>NC_056627.2:16886043-17212179 GCF_002870075.4 Lactuca sativa
CTACTATTCTTCCCTATTATGACTTCAATTCGTACACTCATTCAACTGTTGGACTATGGCTATTTAGTCCATGTGTCGCTCTCAACTTGCTTACAATTGATTCTTACCATTATATCTGTTTTTATAAACTTATAGCTGAAAGATGCCTCCTCGCAAATCTCCCCGGAATAACCCTACACCTCCACCACCTCCTCCTCCTGTCATCGATACCGCGGCTCTAAATGTTGCAGTAGCTGCAGCAGTGGTAACTGCCATGGCTCAATATCACTCAACTAACAATAGCCAAGGTGGAACCCCTGTTGAATCCACTCATTCTGAGATCCATGTGCGCACGAAAGAATGTTCCTACAAAGATTTCACCAACTGTAAGCCGAAGTCCTTTTATGGAACCGACGGAGTCATTGCCCTCTCGCAATGGTTCGAGAAGACTGAATCGGTCTTCGAAATCTGTTCATGCCCTTCTGCGAGCAAAGTTAAATATGCCGCATGCACCTTTGAAGGAAAAGCCCTAACGTGGTGGAACGGCCACGTTAAAGCTCTAACTCTCGTCGGAGCCAATGACATGGGCTGGGAAACAATGAAAGACCTCATGATTGAGGAGTACTACCCGAGGGGCAAAATCCAGAAATTGGAGCAAGAACTATGGGGCCTAACCATGAAGGGCTCCAACATAGTCGCCTATACCGCCAGGTTCAGTGAACTGGTGGCTCTCTCCCCCAATATGGTTCCCACTAAAGGGAAAAAGATTGAAAGGTACATCTGGGGGCTGGTGCCTCCGTATCAAGGAAATATTCTATCATCAGACCCCGCTACTTTCGATAGTGCCAAGCGGTTGGCACAGCGACTCATCGACCATGGAATTCAATCCCCAACAACAACAAAAACCCTAGCCATCCCGGAACCCTCCAAACCCGCTGAATCTAAGCGGAAGTCCTGGGATGACAAGAAGAAGCAGCGAGCTGCAAAAAAGCAGCAAATTATGGCTGTACAAGCTGCGATAACCCCTGCTGCTGCTACTGCCCCAGTGAAGCAGTATGCTGGAAGTTTGCCTAAGTGCCACAAATGCAACTTCCACCACAACGGCCTCTGCCGTGAAATGCAGTGTTCTAACTGTGACAAGAAAGGACACACTGTCCGTTTCTGTAGGTCTCCGGCAAGACCGATCACTCAAGTCCCCGGCTCAGGCGCGAGCCCAACCTGCTATGGATGTGGCGAAGCAAGCCACTTCAAGAGGGACTGCCCCAAAGCAAAGAATGCAGGTGGATCGGGGAGAGTACTGGCAATAAGCCATGGGGAAGCGGTTGCTGACCCAACGGTGGTGACTGGTACGTTCCTTCTCGATAACTCCTATGTATGCATTTTGTTCGATAGTGGAGCGGAGCGAAGCTTCGTAAATCATAAATTCGCTCACATACTTAAACATCAACCACATGCACTTAAAGAACAATTCACGGTGGAAATGGCTAATGGGAAAACTGAAAGCACCAAGAGCATATACTTAGGTTGTACCTTAACTCTAGATAACCATTCATTTCCAATCGACCTCATGCCGATTTCCATTAAAAGTTTCGACGTTATCATCGGCATGGATTGGTTGAGTCTTCATCACGCCGACATCATGTGCTTCGAGAAAGCAATCCGTCTAAACCTCCCGTCTAACGAAACTCTCATAGTCTACGGTGACAAACCCAGTACAAGTCTTCGTATTATCTCCAGTACCCAAGCACAGAAATACCTACATAAGGAATATCGCGCATTTCTTGCTCACGTTGTCGATACAAACCTCGAAACGAAAGAACTAAAGAACATCCCAGTAGTGAGCGACTTCCCCGCCATTTTCCCAGAAGAGCTACCAGGTTTACCTCCGCAACGACAGGTCGAGTTCAGAATCGACTTAATTCCAGGAGCTACCCCAGTAGCTAAGTCACCCTACCGATTAGCACCAGCTGAAATGCAGGAATTATCTGGTCAACTTAACGAACTGCTCAGCAAGGGCTTCATAAGACCAAGCTTCTCGCCTTGGGGAGCACCAGTCTTGTTTGTTAAGAAGAAAGACGGATCATTCCGTATGTGTATCGACTACAGGGAACTCAACAAACTGACGGTCAAAAATTGTTACCCTCTGCCTCGCATCGACGATTTATTCGACCAACTCCAAGGAGCGAATTATTTTTCCAAAATTGATCTAAGATCCGGATATCACCAGTTACGAGTGCTAGAGGAGGATTTTTCCGAAGACAACCTTCTGAACTCGTTACGGATACTACGAGTTCATGGTGATGCCATTTGGACTGACCAATGCGCCCGCAGTTTTCATGGATCTGATGAATCGAGTATGCTGACCTTACTTGGATCAGTTCGTAATTGTTTTCATCGATGACATTCTGATCTACTCCCGGAGTAAGGAAGAGCATGGCAATCACCTACGACAAGTTTTAAGAACTTTACGAATGGAGAAGCTCTATGCGAAGTTCTCGAAATGTGAATTTTGGATCCGAAGAGTCGAATTCTTAGGACATGTGGTAAGCGAAGAGGGAATCCACGTGGATCCATCCAAAATTAAGGCTATTGAGAACTGGTCAGCACCAAGGACGCCTACAGAAATTCGTCAATTTCTAGGTCTTGCTGGCTACTACCACATATTCATACAGAACTTCTCAAGTATTGCGAAACCTCTTACAACACTGACCTAGAAGGGCGTGGCCTTTGACTGGGAAGAGAAACAAGAGAGAGCATTTCAAAAGCTCAAACGAGCCTTGTGCACCGCACCAATACTATCCCTACCCGAAGGGATAGAAGACTTCGTGGTTTATTGCGATGCGTCAAACCAAGGGCTCGGTTGTGTCCTGATGCAACGGGGTAAAGTCATCGCCTACGCCTCGAGACAGCTGAAGACACACGAAGTCAACTACACCACACAATCTTGAACTGGGGGCAGTTGTGTTTGCCCTGAAGATCTGGAGACATTACTTGTATGGCACAAAAAGCACTATTTTTACCGACCACAAGAGTTTACAACACATATTCGATCAGAAGGAGCTCAACATGAGACAACAACGGTGGGTCGAGCTACTGAACGACTACGAATGCGACATTCGTTATCATCCGGGTAAAGCCAACGTAGTAGCAGACGCCCTAAGTCGGAAGGAATATTCTAGTCGAAGAGTCAAGTCGTTGACGATGACTATCCATTCGCACTTGTCGAAACAAATTCAGGCGGCTCAACTTGAAGCTATGAAACCTGAACATGTGGCGAGTGAATCCCTCAGAGGAATGGATAAGAACTTAGAAGCCAATGGTGGCGGAGCCCTATATTTTATGAACTGGATCTGGACCCCGAAGCACGGTGGTTTCCGAGACTTGGTCATGACCTAGGCGCACAACACTCGGTATTCCGTCCACCCAGGTTCAGACAAGATGTATCTGGATCTTAAAAAGCTATACTGGTGGCCTAATATGAAAGCATAGATTGCTACCTTCGTAAGTAAATGCCTTACTTGCGCAAAGGTCAAGGTCGAGTACCAGAAACCCTCTGGTTTACTGTAACAACCAGAGATCCCCGAGTGGAAGTGAGAGCGGATTACTATGGATTTCATAACCAAGTTGCCCAAGACAACGGGTGGACTAGATACTATATGGGTCATCGTCGATAGATTGACCAAGTCTGCACACTTCCTACCTATCAAGGAAACCGATAAGATGGAGAAACTTACGAGAACATACATTAGGGAAATAGTGCGACTACATGGTGTTCCTATATCCATTATCTCCGATAGAGATAGTAGATTCACCTCAAGATTCTGGCAATCGTTGCAACATTCCCTAGGAACAAAGCTAGACATGAGCACAGCTTACCATCCACAGACCAACGGACAAAGTGAGAGGACCATCCAAACACTAGAAGATATGTTGAGAGCCTGTGTGATTGACTTTGGGAAGGCATGGGATACTTATTTACCCCTTATCGATTTTTCCTATAATAACAGTTATCACACGAGCATTAAGGCTGCTCCATTTGAAGCCCTCTACGGCCGAAAGTACAGATCCCCTCTGTGCTGGGCTGAGGTGGGTGATACCCAATTAGCTAGGGGGCAAACTTCTGAAACTACTCTCACTGGTCCGGAAATCATTCGGGAAATGACGGAGAAGATCGTTCAGATCCGTGAACGACTGAAAGCCTCCAGAGACCGACAGAAGAGCTACGCTGATAAAAGAAGAAAACCTTTGGAATTTCAGGTGGGAGACCGAGTCCTTCTCAAAGTCTCACCCTGGAAGGGCTTGATACATTTCGGAAAGCATGGAAAGCTAAATCCAAGGTACATTGGGCCTTTCGAGATTCTCGCAAGAATCGGCCCAGTAGCTTACAAACTCAATCTACCGAACGAACTTCGTAACATACATTCTACATTCCACGTTTCCAATTTGAAAAAGTGTCTATCCGACGAGACTCTTGTAATCCCACTCGACGAGATCGAGATCAACGAGAGCCTCAACTTCGTGGAAGAACCCGTAGAAGTCATGGACCGTGAGGTCAAGCAGACGAAGCAAAGCCGTATCCCGATTGTGAAAGTTCGCTGGAACGCCAAGCGCGGACCGGAATTCACTTGGGAACGCGAGGATCAGATGAAACTGAAATATCCTCATCTTTTTACTTAGTTATTTGTAATAATCTAGTAACTAAACTCAAATTTCGGGACGAAATTCCCTTAACAGGGGGATAATTTGACAACCCGAAAAACTTCTCGCATGCACTCTTTAATTCTTTCCAATATTAGACTTATTTTACTACATAGTAGTACCCTTTAGAGTTTAATGAAGTGTTCTAAATGTGATATAATCAAGGTAGGAGTGTTAAAAAGGGTTAACTCGAAGTGTAGGAATCAAAAACCGGGCCAAACACTCCAACACATGGAGTGTACGGCTACACACTTGAGTGTGCGGCCACACACTCTTGTTTGCGGCCTCACACCCTCCCAACCGCACACTCCACCTATATATGCCACACTTAGATCATTCTTGAACCCTTCCTTCACTTCTTCAAGCATAGAACACGAAAATCCTCTCAAGTATCATCCATTCTCCTTGAAGATCTTCATAAAAGGTACCAAGAACACCAAGAACACCAAGATCTTCATATGGCCGCACACATGGCCGCACTTAGGGCCGCACACAAGTGTTGGCAGCACACTAGGCTGCACACCTGGCTGCACACACACATATAGTGTGTATTTTGGCCATACACCCTCTTGTATAGCCTTATAAGCCCTCATACAATCATATATGATTATAACACTTCACTATAAGTGTTTACTAGTCCCTAAGGTGGTCCCAAAATCATCAATTAGTTGTTCATAACACTAATTAAACCCATATATGTGCCAATATATGCTAAATAGGATTCGCGAGTGTTCTCAGTTCACCACTTGACACCTAGTACCAAATCCAACATTTTCATCAGACACTACAGGTGAGTTTATACCCCTTTAATTAACCTTAGAAAGACTTTTAAACGTTTTAAATACTTTTATGGGGGGGGGGATACAAGTTGAATACTTATAATTATTACATCAATCACATGTGATTAATAACTAGAAAACCAATGATTTTATCACTGTTCAAACTGTTTATCAAACTGCTTTACTTCACAATGTTTTACAAACTCTTTTACTTATCAAATACTTTTATTTAAACTTTATTATACTTCTTATAAATTGCATGTCCATGTATGCATAGATATATAAGAAATGTTTAAAAGGCTTAAGAAGGCCATCCACCCTATTTCCTTTTCCTCGATTTGGATGTGGTCTGGTGGGATGTCGGGTAGCCGTCCGAGGGTCGTTTCAATATTAATTATATGTCATATGTGCATATATAGACATAAAAGTACTTCCTTATTCATGCGTATTAGTTACATCATTAGTAAGTTACCATCGGGGTAACACAAGATTTCATTTATACTATTGCAAGATCAATGAGTCAGTTCATTCATGAGTCAATACTTATTGCTATGAAAACATATACATTACATTACTATGAAAACATATACATTACATTACTATGAGAACATATACATTACATTACTATGAGAACATATACATTACATTACCATGAGTACACATACAACTATACTAGAAAGAGAACATATACAACTATACGAGAAAGAGAACATATACAACGATATATACTAGAACAGGAAAAATATATATATATATATATATATATATATATATACATATACATACATACACTTACATAAATGTGATCCACTGTATCGGAGCATGCATTAAATGTCATGGCCCGAGTTGTAACCAGAGTCTCTTGGAGGGAGAGCGTGAGTTTGCGTATAGATCTATACTGGATTGACTATCCTACACCTTGCTGCTAGCTACAGCCGGACCTACAGGTCTGCGGGTGCCTAACGTCATACCTTTTTACGACTTACATTTGTCATTGTTACTCAGTCGATAGTATGGTACAATAAATCACATGATACCTTAATATAAATCCGGTTTAAGGTAGTTAGTACAGCAGTAGTTCCTATAATACAACACTACAGTACTACATTAATTTACCCATTATATACATTTAGTGATTATTTCACTTAAACATTTATGTACAAACTATAATTTGTTAATAATAGTTACACTTGGAAAATTACACACTTTTACAACAAACTAACATACAAAACAATTAAGCCTTGGTAAGAGGCTACTTTAATAGAAAATATAGGTTTTTCTGAGAGATTCAAACTTTTACAAACACTTACAAACATTTACATACATTTTACAAACTTACACTTGAGACAAGTTCAAACGTTTTGATAACAAACACCGACACTAAAATACTTATGAACTCACCAACTTAATGCTGATGAACTCTTTCAAAATAACTTGTATTCTCAGGTCATCAGTAGTCAGGTACCGAGACCAGCTTTTGAGAAGGTGGAGCACATTCAGGACTCATCTCTTTATTTTGACTTACATTATTTTTGGTGTCTATATCTATACAGAACACTCTTGTATTAAAATTATATATTTAATGCAATGGATGATGTTGTTTGCTTGTTTACTTTTACTGTGTTGTGATACTTTACATGACGTCCTCTGCCCCAGAACGTTTCCGCCGTTCTCGGTTTTGGGGTGTGACATAGATCTATGGTTTAGATCATCCGCATGGCCTGGAAAGTTTCTGTATGGATTAAGATCTAGGGATACTCGGCGAGTCACAAAGGTGTACTCGGCGAGTTGCTTGAAGATGGGCAGGAACTCGGCGAGTTGGTTGAAGATAGCCTTGGAATCGACGAGTCTGGTCGTGAAGTCCTAATCTTCTTCTGGTTAAGCCGTGAATCGGTGAGTCAAGGGAGGACTCGGTGAGTTGAGTGCGAGGGGACTCAGAGTTGTTGGACTCGGTGAGTCTCGGGGTGACTCGGTGAGTTGAGTCGCGGTTTGGGGTAGTTCTGTGCATGGGGACTCGGCGAGTAGAGTCAGTCAGGGGTTGACTTTGACTTTGGCTTTGACCAAGGGTTGACAAGTTGACTTCCAGGGGCATTTTGGTAATTGTTGGCATTTGTTTTGAGTTCAGTGTTGGTGTTGGCTAGTGGTGGAGATCGTGTCTGTGGTCGGAGCAGTTCGGTCGTATCTTTTTAGTCGGCAGTTGCGAGGTGAGTTATCCTCATTATATCGACAGGGTCTACGACACCAAGGCCGGCCCTTTATCGAATTGTGATCCGTGTATCGTTGTTATGTTATTGCTTTGCTATGTTTGCATCCTGGTAGTTAGGATGGTATTATGTTAGAGACCTGGTTAAGGTCGGTATCCTGGTATATAGGTTGATGCTATGCTAGTGACCGGTTAGGTTGGTATCCTGGTTAGGATGATGTTATGTTATGTGATCGGCTTGATTGAATGTGGATTGTTATATGATTGAATGTTTATGTGCACATGGTTGTTGGACTGGGGTTGGGTTGAGGCGGGTCCTACTTTGCGCTGCTGGCCAACATACCCAGGGCGGACCGGTTATCCCGAAGGCCTAGCGAGCGGTCCGGATAGGCTGTAGGCCCCAAGAAGGCGGACCAGACGTGCCGAGGCTCGGAGAGTGGACCAGGCCGACTGAAGGCCCAGTGCGGGCGGACCAGTCATACTGTAGACTCAGAGAGTGGACCAGGTGGATTGTAGGCCCGGTGCGGGCGGACCAATCACACTTTATATTCGATATGTATGGCTAGACTCGGAGGGTGGACCAGATGGACTGAAGGCCGGTGTGGCGGACCAGTCACACAGTAGACCCGAAGTGCATGGCTGTTTTGTGTTCTGTTATGATATGTTATGTTATGCGTGTTTGGTATATGTGGTTGGTATTTTGGGGGTATCTCACTAAGCTTTCGGGCTTACAGTTGTGGTTTAATGGTTTTCAGGTTCTTCAGGAGACCGTGGCAAGGCAAAGGCGTGATCGTACCGCTCCTGATGATTATGTTTTATGATGTGGTTCTGGGAAGACTCTGATAATAATTGTATTGAAAACCTTTTTGTAATAACTTAATGAAATGGGGTTGTTTTTGAAAAGTTTAAATTGATTGAAATTTTTAGAGCGTTACAAGTTGGTATCAGATCCTTGGTTTGGGTGAATTGGAGGAACATTCGTGTGAATCCAGTCTCAAATCAAGGAGAGTTTTCAAAAGAGAATTTAAATGGTTTTCAAAATGAGTAAAGGAGGACGCGGAGGTACGATCAGCTGGAGCCAGTAAGTAACCCCAAAATACCATACATGATATTGTTTTTAAGCTTTGATAGAACAACATGCTAGTACTAGGCTAGGGATCTTCAGGATTTCATGATAATGTTGCCTGATTTATGATACCTACTAGCCTAGAGTTTCTTCTGTGTGAGATTTCCAGTGTTCCTCTAGGAGTGAGGGCCGAGTGCTTGTTATGTATGTTTTTCTCTAGGGTGTTGTGGTATACTTGCTACAAATATGGGTAGGTGTGGAAGGTAGTATGGGCCCGTACTACTGAAAGCATAGGACCCATACGCGTATCAAAGAAACCATGACCTCTAAGGTGGGGTTGGTTCCCGGGTTAGTGGGAAGTATCTGAGATCTTGCGGTGTTTTTCAGTATGGTGGATGCGAGGCATGCTGGGAGCGGATCCGGGTCAGGATCGGGAGCAGGAGAGGGCGGTCAGGGTGGGTCAGTGCTCACCGAGGTTATTGGTCAGATGAGCACATGTATGTTGGATGCTAGGATTCATGAGATCCTGCATGATGAGGTTGCTGCATTGTTTCGGGCCGAGTTGCCAGAACTGTTTGGGTCGATCAAGACCGCCATAATTGAGTATTTTGATGAGCGCTATGCGGCTCTCACAGAGACGGCTGCCGCGGCGACTACAGCGGCTGTAGCAGCGGCAGGGAGAGGAGCCGGTCGAGGTTTTCAGTATCGTGACTTCGATAATACGAAGCCTCCTACCTTCGATGGGGTTCAGGATCCGATTGTTGCTATGAGATGGTTTTCGGACGTGGAGGGGTGTTTCTTCACGTGTTCATGC
This sequence comes from Lactuca sativa, assembly GCF_002870075.4. NCBI lineage: Eukaryota > Viridiplantae > Streptophyta > Magnoliopsida > Asterales > Asteraceae > Lactuca > Lactuca sativa. Next base: position 16,895,583 of record NC_056627.2, read on the forward strand.
CCTGCTGATTAGAGGGTGAGGTGTGCCCTGAACCTGTTGAGGCTCGGGGCGAAGGATTGGTGGAGATTGACCACGGGGTCATATTCGGATGCGTAGAGAGTTGTGGTTTCATGGGATCAGTTCCGGGAGATGTTCAGCACTCGTTATGTTCCACGGGTTGAGAGAGAGATTGGCTTAGGAGTTCCTGGAGCTGAAGCAGGATTCAGAGTCGGTGACAGAGATCACCAAGATGTTCACTGAGAGGGCGATGTTTTGCCCTGAGTTCGCTTCGGAGCAGGCTCAGATGTCCCGATATCTGAGTATGCTCAAGAGGGATATCAGGCAGTTTGTGTCTACGCAGAAGTGCGAGACCTTGTTGGAGTTGCAGGAGGCCGCTAGGCGGCGTGAGTTAGAGATTGAGTTGCAGTTGCGAGAGTAGAGGCAGGCCCCGGTGCAGTCACAGTCGGCGCCGAAACGGTCCAGGACCGTTGATTCTAGAATGGGAGATCAGAGCAGCCATACTTGTGGGAAGTGTGGGAAGGGTCACACCGGAGTTTGTAGGTCCGGTGGTGCATGCCGTAAGTGCGGAAAGGAGGGGCACTATGCGAGGGATTGTTGACAGACAACCCCGGTTCGGGATTTTAGGATTTGTTATCATTGCCATCAGGTTGGACATTTGAGGGTCAACTGTCCACAGCTTGCTGCAGGACCGGTGCAGGCTCCAGCACTGACCACTTTGAGGATTGCGGGTGGAGGTCAGGGTGGAGCGGAGCCCCCGAGGGCTCAGGGTCCTGCTTTTCAGCTTACAGCGGAGGAGGTTAGGGCAATGTCGGATGCAGCTGCGGGTATGTTTCTTTCTTGATGTCTTGTTATTTGGTAATTATTGTGGAGTATTGTTTATTTCCTAGTCTCGCTGTGTGATTTTTGGTATTGTATTCGTTGTTCCTTGAGGGTTGTGGTATGGTTATGGGTGTGGTGTTGGGAATTTCGTGGGTTATCATTCATGAGGATTATTAGTGGGAAATCTGGCTTTTGGTCTGATGTCGGGTAGCATCTTTAGTCTGAGGAGTGGTTAGCTGAAGTTCGGGTTCCTTTCGAGCCCGAGATGATCATCGTTGATATGTAATATTGGGAAGGTTGCTCATTCTAGCGGGAATCGGTTCGCGTGTAAGGGATTGTGTTATGTATGGTTGTTTCGGGAGGTCGATGATGACGACCGGTGGTTGATAGTCAGTTCTCTAAGTGGGGGAGAATTGGAGAATTCTCCGGAAGATCGATAAGCACGAGAGGTTGTTTAGCTGTTGGGATTCAACTGTGGTTCTGTCAGCCGAGCGTAGGCTGGTTTGATGCAAGCGTCAGTCAGACGGGGTGGGATGCAGACCAAAGGTGATTGATTATGGACGGCCTGGGATCTGGCCGGGATTGAGAAGGTAGGATGGAGATAGAGTTCGGAACCCCTAGTGGGCTAGAACAGTATGCATGGGAGAGTTTCTTGGAGGGATAACTCGGCATGATGAATGCTAGTTGAGCGGTCCGGATATACTGAAGGCCGGTGGGCATACCAGTCAGGCCGAAGGCTCGGAGAACGGTCCAGTCAGGATGAAGGCCCTAGAGGGTGGTCCAGACCTGCTGAAGGTTTTGAGAGTGGTCCAGATGGGCTGAAGGCCTGGTAAGGAGGTCCAGTCATGCTGAAGACTCTGCATGTGTTGATAGATCAGTATGAGGGAATGGAATGAGTATGTCGCGTTGTGATAGCATCAGAAGGTCTGGCCCCGGGTATCGGTCGTGATTCGTGAAAGGTAGTGCATGGACTCGAGAGTCCTTGTGAACGGAGTCAGAACATGTGGGGTGCATGAGATAGCGGCTATGCTATAAGGGAATGGTGTAGTATTGGGTGAGCACCGTGGCACTTGTGGTAGTGTCATAGCAGCCGAGTGGATTCCCTTGGTAAGGAAAGGGAAATGAATGTAGCTCCGAGAGGGAGTGTAAGCTCACGGAAGTGAAAGCAGTAGTGCGGAGTTATGATTGGGGTGTTCCAATTATGGTTATTGCGCACCGTGTGCGGCGATGGTATGGAATCACATCCGGGTTGGATATTTTCTGAGATCGCGGAATGAATTCCAAGGGTGAAGAGCCAAGAGGCTCAGAAGGGATGCAGGGATGGAGTCTTGGATTCCCAGCTTGATTTTGATCAAGGATTTGTGTATGTAGTAGTAATTCATCCTGGGGGATGTTTGGAGGTGTCGTCAGTGTGTCGGGTCTTCCCAACCCGAGGATGCTAAAGCCAGTTCAGCATGTGTATGTGATTGTGGAGAACTCGTGGGAGTTGCTTTGAAGCTGAAGGATGTGTCATCCTGTCAACATGGAGTGGATAAAGTTGGGCTCAGATCGAGATTCTGGTGGTTCGGGGTTATTTCTAGCTCGTATGAGTCAAGTGAATGTTGTGATCTTGAACGAGTGAAGTATCATGGAGTGGTACTTGGCTGTTAAGTGTGGTTATCTAAGGATGAGGTCGGTGGCTGGCTTGAAGCGGTGGTCAGGGCACCGCAAAAAGGGGAAAGTTGGGTTTTGTGTTTCGGTGGTTGTGTCTTGAGGAACCTGGTCTGGCTGAGTGGAGAAAACCCTAATTCGGGGGTTGAGCCCTATATAAAGAACATGATATCCTCTCCCCCATCCTCTTTACCTTCCCCTTGAGTTCCAAAAGCCCTAGATTCGTGTGAGCTTTCCTTGTGTGAGTTTGGAGCCTCTGTGGAGGGAACCTTGGGGAGAAATCGAAGAGCAAGAAGGTTAGAGCAAGGGGCTTTGCAGAGATTCAGCTTATTCTTTAGTTGGAGCTTTCATTTGAGGTAATAATCTGCTGTTTGAGCTTTTGTGCATCTAGATCTATCATTTGTGGGGTTTTTGGAGCATAAATGAAGTCCATCTCAAGTTTGGTGTAAGATATGAGGTTGCTACCTCAGATCTAGGTTATTAATAATCCACAAAGCCATAAAGTCAATGCACAAGAGTTGTGGGTGAAGTCCTTTTGTCCTAAACCCTAGCCCTAGAGTGTAAAATGCTTAGATCTACTTGGATTCACGTAAAGTTTGCCACTTTACGTGATGGATGGATTGTAGAAGGGTAGATCTATGGTTTGGATCATCTGTATGGCCTGGAAGGTTTCTGTTGTTGGATAAGGTGTCTAAGTCCATAACTATTTCGGGCTTGTACTTGACCCGACCCGGCATGGTCCATTTAGGTTGCATGACACCATGCAATTGGATAGACTAAATGAGAGAAATAACACTTGGAGATTATTAATATATTATAAGTTCTAATATATTAATAATATTATTGATTAGTTGATCAAAGAATTAATTTGGAATTAATTAAGTGATCAAAGGATAACTAATTAAATATATGGGTTGATTATGTAAGTCATCCATATCTTGTATAGTGGGCTAAGAGGCTCCATGGATTATCAAGTTGGGCTCTACCCATAGGATACTCCATGGATGCTCCATGGGAGTTACAAACCCATGGGTCATGGAAATGAAGAGTCATGACACATTAGGGTTTACATGGTGTAACCCTAGATGTGTCAATACTATATAAGAAGCATATTCTCCACCAAAATCGGCACTACAAAGAAACTAGAGGGCTTGGCCGATTTTGAGAAGTGTGTGTTATCTCAAGAGTCTTTCCAAGAGCATTTGGTGTTGTGTGAAGCATTTGAGGCATCACACTTGGGGTGCTAGGCTCACAAGGTTTCAAGGAACACAAGCAATAACAAGGTAAGTTATTCTATCTATGATTCAAGTTAAAATTGTTCCCCATGTATGCTAGATAGGAATATAACCTTGGAATTCAACTTTGCATGATAATTAGACAAACATAGATCCAAGGTTATTAGGGTTGCATGTACACTTAGGAAGTGTTAGAATGCTCAAAACCCTTCAGTGGTATCAGAGCCTAGGCTTGTTTGTTTGTTATTCGTGCTTAAAAGTTGAAGAAAGTCGAAAATAATTATAAAAAAAAAACCGGAATTTCGACTTCGTTGCTGGAAAATGGATTGGAAACATTATTCTAAACTGTTTTGGTACTTGAAAACTTGTTTTAGATGGAGTAATGTTTTTTGCTAATTCATTTACAACAACTAGTTATCAAAATTACAAAGTTTTATGTGATTTTGATTCTTGAAAGTGTTCATATTCATATTCTTGTTCTTATGATGTTTAGATGATCATAGGAATTATTTGTAACCTATGTGGTAATTTAATTCTTGATCATAATGTGTTTTAATGGAGTCCATAACTTGTCCTCAAGTTATGGAAAACCAAAAGTCTCTTGGATTAAAAACCATTAAAAGAACATAAGAGTTAGAAAAATGAAGAGTCTTCATTTTATTACTCTATTAAACTCATAAGTTACAAGAAATGAAAAGTTTTGAAAGTTTACAAAACTTGCCCTCAAGTTTTGGAACAAGTAAAGTCAAGTTAAAACTTTAGTTCCAACCCTTAGAATTTTAAAAGTTAAAATTCAACCCTTATACTTATATTATTATGATTTAATAATTATATATATATATATATATATATATATATATATATATATATATATATATATATGTATAAGAACAAAGTCGTCTTACCGCTAGTACGCCTCATTCACGAAGCCGGTCTATAAGGTGGGTATAAGGTTGTTGCCTATAAAATGGTGACTTAATGGGTGTCCACTCTCACCCACCGCTTGCTTGATCGGTGGAGGGTCGTTAGCCGAACGGGTAAGACAAGGACTTATTAATTCTCATTCAAAGTATGATGAATATTATAAAGTAACTAAATGTTTTATTAAATTCCCAATCTTAGTTACTTTAGGAAAAATGTGAATAAGGTGCTATTCCATGAAATTACACTTTACACTTTGACTAAGTCGTTGGTGGAGCGTGTGTGGTTAACCGGCACACTAACTTGGACTTAACAAGGTAGGTAAAGGGTGACTTAGGGTTTATTATAGTATCGATGGAGCGTGTGTGGTTAACCGGCACATCGATTGAGTGGTAAACCTTAAGGGTACCAAGTGATTTGCATGGTTACTTCACACCTCGTTTTGTGATCCTCGACATCCCAGTCACAAAACTTGGAGGGCACACTCGAGATTGAAACATGCCTTTGAAAAGTTCATTGAATCTCAAAAGAATCTAGGAATTTCTAAGAACCAATCAAAAACCTAATATTTAATCATTTCGGTTTTCGTGGTGGAAATTGGTGAATCGTCATTCACCTACCTTTCAAATATGGTATAGCTTAGATTACGGCATACCTCTTCTAAGTTATATTATATTGTGATTGGATCCTAGCCTTAATTTTACATTTGGGTGTTTTATTAAGGACTCTCTTATATCTAAACTAATCTTGTTCTCTTCTCTTCAGATGTCTTCCAACAATGCTTCTGGCTCTAATCCTAATGGCTCCTTTACCCTTATGAACTTGTGTGGGAAAGTCACCTTTGATGGATCCAACTTCAATGAGTGGATCAGAAACATCAGGATGATTACCCGCTACGAGGACAAAGAATATGTCCTTGACAAGGAGCTTAAGGAGATTGATGAGTCCACTGCAACTCCTCAGGAGATCGCTGAATTTCGGGCACATGAAAGGGATGCTACGAAAGTGGCTTGCATCATGATGGCCACGATGACAGCGGAACTCCAAAAGTCTTATGAGGATTTCTACCCTTATGAAATGCACCAAGATTTGATGGAAAGATACCATCAAAGTGCAAGACAAGAGAGGTATGAAATCATCTGCTCCATGATAACAACCATGATGAAGGACGGGGAATCCGTCACGAGCCACATGCAGAAAATGCAAAGGTATGTGGATCGTTTGCTGAAGCTTAATGTGAACTTCCCGGAGGATCTTGCAATAGATATTATTTTGCATTCCTTACCATCGTGCTATGATCAATTCCGCATGACATATCACATGAACAAGGAAGAAGTCACCCTCAGCAAACTTCAGGGACTTCTCAAGACCGCAGAAACAGGTCTTAAGGGGAAGTCGGTTGCTATCACTCCTACTCAAAACTCTACTCCGGTTTTGGCAATCGGGAAAAGTCAAGGGAGGAAGAGAAAGAGCTCTTCTAAGGGTACCAAGGTTCGGACCCTTGATGGCTCTTCTTCAAGTGGAACCAAGAAAGGTTTCATTACTCCTTCTTCTGACCCAAAAGAGGCTGAATGCTTCTATTGCCATGAAAAAGCTCATTGGAAGCGGAACTGCCCAAAATACCAGCAAGATGTGAAGGATGGGAAAGTTAAACCCAACCATGCAGGTATTTACACTATCATTTCTAATAACTCACCCCATTCTAATTCTTGGGTCCTTGATACCGGGTGTGGTATTCACATTTGTTGTGACTTGCAGGGACTAAGAAGAAGTGAGGATGTGGAGCAAGGAAGAATAAACTTGATCATGGGGAATAGGAAAGCTATACCTGTTACCAAGATTGGAGTTTATACTTTATCGCTAAGTAGTGGGTTTAGTTTAGATTTGAATAAGTGTTGTTATTCGCCAGGAATGGCAAGAAATATTATTTCCTTTCATGCTTTGTACAAACAAGGGTTTACCTTTTCATTTAATAATGAAGTTGGTTCTATAGATGTTTTCTATAATAATGTCTTTTATTTTAAAGCATTACCTTGTGATGGTGTGTATGAAGCTGTATCTGTTGTAGATAACTTGGGAAATAATGTTTTGTGTATTGATTCTACTAATAATAACTTGGATAAAGCATCTTTATGGAATTGTCGTCTTGGACATATAAGCAAGAAACGCATAGGCCAACTCCAAAAGGATGGAGTCTTGGAGTCGTTTGACCTAAAGTCAGATGATAGTTGCGAATCATGCTTACTTGGAAAAATGACAAAGTCACCCTTCACAGGTTCATGTGAGAGGGGTGAAGGTTTGTTGGACCTTATACACACGGATGTGTGTGGACCATTCAAACATGCCACAAGGGATGCTAATCGTTATTATTTGACTTTTACTGATGATTATAGTAGATATGGATATGTCTACTTGATCAAGCATAAGTCAGAGACTTTCGAGAGGTTTAAGGAATTTAAACAGGAAGTCGAGAATCAATTGGGCAGGAATATTAAGATGCTTCGATCCGATCGTGGTGGTGAGTATCTTAGTTCAGAGTTCCTCGACTATCTAAGGGAATGTGGGATAGTCTCACAATTGACACCTCCCAGGACACCACAGTTGAATGGTGTGGCTGAGAGGCGTAATCAAACCTTGTTGGATATGGTTCGTTCCATGATGAGTCGAGCTTCGCTACCAATCTCATTCTGGGGGTATGCCTTAGAGACTGCCGCCCATATTCTTAATCTAGTCCCTACAAAGAAAGTTGCCAAAACTCCTCACGAGATGTGGACTGGTAAAGTACCTAAACTAGACCACATCAAGATTTGGGGTTGCGAGGCTTTCGTGAGACGCGAGACTCATGATAAGCTCGAACCTCGAAGCGAGAGGTGTATTTTCATCGGTTACCCACGGCGATCCTTTGGTTACCTCTTCTACAGACCTAGTGACAATGTGGTCTTTGTAGCAAGAAGAGGAGTCTTTCGAGAAAGAGAGTTTATAAGCCAAGGAGACAGTGGGAGGCAAATTGATCTTGAAGAAATTCAAGAATCAAGCGGTGAAGGAACTTCAAACTCTAGCCCTTAACTTGAGGAGGAAACTCCTGTTGAGCCAATTGACAAATCTGTACCTCTGAGACGTTCCACGAGAGTTAGGAGTGCACCTGAGCATTACTATGGATTCCATATTACTGCAGAAGGTGAGACACTTATTAGTGATGAAACACTAGTAAGTCAAGATGACCCTAACAGCTACGAGGAAGCCATGGCAGGCCCCGAGTCTGCTAAATGGAAAGAGGCTATGGATAGCGAGATACAATCCATGTATGACAATCAAGTTTGGAACTTGGTTGAAAATGTACCAGGTCGTAAGACAGTAGGGTGCAAATGGGTCTTCAAGAAGAAGACTGACATGGATGGTAAAGTACACACTTATAAGGCTAGACTGGTTGCAAAGGGCTTCTCTCAAATTCCTGGAGTGGATTATGATGAGACCTTTTCTCCGGTAGCCAAGATTAAGTCTATTCGGGTTCTGTTAGCCATAGCTGCATTTCATGACTATGAAATATGGCAGATGGATGTCAAAACCGCTTTCCTTAATGGAAAGTTGGCTGAAGATGTTTACATGAGTCAGCCAGAGGGTTTTGTCAGCAACGAGTACCCTAATAGAGTGTGTAAGCTTGAGAAATCCATTTATGGATTGAAGCAAGCACCTAGCAGATGGAATCTTTGCTTTGATGAAAAGGTCAAGGAATTTGGCTTTTCTAGGAGTGAAGATGAATCTTGTGTGTATGTTAAGGCTAGTGGGAGTATAGTTAGCTTTTTGGTATTGTATGTGGATGACATACTACTTATAGGAAACGACATTCCAACTCTGCAGGAAGTAAAGTCCTGGCTTGGGAAGTGTTTCGCTATGAAGGACCTTGGTGAAGCTGCCTATATTTTAGGGATAAGGATCTTGAGAGATCGGAGTAAAAGACTAATTGGACTTAGTCAGAGTACCTACTTGGATAAAGTGCTGAAGCGATTCAGCATGCAGGATTCCAAGAAAGGAGAGTTACCCATCCAGAGTAACACCAGATTGAGTAAGACACAAAGCCCTAGCACTGAGGCTGAGATAGCAGAAATGAGTCGAACACCTTACGCTTCGGCTGTAGGATCGATCATGTATGCTATGACGTGTACTCGACCCGATGTTGCTTTTGCTTTGAGCATGGTTAGCAGGTATCAGGCGAACCCTGGCCAGGCACACTGGACTGCGGTAAAGAATATCCTCAAGTACCTACGGAGGACTAAGGACTGGGTTCTTACCCTCGGTGGGAGTGATGACTTGAGAGTTGTAGGGTATAGTGCTGCTAGCTTCCAGACTGATAGGGATAATTTCCGCTCTCAGTCGGGCTGGGTCTTTACCCTAAACGGAGGAGCAGTTTCTTGGAAGAGTTCCAAGCAAGAGACAGTGGCAGATTCTACTTGTGAATCAGAGTATATTGCAGCTAGCGAAGCAGCAAAGGAAGCGATATGGCTGAAGAACTTCATTGGAGACCTTGGAGTTGTACCAGCTATTAAAGAGCCAATGGAAATTTTCTGTGATAGTGAAAGTGCTGTTGCCTTAGCTAAGGAACCAAGGGATCACGGGAGATCCAGACACATCGACAGAAAATACCATTTCATCAGACATCGGATCGAAGAAGGACTCCTTGTGGCAAAGAGGGTATCATCGGATGAGAACCCAGCAGATCCCCTCACGAAGGGACTGAGTAGGGTTAAGCATCTTCAGCATGCTCGGAGCATAGGGCTGAAGGATGATATAAGTTTTAGTAGTTAGATAACCCAGAAATTTGTAAAGTGTAATTGACATTTGATGATGAATAAAAGGAGTTTTATTTATGAGTAAAGTGTTGCTATCTCTTGTCGATCGTTTACTATATTTCTTTTGCATGTTTTGACTTCCAGAATAATTTTGTTTGGTATAACATATTATTCAAACCTCCACAGTCGGTCATATGTTGGAAGTAGATATGAATCAAGACTGTCATGTTTGGTTGTAGAGGTCTTGGACAAGGCTACAACAATCATGAGTGCTCATAAGTTCTGAGCATTGGACTCAACCCACGCTCACTGGAATCACTTCATGGAATTCTATCTCGAGTGATCGTGAGACGGTAATATCATATAAGTCTTCAAACCTAGAGATATGATTTGTTACTTATGAGTTGGTTATGCATTGATCGTACGAAAACGCATTGGTAACTCGATGTTATAAAACGTACTTTTGTGTGTAATTCAATGAGTGGTAGAACAAACATATGAGTCGAAGTTTATCTGTTCCTTCTTGGATTAGAAGCTGATATCTGGGCCCCTCGATGATTTTGTTTTGACCCATGTACCGGGCCCGGTCAAAACTAAGTTGATGTGTTCAATTAAGTTCTATGTCAAACAAATCGGAAATCGGGAAACAAATGCTGGAAAATAAGCAAGACTATGTTCCATGTATTTGTCCGGCTGATATCTAGAACGGAGGATTATATGATCACTTATCTTAAATGGCGTACTATCATCTTCTCAGTTCCGAGAAACCTTGAAAGAGCTACGATTGCCGGTCGGTTCCTGAAGTACTAGAGATATAGTTATTAGACTTATCCAAGTGGGAGACTGTTGGATAAGGTGTCTAAGTCCATAACTATTTCGGGCTTGTACTTGACCCGACCCGGCATGGTCCATTTGGGTTGCATGGCACCATGCAATTGGATAGACTAAATGAGAGAAATAACACTTGGAGATTATTAATATATTATAAGTTCTAATATATTAATAATATTATTTGATTAGTTGATCAAAGAATTAATTTGGAATTAATTAAGTGATCAAAGGATAACTAATTAAATATATGGGTTGATTATGTAAATCATCCATATCTTGTATAGTGGGCTAAGAGGCTCCATGGATTATCAAGTTGGGCTCTACCCATAGGATACTCCATGGATGCTCCATGGGAGTTACAAACCCATAGGTCATGGAAATGAAGAGTCATGACACATTAGGGTTTACATGGTGTAACCCTAGATGTGTCAACACTATATAAGAAGCATATTCTCCACCAAAATCGGCACTACAAAGAAACTAGAGGGCTTGGCCGATTTTGAGAAGTGTGTGTTATCTCAAGAGTCTTTCCAAGAGCATTTGGTGTTGTGTGAAGCATTTGAGGCATCACACTTGGGGTGCTAGGCTCACAAGGTTTCAAGGAACACAAGCAATAACAAGGTAAGTTATTCTATCTATGATTCAAGTTAAAATTGTTCCCCATGTATGCTAGATAGGAATATAACCTTGGAATTCAACTTTGCATGATAATTAGACAAACATAGATCCAAGGTTATTAGGGTTGCATGTACACTTAGGAAGTGTTAGAATGCTCAAAACCCTTCATCTGTATGGATTAAGATCTAGGGATACTCGACGAGTCACAAAGGCCTACTCGGCGAGTTGCTTGAAGATGGGCAGGAACTCGGCGAGTTGGAAGAACAACTCGGCGAGTTGGTTGAAGATAGCCTTGGACTCGGCGAGTCTGTTCTTGGACTCGACGAGTCTGGTCGTGAAGTCCTAACCTTCTTCTAGTTAAGCCGTGAATCGGTGAGTCAAGGGAGGACTCGGTGAGTTGAGTGCGAGGGGACTCAGAGTTGTTGGACTCGGCGAGTCTCGGGGTGACTCGGCGAGTTGAGTCGCAGTTTGGGGTAGTTCTGTGCATGGGGACTCGGCGAGTCATCGGGTTGACTCGGCGAGTAGAGTCAGTTAGAGGTTGACTTTGACTTCGGCTTTGACCAAGGGTTGACCAGTTGACTTCCAGGGGCATTTTGGTAATTGTTGGCATTTGTTTTGAGTTCAGTGTTGGTGTTGGCTAGTGGTGGAGATCATGTCTGTGGTCGGAGCAGTTCGTTCGTATCTTTTCAGTCGGTAGTTGCGAGGTGAGTTATCCTAACTATATCGACAGGGTCTACGACACCAAGGCCGGCCCTTTATCGGATTGTGATCCGGGTATCGTTGTTATGTTATTGCTTTGCTATGTTTGCATCCTGGTAGTTAGGATGCTATTATGTTAGAGACCTGGTTAAGGTCGGTATCCTGGTATATAGGATGATGCTATGCTAGTGACCGGTTAGGTCGGTATCCTGGTTAGGATGATGTTATGTTATGTGATCTGCTAGATCGGCTTGATTGAATGTGGATTGTTATATGATTGAATGTTTATGTGCACATGGTTGTTGGACTGGGGTTGGGTTGAGGCGGGTCCTGCTTTGTGCTGTAGGCCAACATACCCAGGGCGGACCGGTTGTCCCGAAGGCCCAGCGAGCAGTCCGGATAGGCTGTAGGCCCCAAGAGGGCGGACCAGACGTGCCGAGGCTCGTAGAGTGGACCAGGCTGACTGAAGGCCCAGTGCGGGCGGACCAGTCACACAGTAGACCCGAAATGCATGGCTATTATGTGTTCTGTTATGATATGTTATGTTGTGTGTGTTTGGTATATGTGGTTGGTATTTTTGGGGTATCTCACTAAGCTTTCGGGCTTATAGTTGTGGTTTAATGTTTTTCAGGTTCTTCAAGAGACCGTGGCAAGGCAAAGGCGTGATCGTACCGCTCCTCATGATTATGTTTTATGATGTGGTTCTGGGAAGAATCTGATAATAATTGTATTCAAAACCTTTTTGTAATAACTTAATGAAATGGGTTGTTTTTTGAAAAGTTTAAATTGATTGAAATTTTTAGAGCATTACATGAGGTGCCTGAAACAAATCCACAAACGGTAAGCTGAAAGCTTAGTGAGTCCCCCAGAGCTTACCCCACACAAACCACATAGCACATTAGCTGTAAAGCTACCTCTACCACATATCACATGTCAGTTAGTGTGACAACCCGATATTTCGAATCAATGTAATGACCTAAAAAGTCAAGAATTGTAATCTCTTTTGATATAATGAAATTATCGTCAAAAATAAAATGTTCAAAAGTCTCTACTGGATTGCATAAATGATAAATATCATATCAAGGGTTTCAGAAATATAAAGAACACTAAAATCCAATTTATAACGAAGAAGTTATGACTAATCTAAGATTCGCGGCAAAACCGACAATACCGTTAAATGTAAAACACAAAGTTTCAATAAAATAATATTTAGCCTTAGGTATCTAAATGAAAATTGTAAATATCCCAAAACCGTAAACATACATAAAAAGAACGCCCAAATCTGACTTCATATGAGGAAGTTATGAATTTTCGAAGTTTCGGACATAGCAGTAGACAGCTAAAAACTCGAAAAAGAGATCGAGCGACTTTTTTCCAACATGAACTAAACGAGAATCGAAGATCTCATCAATAGTATTACAACGGTAAAAAAGTCTGACGAAAACGGACGTCGGATAAAGAAGTTATGGATTTTTAACGGTCTTTTCCTGTCCCAGCTTGTTAAAAATAATTAATTAAAAATAAAGTCAAAATTAGCCGACAAAATCTGAATGAGAGTTGTAGAGCATATTCTCACCTATGCGTGCATATATAGTACGTCGAAAACAGAGCTCGTATGCGGAAGTTACGGATTTTACAAGTTCAAGACACAAAATCCGAGGTTGTCAGGCTGGCCACGATGTGGTAGCATGGCTGATGGGTTCCAGGGTTGTTAGCAGACGTATCGTCCATGGAAGAGGATAAGATCGACACCATGACGTCGTGAAGAAGACCACGACATGGCACCCAAAGCTCTGCATTTAAACCCCCGAAGCCATCCCGAAGCCCCGGTCTTCACATCCAAGTTCCAAAGGAAGGTTTTACACTCCCGAGATTCCCGAGAAATCAACTTTCTCAAGTCGAAGTTCTGCTCGGTTTTTGTCTCACCTTCTTCAATCTATCCAGTGAGTTCATACCCCTACAACTACATTTTCAAATGCTTTGTAAATGCTTTTATACACTTTTAAGGGGGGGGGTGTGGGAATACAAGTAAACACACAGTTATCCTCGTGTGAAAAACTTCAATCTTTGCTATACTTTTTGTTATATAACCAATCATATGTGATTTATAACTATCATACAAAAACGTTCTCATGCAACATATCACGATAACACTTTGTCCTTTTTGGAATGAAACATGTTTTTATATAAATATCAAACACTTTATTTTATATTCTGAGTATAAATGTTCAATAATGTTATTACAAATTGTTGGGTCGTATTTTGTGTAATGAGTTGCGTCTATTGGGCTCGTTAGTTAGTCCATTTTGCATCTCCGGTATGGGCCTGTCCATCCGTGAGTTTAGTAGGGTTTAGTATATATAGGAGCTTGCATGCATCCTAGAACGTAACGAGAGAATAGAACGATCAGAGTATTCAGCAAGTTTATTTGTAATCGCTCTTGTAACCCTAAAATCCTCTACAACGGAAGTTCTTAGTCGAGCTCTGCTGAGGATTGTTTGATCTAATCATTCGACACGTATTGATCCATAATTGTGTTATTTACTGCTTTTACATCCATCGCATTACCTGTTACGAAGATCTAATCGATCTTTAAGTTGTTTAATAACTTATCAATTGGTATCAGAGTAGGAGGCTGTGTAATTCATACACATCTTTTCGGTGAAAAAGGTTGCGATTAGGGTTATTCCGCATTAACTAATATTTATTGAGCCGTCATCTCTTAATTGACGTATCTCAGCATTTATTTGTTTTGACCTAATCTTATATATATTACAAGTCTGATCTTTCAAACAGGTTACGATCAAGCATGGACGAGTCACAATCAAATCCCATAAACATCTCAAATAGCATTGGATCAACAACGAAGATTCCCATCCTTTACACCCAGGATTATGAAGTCTGGGCACATCACTTTGAAGATTATGTTATTGGATCTGAAGACAATGCATACCTCATCTGGGAAGCAATCGTGTCTGGACCATTCGCTCATTCAGCAACGTCTAGAATCATTAAAACACAGAAAGAGTATAATGATCTGTTGAAGGACGTAAAAGATATTGCTCAAGACGAAAAGGATAAGTTTCAGTGCAATATTAAAGCATTGAGACTAATCTGATTCGCTCTTCAATCAGATACTTTCAGGCTAGTGAGTTCATGCAGCACTGCCAAAGAAATATGGGATAGGCTACAAGAGTTATATTCCACAGACGAAGATCTGGAACATTCCATTCAGACTTTACTCTTGTCTGAGTTTGGCGAATTTAAGCAGAATCCTGAGGAAACTGTTACTCAGACATTCGATCGCTTCAATCATCTTCTCAGTAAGATGATTAAACACGATATTGAAAGGAAGTTGATTGAACAAAAGGTTACATTTTTAAATGGTCTTAGATCTGAGTGGAGAGCGGTTGTGTCCAATGTTAAAGCTCATGAGAAATTCAAATCTTATTCATTGGCTAAGCTGGTAGGAATTTTGAAATCCCAAGAAAAGATTGTCTTGAGGAGAAGAATGTGGTTTCAAGCTTGGGTTCCTTGGCCCTTCTTTCAAAAAGCAAAAGTGTGATGGAAGATGAAGACCTTAACTTAGAAGACTATGACCTTACCTATGAAGACTATGCAATGACGGTGTCAAATCCAAAGAGGTTTATTAAGAAAAGGTTTCCTACCAATAAGAACCAAAATTGGCAAGGAAGCTATAGTTCTGAAAAAGTGAGGGAGGAACCAAAGGCAGAAGAAGCAAAGAAAGAGCCGAAAGCTGAAGGGGATTCTGGGGTGAACTGCTATTACTGTGGAGGAAAGAACCACTATGCTAAAGACTGTGTCCTAAAGAAAATGGCAGAAAAGGATGAAGAAAAAGATGAAGAAGCTGTGTTGATGAAAAAGCTGGAAGAGATCAAGAGAAAGAAAACTGTTGCTAAGCCTTCTATGAATGCTTTAATTGTGCAGGGTTCGGTAGCGGATGATGAGTTCGGTGGCGTGGAGGTATGGTCAACCGACTCTGAGGATGATGAGGTCAGAAAGCCATCTCATGGAAAGGCTTATGTTGCGAAAGGTGAAGGAAGCGGTGGAAGGTGTTTGATGGTGTCGGATGTATCTCAAATGAGGGGATACAACACAGACGGTGGGAATGAAGACATGAAGGAGCGAGAGCATTTGTGCTTCACAGCAAAACCTCTCAGTGTGCAGTTTAATGAGCTTGATGAATTAATCAAGAAGGTACAATCCATTTTTGTTTCATTCAAAGTCCCACAAAATTCATATGAAAAAGAACTAAAAAATGTAAATTCAAGAATCTCTCATCTAGACAGCAGTTTAACTCAAACACGGGTAACCAATTCTAACCTAACTGACCAATTAAGCAGGGTGTCTTCAAAGAGTGAGGAACGGAGGATGTGGATAGAGCTGAAGGAGTCGGAGTTGATCAAATCCAATGACGAAAACATTTACTTACAAAGAGACAATTTAAAACTTTTGAAACAAAGAAATGTGTTTTGTTTGATTGCTAAGCGTCTTTATTCTAACATCACTCAACTTCATCTTAACTGTGAAATAGGACAGAAAATTCATCGCATGATTTTGCCCTTTCTTGAGTTTAAGGAAGATGAAATTGACGCAGAAGCATATAATTGCGAAAGTGTAGTTTCGTCTGAGGATGTAAATCCGACGTATATATATGGTCTAGACAAAATCGAATCTTTCATAAAGTCCAAGGACCATAAGGACATGTTGAAAAATCTTTTGGATGAAAATGACAAACTGAAACTAAGGACTGAAACCATACAAAAATTTGACTCATTGAATGCCAACTTGAGCTCAGAAAATAAAATTGATGTTGAAAATGCATCTGAGCTTAATGAGGATGATGATATGAGTGAAATTTTTGTAGAGGATGTAATTGACTGTTCTGAGTTTGTTAAAAGCGAACCCGAAAACCACAAAAATCTTATTTCAGAAAATTCTGTGGAGTTTGCTCGTTTGTCCCAGCAAAAGTCCCCGATCCTTGAAGAAAAAGTTGTTGTATACCAAAAGGTAAGGACGACTCCAAATCAGGTATATAAGGTCACAGGAGTAACCGAACATCAGACAACCGAACACACTGCCATTGTAAATGAAGATAATGCTGATGGCTGTGATGAGTTCTTCTGGTCTGCCCCCATCGACAATGCTGGTGAAACCGTTGGTCTGTCGGAACGGACATCCTGGAAAACCAAAGGCAGATATGTGCCAGAGCCTTTGAACAAGCCTGATAACTTCGACGTGCCAAGTACTAGTGGTACAAAAGACGTTCCTGAAGAGAAAGGAGTTCCTGCAGAAAAAGTCACTCCTTCAAGCGAAACATCATCAGTTCAGAGTGAATCGGCAGACAAGAAGCAAAAGAAAAAAGCCAACATCCATCGACAGCCGAAGCAAGTAAAGAATCAGAAGCAGCAAAGGAATTAGAGATACAAGAAAAATCTCTCTGAATGAAAACATTTTGGGCGATCTCAAAACGCCCATTTCTCTTATCATGACAGAAATCCAACGTCATAGAAAAATGCTGTTAGGAAGCAAGAAAGTAATAACAACCGAAAGGAAAGGTTCGGTTCATGGGATCATAATAAACGAAAGGTTCAGAGAACACCAGCTACCGAAAGCAAAAGTTTGGTTCCGAGAGTAAAAGCAATCAAGGTTCAAGGTTCGGTCCCACTAATAATCAAAAACAAAAGGGATACCTAGAACCTCAAGTCAAGCAAACTTCTAAGTCTAACTTCTCTTATTGTAATTCCTCTCAACCTCATTCTAAATCCAATTTTGTTCATACTTAAAATCCAAAATCTTCAACAGATTTGAAAGGAAAATCGAAGGTTGCCTCAGTCAAGACCAATCAAAAGCATTCCAATGTCCCAGTGCCTAAACCTGAATCCAAACCGTCTGTAACAAATCCCAATAAAATTAAGGTTTTCACCATTAAAAAGAAAGATGAAACAACTTTAATAAAAAGAACATATCTTGTTGACATCTCTCTTACTATTCCTGTTCCTGTGAAAGGCTCACGTGGACCCAAGAAACTTTGGGTTCCTAAATCTGCTTAATTTTTGCAGGTTATCAGTGACGAGCAGTTTGACGAAGAATGGTATATTGACAGTGGCTGCTCACGTCACATGACAGGAAGGAAGGAAGAGCTAAGGGAATTTCGGTCTCTTTCAAACGGTGGAAACGTCAAGTTCGGGAACAACTCATTTGGCACGATAAAAGGCTATAGAATGATAACAAATGGAGATTTCACAATCAGAAAGGTTGCATACGTTGAAGGACTACAGCACAACCTCATTAGTGTATCTCAGCTTGTTGGAGGAACCGGTCGCAAGGTTTCTTTCGACGATGAGGGTTCAGAGATAATTGAAAAGAAAACAAAAAGAGTAATTCTCAAATCGGAGCGCAAAGGCGAAATGTTTCCCCTGAATCTCAAACCTATCAAAGGAAACCCAGCTATCTGCCTCCTATCCAAAGCACAATCTGACGAAAGCTGGTTGTGGCACCAAAGGCTCTCTCATCTCAACTTCAAAGATATCAACAAACTTGTCTCAGGTGGTCATGTTCGAGGTCTTCCATTGCTCAAATTCGATTGAGAACATTTATGTGTTGCGTGTGAAATGGGAAAGCAGAGTCGTCATAGTCACCCATCGATTGTAAACACTAAAGTTGTTGAACCATTAGAGTTAATTCACATTGACTTGTGTGGTCCATCATCTATCGAAAGCATCGGCGGTAGCAAGTATATTCTTGTTATTGTTGATGACTTTTCACGTTTTACATGGGTGTTCTTTCTGAAGCACAAATCTGAAGCAACTCTCAAGCTAAAGACGTTTATCAAGCAGGTTGAAGTGCAGCTGAGGAAAGTCGTTCGCAATATCAGGAGTGACAATGGGCTGGAGTTCAAAAAATAAAGAATTCGAAGACTTCTTGAAAGAAAAAGGAACCAGTCACAACTTCTCAGCTCCCTACACCCCTCAACAAAACGGAATTGTTGAAAGACGAAACCGATCTTTGTGTGAGGCGGCCCGAACCATGCTAAGTTTTGCTTCTTTACCGTTATACTTTTGGGCTGATGCTATTGCTGCAACATGTTTTACGCAGAACAGGTCCTATCTCAATAAACGCTTTAATCTCACTCCTTATGAGATCATCAACAACAGGAAGCCAAATGTCAAATTCTTCCACGTATTCGGCTCACGGTGTTTCATCTTCAATTCTAAAGAACACCGTAACAAGTTTGACGTAAAAGCCGATGAAGGGATATTTCTGGGATACTCTCTCACTTCGAAAGAATACAGGGTTTTGAACAAACATTCGAGGAAAATTGAATAAACTTATTATGTGACTTTCGATGACAGCTATGTCAAAAAGCTGAAGGCCAATGAAGACACAGTAGGAGAAATTTTTTCTCAAACAGGCCAAGTCACAGCCTCGATTGCAAATCTGTTTGAGACGTTTGTTGAGTTATTCGATGAACCAGAGAAGGCCACTCTCTCGGAAGCTAGTGTAGCAGACAACAAAGTAGATCATCTGAAGCAACTCATCGAAAATGCTGCCAAGCAAATGAATGAAGGAGGATCAAGTTCCAACGACCCTCCACAGCACGATGCTTCAATTGAGGAGGAGGATCCACCTTCTTCTTCACAGCCGGGTTCACATGTTGAGGGGGAGAATTGTTCTCCAACTGCTCCCGAACGCCCAGCTGTACCCGAAAGCCAATCTGTACCAGAAAGTCCTGTGGTACTCAAAAGCTCAACTCCACCCGAAACTCCTTTAGCTCCGGATCATTCCGATTGGGTTCAAGCTATGCAAGACGAACTTAATGAATTTGAAAGAAATAAAGTTTGGCGCCTCATTCCAACTCCTCCAGATGCCTCGGTTGTTGGTCTCAAATGGGTCTTTAGAAATAAGCTGGACAAGGAAGGCAATGTGGTTAGAAACAAAGCTCGTCTAGTGGTGAAAGGATACTGCTAGGAGGAAGGAATCGACTATGAGGAAACTTTCGCTCCTATGGCTAGGCTGGAATCTGTTTGAATATTTCTTGCCTATGTTGCACACAAGAACTTTGAGGTCTACCAAATGGACGTAAAGTGTGCATTTCTAAATGGAGAGCTCGAAGAACCAGTGTACGTGGAGCAACCTCCTGGATTCGTTAATGAAAAATATCCCAATCACTGCTATATTCTGGACAAAGCGGTATATGGACTGAAACAAGCACCGATGGCCTGATATGAAACGCTAACCAAGTTTTTAAAGATGTCTAAATTCAAACAAGGTTCGGTTGACCCAACCTTCTTTCGTAAGAAGGAAGGTAACCACCTTATGATTGTTCAAATCTATGTCGATGATATTATCTTTGGCTCAACGAATCCTAGCTCAACGGCTGAACTCATAAAGTTGATGGAGACTAAATTTGAAATGAGCTCAATGGGTCCAATTAACTTTTTCCTTGGTTTGAATATTAGACAGGGACCCGAAGGCATCTTTATTAATCAGGAAGCTTACACGAAGACTCTCCTTGCTAAATTTGGCATGATGGGAGACTCAAAAGTTAAAGTTCCAATGGCGTTCGGCACCAAGCTCACTCTATCCTTGGATAAGCCAGCAGTCGACATTACGCTATATCGCCAAATGATCGGTTCTTTAATGTACCTCACTGCTAGCAGGCCTGATATAATGTTTTCTGTTTGTTACTGTGCTAGATTTCAGGCAAATCCCCGTGAACCTCACATGCTTGCAGTGAAGAACATACTCCGGTATCTCAAGCGAACTACCTCTCTCGGCTTATGGTATCCATCCAACTCAGGCTTCTTCGTTCAAGCCTATTCAGATGCAGACCTTGGAGGTTGTGGACTAGACAGGAAAAGCACCACTGGAGGCTGCCAATTCTTAGACGGGAAGTTGGTTAGTTGGTAATCAAAGAAACAGACCTGTGTGTCTCTATCTACCGCTGAAGCAGAATACATCGCAGCTGCCTCCTGTACTTCTCAAGTGATTTGGATCCAAAGCCAACTCCGGGACTATGGACTCAATATGAAAAAGATCCCACTATATTGCGACTCTGAAAGTGCAATTAGGATCTGTCATAACCCAGTGCAACACTCGAAAACTAAGCACATAACACTGAGGTATCACTTCATTAAGGATCATGTGGAAGATGGGAACGTCGAAATACACTTTGTTCGAACCATTGATCAATTGGCTGACATCTTCACCAAACCTCTTCCTGAAGCATCTTTTAACAAAATACTACAAGGGCTAGGTATGATGGAATCAGAGTCAGTACCAAAAATTACCTCTTAAAACTCAAAAGCAAGAAGCGAAATAGACCGAACGTTCGGGTTCGGGTCTTGTGCTAATGTACCGAAATGAACCAAGCATTCGGGTTCGATTGCATTATCTGCTTTTCGCTCATCACTCAAAAGTAGTTTCCTTGGTTGTAGATCTTATGTATAAATTTTCCATATTCGTTTCTCTTATTGTCAAAGTTATTCTCTTTTTCAAATCTATTTTCTTTGGTGACCGAAATCAACCGATCGTTCGGGTTCGGTTCCACAATTTTTCTCACCCGAAATAGACCGAACGCTCGGGTTCGGTCCCAAAGTTTTTCTCAACTGAAATAGACCGAACGCTCGGGTTCGGTTCCAATTTTTTTGTGTGTCTTATTTTTTTTATTTTTATCATAAATATTTTTTTTCTTTTCTTTCATAAATTCAAAAATTCCAAAAATAATTTATTTTTTATTATTATCTTATTTAGCTTGGCTATTATTTTTATTTTGTTCTTGTGGGTATATATTTTCATTAGCTAAGTGTCCCTAGAAGCATGCTGCTGTATGTGTCCAAAGCCTCACCTGATTCTGAATAATAGGCCTTACTGACTTGGTATAAACAAACATTGTCTTCCCAATTAGGCTTTCTTATTTATTCTAATCATGAGCTACCTAACTCTCTTCTCACATGAGATATGAGTTTTCTGCTTGGTCCTAATCTTTATAGCAGAGGTACTTTCATTTCTTTACACCATCTATGTTGCATTTCTCCATCACATTCGCTTCACAAACGTAACCCTTGAGACTCTCAGAAATTACCACTGAGGTTTATGGTTGCACAATTTCTGTGTTCATGATCTTAGCTTCGTGTCACTACGTGCTAAGTGAAACCCAAAATTCAATACCCATTATGCATTGACAGTGAACAATTAATTTGCTCAAGCTTTCACTAATGGATTGACGAAGGTACCACATGAAATCTCTAATTTTCTTTTGAGTGATTCCTATGAAATTGTTAAACACCCATAAAATTTCTTCCCTTGGGATCCAGTTTTAATTTTTTTTGAGATTTTATAAATTTCCTAGCCAAATTAAAATTATCTCCAACCTACTTGTTCAACAGACTACACCGGTCTCGCAAGTACTTCGTTCGATTTCTGTCTTATATCAAGATTAGGAATTTTGAATCGAAGCGATATCCACCCTCATAAGCCTAATTAAAAGAAGCCTTTCAACACTTCTTAACAAGTGTCTGATCGTTATTCAACGGGAAACCACACAAACACTTTAAAGTCTCTCCTGACTTTGAAGGAAGAGATTCGTGCCCGGGATCATTTGTTTCGTGTCTTTATTGACATCACATATTTTCCCAAAAGTGTTGCTTTATTTCTTTTCTTTTACATCCTAAGCACGTAAATCTTTGATTTTCCTAAATTCAGGTTCTATTAATTACAAGGCATTTTAAATGGATTGGTGACTTATTAAAGGATGTGGTAAATATTGATCCACGTGGGCGAATTTTCTTTTAAAGATGTTGTTTTATTCTAAAGGGATAAGATGACGACATGATGACTCAGGCGAGAGTCTAATCGATTTGATTTCAAATGGCGCAAGAGGGACGCATGCGAATCTGAACCGTTTCATCTCCAAACGGCGCCTGGTGGGAAGGCGTGTTATTAGGGGCCTGACATTCTCTCTCATGCGTGTTCATCGGCAACCCTAACTGTCACGCATCAGTCAACTCCGAAAAACCCTTCGTTTTTCAATAGAAGATTTGGGAAGATCTTTCTCTCTCCTTACACCATAGTATAAAAGGCAACATCCTCCACCGTTTACCTCTTTACTGCAATTATAATTCTCAGAGCGCAAGAAATCCCTAAACCTTCACTGTTCATCATCTTCTTCACTTTCTTCATAACAATGGCAGATTCTTCCTCAGTTCACGCAACATCTCACATTTTGCCCATCCGCCCACATCAAAGCTTGATCATCGATTTAACTCTTCAATCGTATGATGCATTCATGTTCCCCATCATCGAGTGTCTGAAGTTTTCTCCAATCGCTTCTGCACTTACCAGGGCTGAAACCGTTCCGATGGAATTCTTGTCACAGATCTTTGCCACTGCTCACTACGACAAGGTCTTCGACAGAATATTCTTTGATATCTTTGAACACAAGGCGTCGATTTCAAAGCAGCGGTTCTGCTCACTGTTAGGGTTTGACGCAGATTCTTCCAGGGTCAATCCGGAATTCATCCCCATGGGTCATCTATTCAACATGTTCTACAACATGGGATACATGGAGGTGCTTACTACGGTGACGAAATTCAAGAAGTCGTGCCTACCTCCACAGTGGAATGGGATGTTCACTGTTTTGTTTTAAGGGCTTATCTGAACGAAGCGTCGGGTCTGATGGAGCCAGCCGTTTATTTCTCTCCATCATGTATGGTACCTACAATGGCATCAACATGGACTATGGGTCAGTTCTGTGGCAACAACTCATTCGGAGTCTCTCCTCCACTTCCAGACATTCAGAGATTTCATATGCTCGATTCTGGACCATTGTCACGAAATGGGTGATGGACAAGTACCATGTACCCATTGTCGCTGGTGCTCTAATGTCTTCGATTGGTACCTTCCATACCACGAAGATCATTGTGTCGGATGCTTCAAAATTTCCGTTCAACGGGTCTATTCCGGAAACGATGTATGGTGATGTTCCGGCTGATAGCAGGATCATTCAGACGTATAAGGAGTTCATACGTTCTGGTCTGAGGGATCTTACTCTGGAAATGTTGAAATCCATTCATGACGCCGAAAAGCCTACTCCAAGAGGCAAGAAGGCTGATAAGGGAAAACAAGTGGCGAAGGGGGCGAAAGGCCCATCTCCAAAGAAGAGGAAACCCACCAGAGCTGCTCAGTCTCCACAACAAAAGAGGAGAAAAACCCAACCGCGATGAAAGTTAATTATCGCTTCCTCCTCAAGCGAGTCTGAAGGTGATAGTTCTAATTCTGACGGCTATCAACGTGGTAACACTCCACCACGATCTCCAACCCCTGAAGTTCATGTCTCTACTTCTCCAATTTCCTCTCCACCTAAAACCATTCCTATTTCTATTCCCCCCCCCCATAACTTCCACTACTCAAATACCACCCACTTCCATCCCAATACCAACACCAATATTCACCGACGCAACCACAACAACCACTGCAGATGTTAGAACCAACGTATCTGATACGGGGGTTCATACTGATGCACCCGAAACTACCCCAGCACCCGAAACCACCCCAGCACCCGAACAAACAACTCAACCCGAACCTACCCATACTACCGAACCACCAGCATCACCACCACCATCAGAGGGAGAAGAACCATTCCTTGGCGGGGAGAATATGACCTTTGACTCGGTCTACTATAGCCCGTTTCAAGTACAGAGTGATGACGATGTCGACGCTCCTGTCACAAAAAGGCATCTCCAGGAGCTCCATGATAAAATTGACTCTCTCATCGCCTCCTCTTCCACTTCTTAGTCCTCCCTATCTGAAGCTGCAGTTCAGAAAATTGTTGATGCTTTCTCCAAAGCTCAGCAAGCTTCACTTGCTTCTGCAACCACTGCCATAGATGCCTCCACCAAAGCTTGTCAGGCAGCGACCGAAAAAGTCGATAAACTATTTACTGATGCCTCTTCCCTGTTGAAGTCTTTACAGGAGAGTGCCAACGCCGCCAAGACTACGCTGGAACCAATTGTCCACCAGCTAGCAACATCAATCGCAACTGAGTTGAAGTCATTCGCTTCTCTTCGTCAAACAATTTCTGACGACAACTCAGCCTTTCGAACAACCATCGAGGAACGTCTCTCCAAGCTTCAAGAAGATTTGGCTGCCGAGAACACTCTCATGGATGCTCTCGCAAGGAAGACTACTGCTCTGAAAGTCAAGAGCATTCAACTCTCCAACTCTCAACAGGAGATTGAATCTCTTCGATCTGAAAGGGAGGTCATCAAATCATGTGTTTCGGATGTCCACTCTGCCATCTCCAACATCTTAGAAGCACATGATCCAATTCTTAACTACACTGTGAGGCGTGACCTTGCAGAGAAGCTCGCTCCCGCCCTCGCCCTACTCAGCAAAATCGAAGGGCTCCTTGATTTCGTGTCCATTCCGAAACAAGGGGGAGAGAAGGAAAAAATGTCTCAACCACCTCCTACTTCCACAGCTACTCACACTTCCGAACCTTCTCCAGTAGGCCAAGCCTCTGGTTCCGGTGTGAAAGACAAAGGAAAAAATATTGCTGAGGAAGAAGAAGAAGAGGACAAAGAAACAATCGCCGACTTGTTGAAGCGTAAAAGTCGATGTAATGAGGCTGACATCAGTGCTCGTGTGGCAAGAGAGGCTGAAGAAGCCGAACGTAAACAGAAGGAAGCCCACGACCTTCTTGAGATCAGGAAAACTCTGTTTCCTTCCTAGACTCTTGAGAGGATGATTAAAGAAGCCATTGACACACCGAGTATCTTGTGGCTGGAACCTGTGATCTCTTTAGATCGTTCCAATACTATCGACTCACAGTTCGACATGCCATTGACCCGAAAGGCTTTCATCTTTCATGCCTTTTCCAACGTTGCAGAATTCCCTCATCCTCATCCACAGGTTGAACGGGACCTAATTGATTTCTATCTGAAGGCTGCTCAACCCCAATATCAGACTTGGAGTGCTCAAAAAATTGTCAACGTTCGGGTCTTGAAGCCGTACAGTGAAGGTAACTTCATCAACGTCCGGTTCAAGGTACTTCGGGGATCTGCCAAAACAGAACATACTATTTCCCTTGCAGATCTTCCCAACCTTAATCCCCATGATTGGATTATCTTGCACAACATCCTCCTCACCAACGAAGTTGAATACGGTCCGATCATCGACCATTTCAAGAGGATGCTTGTGTGCTACATCATGGAAGTTGCATTGATGGATCAGGAGATTGCAAGCGTATTTAAGAAGAAACCTACAATATCTCCTATTGGCTCTGCCAGTGATCTCAACCAAATGCAGATGGGGAAGATTGACTCGAGGAGGAATTCAGTCATGTTTACCAGAAACGAAGGACATAAATGTCTTTTCGCCTTGGCTGACAAACATCTCTATACCACTGCATGTTTGGAGCACGTTTTGCGGATCATCCACAAATGCAAGCAGAACACAGCGGATGATATCAAGTACTTTGATGATATGATTCAATGGTACATTCGGTTCAGACAGACTATTCTCGCTCTTATCACACGTCTGTTTGATACTGTAAAGAAGGCTCCTGCTGCTGGCCCGAAGAAGAAGTAGTCTCGCTCCAATTTGACGCAAAGGGGGAGATTGTTGGGTCATGTTTTCTGTAATGAGTTGCGTCTATTGGGCTCGTTAGTTAGTCCATTTTGCATCTCCGGTATGGGCCTGTCCATTCGTGAGTTTAGTAGGGTTTAGTATATATAGGAGCTTGCATGCATCCTAGAACGTAACGAGAGAATAGAACGATCAGAGTATTCAGCAAGTTTATTTGTGATCGCTCTTGTAACCCTAAAATCCTCTATAGCGGAAGTTCTTAGTCGAGCTCTGCTGAGGATTGTTTGATCTAATCATTCGACACATATTGATCCATACTTGTGTTATTTACTGCTTTTACATCCATTGCATTACCTGTTAAGAAGATCTAATCGATCTTTAAGTTGTTTAATAACTTATCACAAATGTTATACTTGATGGGTTTTGAGCATTCTAACACTTCCTAAGTGTACATGCAACCCTAATAAACCTTGGATCTATGTTTGTCTAAGATACATACAAATAATTATTTTTCCAAGGCTTATATCCTAACTAGCATGGCATGGGGAACTTGAATCAAGTAAAGCTAGTAGAAACACTTACCTTGTAGTTGTAGTTGATTCCTTAGAGTTCTAGAGCCTAGCACCAATAATGTGGATGCCTCAAATGAAAGTCACAAATCACCACAAACTTGGAACTTTGAGAGAATAGTCACACTTCTCTTGAAATCGGCCCTCACATCAACATGTGTCAACTAGTGTGATTTCAAGAGCCAAAGCCTCCTTTATATAGTGTGGTGGATTAGGGTTACATCCATGTAAACCCTAATACCCATGTCTCTTCATTTCCATGAGATCCATGGGTTAAAGCTCCATGGAGTATCCATGGACTTCTCCATCCAAGCCTAGCCCATTCCAAATAAGCATAAGCCCACACTATATAAATATAGAAGCTCATATTTAATTAGTAATATCTTTGATCACTAAATTAATCCTAGATTAATTATAGATCACTACTAATTAAATAATACGATCTTATATTAATATATTAGAACTTATAATATATTAATAAATCATAACTTGTACTATTCTCAAATATTATCCATAAATTGTTCGGGTGAAGTGCAACCTAAATGGATCATGCCGGGTCGGGTCAAGTATATACCAAATATAGTTATGGACTTAGACACTATATCCAACAGTCTCCCACTTGGATAAGTCTAGTAACTATATTTGCAAGTATAACTTCAGGAACCGATCAGCAATCGTAGCTCTTTAAACTCTGTTGAACTAGAACGTGCCATTTAGATAAGTGATCATATAATCCTCTGTTCTAGATATCAGCCGGACAAATACATGGAACATTGTCTTGCTTATTGTCCAGCATTTGTTTCCCGATTTCCGATTTGTTTGACATAGAACTCAACTGAACACATCAATTTAGTTCTGACCGGGCCCGGTACATAGGTCAAAACAAAATCATCGAGGGGCCTAGATATCAGCTTCTAATCCAAGAAGGAACAGATAAACTTCGACTCATATGTTTGTTCTACCACTCATTGAATTACACACAAAAGCACGTTTTATAACATCGAGTTACCAATGCGTTTACGTACAATCAATGCATAACCAACTCGTAAGTAACAAATCATATCTCTAGGTTTGAAGACTTATATGATATTACCGTCTCACGATCACTCGAGATAAAATTCCATGAAGTGATTCCAGTGAGCGCGGGTTGAGTCCAATGCTCAGAACTTATGAGCACTCTTGATTGTTGTAGCCATGTCCAACACCTTAGACCTCTGCAACCAATCATGATAGTCTTGATTCATACCTACTTCCGACATATGACCGACTGTGGAGGTTTGAATAATATGATATACCAAAAATAATTATTCTGGAAGTCAAAACATGCAAAAGAAATATAGTAAAAGATCGACAAGAGATAGCAACACTTTACTCATAAATAAAACACCTTTTATTCATCATCAAATGTCAATTACACTTTACAAATTTCTGGGTTATCTAACTACTAAAACTTATATCATCCTTCAGCCCTATGCTCCGAGCATGCTGGAGATGCTTAACCCTACTCAGTCCCTTCGTGAGGGGATCTGCCGGGTTCTCATCCGATGATACCCTCTTCGCCATGAGGAGTCCTTCTTCAATTCGATGTCTGATAAAATGGTATTTTCTGTCGATGTGTCTGGATCTCCCGTGATCCCTTGGTTCCTTGGCTAAGGTAACCGCACTATTGCTGTCACAGAAAATCTCCATTGGCTCTTTTATAGCTGGTACAACTCCAAGGTCTCCGATGAAGTTCTTTAGCCATATCGCCTCCTTTGCTGCCTCGCTTGCTGCTATATACTCTGATTCACAAGTGGAATTAGCCACTGTCTCCTGCTTGGAACTCTTCCAAGAAATTGCTCCTCCGTTTAGGGTAAAGACCCAGCCTGACTGAGAGCGGAAATTATCCTTATCAGTCTGGAAGCTAGCATCACTATACCCTACAACTCTCAAGTCATCACTCCCACCGAAGGTAAGAACCAGTCCTTAGTCCTTCGCAGGTACTTGAGGATATTCTTTACCGCAGTCCAGTGTTCCTTGCCAGGGTTCGCCTGATACCTGCTAACCATGCTCAAAGCAAAAGCTACATCAGGTCGAGTACACGTCATGGCATACATGATCGATCCTACAGCTGAAGCATAAGGAAAACGACTCATTTCTGCTATCTCAGCCTCACTACTAGGGCTTTGTGTCTTACTCAATCTGGCGTTACACTGAATGGGTAACTCACCTTTCTTGGAGTTATGCATGTTGAATATTTTCAACACTTTGTCCAAGTAGGTACTTTGGCTAAGTCCAATTAGCCTTTTACTCCTGTTTCTCAAAATCTTTATCCCTAGGATATAGGCAGCTTCACCAAGGTCCTTTATAGCGAAACACTTCCCAAGCCAGGACTTTACTTCCTGCAGGGTTGGGATGTCATTTCCTATGAGTAGTATGTCATCCACATACAGTACCAAAAAACTGACTATGGTCCCACTAGCCTTGATATAGACGCAAGATTCATCTTCACTCCTTGAAAAACCAAATTCCTTGACCTTCTAATCAAAGCAAAGATTCCACCTGCGAGGTGCCTGTTTCAATCCATAAATGGATTTCTTGAGCTTACACACTCTATTAGGGTACTCGTTGCTGACAAAACCCTCTGGCTGACTCATGTAAACATCTTCAGCCAACTTTCCATTAAGGAAAGCGGTTTTGACATCCATTTGCCATATTTCATAGTCATGAAATGCAGCTATGGCTAACAGAACCCGAATAGACTTAATCTTGGCTACTGGAGAAAAGGTCTCATCATAGTCCACTCCAGGAATTTGAGAGAAGCCCTTTGCAACCAGTCTCGCCTTATAAGTGTGTACTTTACCATCCATGTCGGTCTTCTTCTTGAAGACCCATTTGCACCCTACAGTCTTACGACCAGGTACATTCTCAACCAAGTTCCAAACTTGATTGTCATACATGGATTGTATCTCGCTATCCATGGCCTCTTTCCATTTAGCAGCCGCAGGGCCTGCCATGGCTTCCGTGTAGCTGTTAGGTTCATCCAGACCTACTAGTGTCTCATCACTAATAAGTGTCTCACCTTCTGCAGTAATATGGAAGCCATAATAATGCTCAGGTGCATTCCTAACTCTCGTGGAACGCCTCAGAGGTACGGGCACATCAACTGGCTCAACAGGAGTTTACTCCTCAAGTTGAGGGCTAGTGTACGAAGTTCCTTCACCGCTTGATTCTTGAATTTCTTCAAGATCAATTTTCCTCCCACTGTCTCCTTGGCTTATAAATTCTCTCTCTCTCGAAAGACTCCTCTTCTTGCTACAAAGATCACATTATCACTAGGTCTGTAGAAGAGGTAACCAAAGGATTGCTGTGGGTAGCCGATGAAAATACACCTCTCGCTTCGAGGTTCGAGCTTATCATGAGTCTCGCGTCTCACGAAAGCCTCACAACCCCAAATCTTGATGTGGTCTAGCTTAGGTACTTTGCCAGTCCACATCTCATGAGGAGTTTTGGCAACTTTCTTTGTAGGTACAAGATTAAGAATATGGGCGGCAGTCTCTAAGGCATACCCCCAGAATGAGATTGGTAGCGTAGCTCGACTCATCATGGAACGAACCATATCCAACAAGGTTCGATTACGCCTCTTAGCCACACCATTCAACTGTGGTGTCCTGAGAGGTTTCAATTGTGAGACAATCCCACATTCCCTAAGATAGTCGAGGAACTCTGAACTAAGATACTCACCACCACGATCGGATCGAAGCATCTTAATGTTCCTGCCCAATTGATTCTCGACTTCCTGTTTAAATTCCTTAAACCTTTCGAAAGTCTCTGACTTATGCTTGATTAAGTAGACATATCCATATCTACTGTAATCATCAGTAAAAGTCATATAATAACGATTAGCATCCCTTGTGGCATGTTTGAATGGTCCACACACATCTGTGTGTACAAGGTCCAACAAACCTTCACCCCTCTCACACGAGCCTGTGAAGGGTGACTTTGTCATTTTTCCAAGTAAGCATGATTCGCAACTATCATCTGACTTTAGGTCAAACGACTCCAAGACTCCATCCTTTTGGAGTTGGCCTATGCGTTTCTTGCTTATATGTCCAAGACGACAATGCCATAATGATGCTTTATCCAAGTTATTATGATTAGTAGAATCAATACACAAAACATTATTTCCTAAGTTATCTACAACAGATACAGCTTCATACACACCATCACAAGGTAATGCTTTAAAATACAAAACATTATTATAGAAAACATCTATAGAACCAACTTCATTATTAAATGAAAAGGTAAACCCTTGTTTGTACAAAGCATGAAAGGAAATAATATTTCTTGCCATTCCTAGTGAATAACAACATTTATTCAAATCTAAATTAAACCCACTACTTAGCGATAAAGTATAAACTCCAATCTTGGTGACAGGTGAAGCTTTCCTATTCCCCATGATCAAGTTTATTCTTCCTTGCTCCACATTCTCACTTCTTCTTAGTCCTTGCAAGTCACAACAAATATGAATACCACAACCGGTATCAAGGACCCAAGATTTAGAATGGGGTGAGTTATTAGAAATGATAGTGTAAGTACCTGCATGGTTGGGTTTGACTTTCCCATCCTTCGCATCCTGCTGGTACTTTGGGCAGTTCCGCTTCCAATGAGATTTTTCATGGCAATAGAAGCATTCAGCCTCTTTTGGGTCAGAAGAAGGAGTGACGAAACCTTTCTTGGTTCCACTTGAAGAAGAGCCATCAAGGGTCCGAGCCTTGGTACCCTTCGAGGATCTCTTTCTCTTCCTCCATCGAGTTTTCCCAATTGCCAAAACTGGAGTTGAGTTTGGAGTAGGAGTGATAGCAACCGACTTCCCCTTAAGACCTGATTCTGTGGTCTTGAGAAGTCCCTGAAGTTTGCTGAGTGTGACCTCTTCCTTATTCATGTGATATGTCATGCGGAATTGATCATAGCACGATGGTAAGGAGTGCAAAATGATATCTATTGCAAGATCCTCAGGGAAGTTCACATTAAGCTTCAGCAAACGATCCACATACCTTTGCATTTTCTGCATGTGGCTCGTGACGGATTCCCCGTCCTTAATCATGGTTGTTATCATGGAGCAGATGATTTCATACCTCTCTTGTCTTGCACTTTGATGGTATCTTTCCATCAAATCTTGGTGCATTTCATAAGGGTAGAAATCCTCATAAGACTTTTGGAGTTCCGCTGTCATCGTGGCCATCATGATGCAAGCCACTTTCGTAGCATCCCTTTCATGTGCCCGAAATTCAGCGATCTCCTGAGGAGTTGCAGTGGTCTCATCGATCTCCTTAAGCTCCTTGTCAAGGACATATTCTTTGTCCTCGTAGCGGGTAATCATCCTGATGTTTCTGATCCCCTCATTGAAGTTGGATCCATCAAAGGTGACTTTCCCACACAAGTGCATAAGGGTAAAGGAGCCATTAGGAGAAGCAACATTGTTTGAAGACATCTGAAAAGAAGAGAACAAGATTAGTTTAGATATAAGAGAGTCCTTAATAAAACACCCAAATGTAATATTAAGGCTAGGATCCAATCACAATATAATATAACTTAGAAGAGGTATGCCGTAATCTAAGCTATACCATATTTGAAAGGTAGGTGAATGACGATTCACCAATTTCCACCACGAAAACCGAAATGTTTAAATATTAGGTTTTTGATTGGTTCTTAGAAATTCCTAGATTCTTTGAGATTCAATGAACTTTTCAAAGGCATGTTTCAATCTCGAGTGTGCCCTCCAAGTTTTGTGACTGGGATGCCGAGGATCACAAAACGAGGTGTGAAGTAACCATGTAAATCACTTGGTACCCTTAAAGTTTATCACTCAATCAATGTGCCGGTAAACCACACACGCTCCATCGATACTATAATAAGCCTTAAGTCACCCTTTACCTACCTTGTTAAGTCCAAGTTAGTGTGCCGGTTAACCACACACGCTCCACCAACGACTTAAACAAAGTGTAAAGTGTAATTTCATGGATTAGCACCTTATTCACATTTTTCCTAAAGTAACTAAGATTGGGAATTTAATAAAACATTTAGTTACTTTATAATATTCATCATACTTTAAATGAGAATTTATAAGTCCTTGTCTTACCCGTTCGGCTAACGACCCTCCACCAGTCAAGCAAGCGGTGGGTGAGAGTGGACACCCATTAAGTCACCATTTTATAGGCAACAACCTTATACCCACCTTATAGACCGGCTTCGTGAATGAGGCGTACTAGCGGTAAGACGACTTTGTTCTTATACATATATATATATATATATATATATATATATATATATATATATATATATATAATTATTAAATCATAATAATATAAGTATAAGGGTTGAATTTTAACTTTTAAAATTCTAAGGGTTGGAACTAAAGTTTTAACTTGACTTTACTTGTTCCAAAACTTGAGGGCAAGTTTTGTAAACTTTCAAAACTTTTCATATCTTGTAACTTATGAGTTTAATAGAGTAATAAAAATGAAGACTCTTCACTTTTCTAACTCTTGTGTTCTTTTAATGGTTTTCAATCCAAGAGACTTTTGGTTTTCCATAACTTGAGGACAAGTTATGGACTCCATTAAATAACATTATGATCAAGAATTAATCTACCACATAGGTTACAAATAATTCCTATGATCATCTAAACATCATAAGAACAAGATCATGAACATGAACACTTTCATATATCAAAATCACACTTAATCTTTGTAATTTTGATAACTAGTTGTTGTAAATGAGTTAGAAAAGACATTACACCTTCTAAAACAAGTTTTCAAGTACCAAAACAGTTTAGGGTAATGTTTCTAATCCATTTCCAGCAACTAAAGTCGAAAAACTGCACTTTGTCGACCCTACTCGCCGAGTGCATGAACCTACTCAGCGAGTAGGTTGAAGATACAAGTGGACTCGGCGAGTCCCCCCATGGACTCGGCGAGTCCATCAGTCAGACAACAATATTTCGACTTTTTCAACCATATTGCAACAAGTATCAAACAAACAAGCCTAGGCTCTGATACCACTGATGGGTTTTGAGCATTCTAACACTTCCTAAGTGTACATGCAACCCTAATAAACCTTGGATCTATGTTTGTCTAAGATACATACAAATAATTATTTTTCCAAGGCTTATATCCTAACTAGCATGGCATGGGGAACTTGAATCAAGTAAAGCTAGTAGAAACACTTACCTTGTAGTTGTATTTGATTCCTTGGAGTTCTAGAGCCTAGCACCAATAATGTGGATGCCTCAAATGAAAGTCACAAATCACCACAAACTTGGAACTTTGAGAGAATAGTCACACTTCTCTTGAAATCGGCCCTCACCTCAACATGTGTCAACTAGTGTGATTTCAAGAGCCAAAGCCTCCTTTATATAGTGTGGTGGATTAGGGTTACATCCATGTAAACCCTAATACCCATGTCTCTTCATTTCCATGAGATCCATGGGTTAAAGCTCCATGGAGTATCCATGGACTTCTCCATCCAAGCCTAGCCCATTCCAAATAAGCATAAGCCCACACTATATAAATATAGAAGCCCATATTTAATTAGTAATATCTTTGATCACTAAATTAATCCTAGATTAATTATAGATCACTACTAATTAAATAATACGATCTTATATTAATATATTAGAACTTATAATATATTAATAAATCATAACTTGTACTATTCTCAAATATTATCCATAAATTGTTCTGGTGAAGTGCAACCTAGATGGACCATGTCGGGTCGGGTCAAGTATATACCAAATATAGTTATGGACTTAGACACTATATCCAACAATACTTTACATACAAAGTCGACACTACACTAAGGTTTACCATACAAACAAAACACTTTCGGAAAAACTATAATAGGTATAGTTTACAAGGTAATCATGAGATTTTACATACTATAAGTACTATATCAAGGAAATACTTTCATATACAAGAAAAAATGAAACTTTCATACATAAATCTATTTGATACTAAGTTTTGTGAGCCATTCAACTTCACGTACTTTCAAGTATGCAGTTAATGTCATGTATTATATACCATAATCTCTTGTAGGGAGAGTGTGATACTTGTGTATAGACCTATACGGGATTGAAAATCCTGCACCTAAACTGTTAGCTACAGTTAGACCGACAGGTCTGGGGTGACAAATGTAACGCCCGCAAATCCGGGCTAGTCAAATTAGAGGCAATAGGGGTCGAAAACGACTTTTCGACAAAAGATTACTTAGAATAAATAATCTTAACCAAGTTTTAGTATATGTCACGAGGTTTCCGTACATAAAAAGAACGCCGAAATCCGAGTTATAACGAAGAAGTTATGACCCGTCGAAGTTTCGCGACAGAACCGACACGATACCGGGAAGCGTAAATAGTGAATTTACGATAGAGCGAGATTTAGCCTTAGCGATCTAAACGAAAGTCGTAGAATATGTTAAACTAAGAACATCGATAAAAAGAACGCCCAAATCTGACTTCGTATGAAGAAGTTATGATTTTTCGAAGTTTCGGACTAGCAGTGTACAGCCCGAAATTTGAATATTAGATCGAGCGGTTTTTAGCCGACACGACCTAAACGAGAATCGAAGATCTCGTTGAGAGTAGCGTAACGAGAAAAAGATGGGCGAAAACGGATGTCGGATGAAGAAGTTATGAGGATTTAACGGACCAATCCTGTCCCGACCCGTTAATAATATAAAATTTAAAATCGAGCCAAAATTAGCCGAATGATTCTAAACGAAGGTTGTAGAGTACGTTCCCACCTTTGCGTGGATATAAAGAACGTCAAAAACGAAGGTTGTACGCGAAAGTTACGAATTTTTAAAGATGAGCATGCAAGTTGCGAAATCTGATGCGAGATAGATGACGTGGCCTCATCGCAGCCGTCCATCGTCGATCAACAGAGCGCCCTTCGGATCTCACCACGTCGCCTCGCTTCGCCTTACGCCCAGCGTACCCTTCGGTCTTATCCCTTCCGAGTGCGAGACAGCTAGAATCGATGTGGCAGCCCCATCCGAAGTTACGCCCCGCGTAACCAAGGATTACGCCCAGCGTAGTCCGAGGCCTCGCAGGGTATAAAAAGGGGCGAGGGCCTTCGCATTTTTCACACAATTCTCCTTCTCTCTCTAGATTTCTTTCGCTCTCTAGGGTTTCTAACCCCCCCTAAGCCCTAGTTAAACCCCTAGCACCCTAGGGAAGCCCCGAGGCTCCCGGAGTCCCGAGAAAAAGGAGTTTTTCGGTTTCGAAACGCTGCTCCAATTAGGTCCCGGTTTTCGATAAAATTCGTTGTAAGTGTGCTACGCTTACGTAATTTTTAATATAGCTTTCATATAATTATAGGAATGTTATTAGGTCCTTAAAATAATTATTTGGACTATTAAAATGAGTTATATCGAGTATTATTAACACTTAATAATACTCAGACTAATGAATTTGTCGCGGTTATCGTTATACTAAACCCTAGTGGTATCGATACTAGGTTTTATCGAAGGAATATCATTTTGAGAGTATCGAAGCGCTGTCCGAGTGCTGAGTCACCACCTAATCAAGTGAGTGCATAGTCCCTTTCATCTTACACATAGATATGAAGTATTTTAATATAAATTACGTGCTATGTGTGCATATTGTTTGAATACTTGTTGTCTATGCTGGATGAATGATTTATACATGTTTTAAATGATTTAAGCTGTATATTTATTTTATATCTACAAATATGTTGGGATAAAACATGGGTAGATGAAATAGTTGGTGAGTGATGAAATAAAATAATGAGAGATAGGTGATGATAGGAAGGTGATGATAATTAGGTGAGGATAGATAGGTGATTATGAATCGGTGATGTAGGATACTACAACCTTGTCCGACAATTTGGAGATGTAGTCATCTACCAGACTATAGATGGCAACCACGGACTATTATAGACAACCCCGTGGAAACACCAGCAGGCTAGTAACCTATAGGTGATGAATTACGAGTTCAGGCGATGTTGTAACTACGTATTCATGCGATGATAGTCTAACCCTTATTATGAAGTACGAGTCCAGGCGATGTTGTGGCTACGTATTCATGCGATGATAGACTAACCCTTATCATGATTTACAAGTCCAGGCGATGTTGTGGCTGCGTAATCATGCGATGATACCCTAACTCTTGCTAGACACATATTGAGGGAGTAATCCCTGGATTAGTATTGTCTATGCAATGTAGGCGATGATCCTTAGGTAAAGTTTGTAGGAACAATCAAATAAGGAAATACGATGTAAGGAGATGGGAAGTAAATATGATATAGGAGATGACCCTTGAGATAATATCTTTAGGGAAGACTAAAAGAAGATAATGGGGATGGGCATTTGGGTTGATTGTTTAAACATAATAACTATATTATTGTGGGTTGAAAACCCTATGTACTCACCAGGTTTCCCAACCTGACCCACTCAGTTTATTTACATCACAGGTGACGATCTGAAGTGACATAACACTGAGAGATTTAAAGAGATGTAGATCACTAGTGGAAATAATTGTAAGTTCTGTTTATGCTTATGTTTCTGTATTAACAATGACATCCCAAACGTTTTAAAATGAAATAAATACGTTTCTTCGAAAATGTTTTAATAACGTATTTATCGTGTTTTTCTGGGAACAAATTCCGCAACATTTTTATGAAAAGAAGTACTCTGATTTTTACAAAGCATAAACAAAATCGGTCTTTTCTGGCCGTGATTTTGGGGATGTCACAACAAACGTCATAACATTCCAACGCCTGAAGAACGTTGTTACAGGCAGCCTGGGTCAATAGCATGGTTATAAAACTCATATGGAGTATTAAAAAGACGTTGATTTACGGGGTTATCAAATGCCTTAGTGATTTTATACACACATAAATATACTATTCTAGGCATGAAAAACACTATTGCATTACAGTTTTGGAACTTTTAAACTACCACACACTTATGGAAAAATATTAGATTTCTAGAAGCAAACATTCAAAACAGTCGGGTCTTGGTAGAAGACTACTTTTATACTAGTAGGAAATATGAGATTTTCTTGGAGTTTTCAAACATCTACAAACAATTTCATTCAAACTTATACAAACATTGACATTAAATACTTATGAACTCACCAGCTTAAGTGTTGATCTACTCTTTCAAATCTACTTGTATTTCTCAGGGATTCAGTAATACTAGTAAACTTTAGCTTTTGGAGAAGTGACGCTAAGGCATCAGTTTTAAAACTCAATTTGTCATCATATTGTAATTTATTTTGAAATAAGTATCATTCAACAATGTAACTTTTAAATTATATATATGATGGTTGTTTTACTTTCTTTACTATGTATTCAACTGTTACGATACTACATGAAGTCATTTGCCCTCGAACGATTCCGCTGCTCTGGTTTAAGGGTGTGACTGTTAGCTATAAAAGTTATCTCTATCATTGGCACATATCAATTAGCTATACAAGCCATCTCTACCGATAGCCACAAAGGCTATCTCTACCATTAGCCACAAGGCTATCTCTACCATCAGCCATAAGGTTGTCTCTACCATTAGCCACAAGGGCTATCTTTACCGCATATCATACATACATTCATATCACACACCTCTACATAACAAGTATACCAACTATCATAAAATGGGTCGGCCTTTGTGCCTTAGACCCATTGGTATGGTGAGAAGACTCACCTCTCGAAAGTTGAACTGACAAGCTGAAGTCAAGTGTATTCTACACGCTGCTCCTTCTCAACTTTCCATATTCGATGAATAAATAACTCAGTATAATCCCAAGAATACCCCCTGGATCAATCCTGGTCAAAGTCAAAGTCTATAGTCAAGGTCAATAATCCATATTGACCTTGACTCACCGAGTACAATCATTCACTCGTCGGGTTCCCTGCTTAACTCGTCGACTCGCCGAGTCACCCGAGGGACTCGTCGAGTTCCTTAGTGTTTACGACCATAAACCACCAACCTTACACCTTTGACCGTAAACCCTTGACTGTACACCCTTGGCCGCACACCCTTAGCAGTGAACTCTCTCGACTCGCCGAGTCACCAGAGGGACTCGACGAGTTCTCACGTAATCAGTTCTTTCCAGTGGGATTTAAGGTTTCAAACTTCAGATCCATACTCTCCAAATGAAGATATCATGTAAAGTTGCAAAATTTACGTGCATGTATAGCCTCACGTGGCCATAACACTAAGATTAACATTCAAACAAGGTTCTAATGCATGGAGAGGGAATGAGCTCAATGAAAGATGCAACTTTATGATATTTGGGGCCTAAAAAGGTCCAAATCTGGAACCATATCCTTGTGATAGGTCCAGATCTAAGCTTGCTTCCATTTCCTCAAAGTTGGTCACAACTCTCAAATAGAATTTATGCTTAAGATAATAGATTCTTACCTCAAATCAATACCCAAGACGAACTAGATGTTAGATCCAGTGTTTTCCCCTTGATTCTTCTTCTCCAAGCTTGGATTCCTTCCTAAATTCCCAAAGTCAAGCTCTCACATGCACATACTTCACACACCAGGGAGTTTGCGGTCGTACACAGTCTCTTATGATGTTAAGGGAGGCTGCAAGAGTGTTTAATGAGGCTTATATAGGGACAAACCCCAAAATTAGGGTTTTTCATTAAACAGCCCTGA
Source organism: Lactuca sativa (assembly GCF_002870075.4). Taxonomy (NCBI): domain Eukaryota; kingdom Viridiplantae; phylum Streptophyta; class Magnoliopsida; order Asterales; family Asteraceae; genus Lactuca; species Lactuca sativa. Next base: position 16,934,987 of record NC_056627.2, read on the forward strand.
CTCGTCGAGTCACTTCCGATTCGTGCCCCTAAAATACGACCCTACTCGACGAGTTGAGCTCCCAACTCGCCGAGTCCATGCATGAAACCTCTCCTTTGGCAAGTTTCCAACCAATGCTCAAACCAGGTGTTACACAATCTCGAGTGATGCTTTGTATTATAATTGTAAGTTGTATATTAGGAATATGAGGAAACATATCACTTATCCTAAATCCCTAATACTTATCGAGTTGACTTTGTTGACTTGTTGACTTTGGTTGACCCAAAATGGACAATTGTCACAGAATGTCTATCTCACATCTAGTTACATATAGTTATGCATTCCTTAAGGATCTTCCAGTAGTTGAGTAGTGTACCTTACGAGGCTTGGTATGTTGTAGTCTAAAGTTGGACAGGTAGACTAGGGTAGATAATTACATGTGCTTATGTGTTTTCTTGATTGCTTGCTTGTTTCACATGTCAACATATAATGGTGGGGTAGGTTGAGCTGATCCTGCTTTGTGCTGAAGACCAACAAACTCGGGGCCAATACAGTCTTCGTGTTGTGGGCCTGGGGGCAATCCAATCTTTGTGCTATAGGCCCGAGGGCAATCTAGTCTTTGTCATGTGGGCCCGGTGGCAATCCAATCTTTGTGTTGTGGCCCCGACGAAAATCTAATCTTCATGCTATGGGCCCAAAGCAATTCAGTTTCCGTGATGTTGGCCGGGGGGCAATCCGTTCTTCGTGTTGTGGACCCGGGGGAAATCCAATCCTTGTGTTGTGTGCCGGTGTGCATGCATTGTATGTATATCGTGGCGTGTGGTATTTTGGGAGAACTTATTAGGCTTTGCCTTAGAGTTTTTGATTAAATGTTTTCCACGTACTAGTGGTGATCGTGGGAAAGCAAATGTAAAACAATACATATTCATCAGCAGCCATAGCCATGAAGATTCCGCGTTTAATATATTACTTTGATTTTAGACAGATGTACCTTGGAATAAATGGTTTTTCTTAAATGAAATCTTATAAATATAAAGTTTTACCTCAATTAGAAATAAAAAAAACTTTATTATAAAAATGAGACGTTACATTTTATCAACCCATTCAACCTTTTTCTCAACTGGAAATCAACGCATCAAGAAAAATAAATCATTTATCTTATCTTAAAAAAGGATAATAAAGTGGCAACTGATCGAGATTGTAACACATCAAGGGTAGTGTTCAAGCTAGACAAAGGAGAAAATAACCAAAAAAAGTCCCAATACCATTAAGTAGACGTGTTTTTGACCAATTCTCCTTTAAAAAGAAAAATAATAAGTTATTTATGCAAAGTTGACAAACAAAAAGTAAATTACTGTCAGATCAAAGAAAATATGTTTTGGCTATATGCACTTCTAATTTTCAAGTTAAATGGTTAATGTTTGCCCCCTTTGTAGGTGAATTCTCGGTGTATATATCATTTGTTTGGTCAATGATCGTTTTTTACAAGAATTTGTCTAAAATATACTTTGGTGACAATATTTCTTTTAAAAGAAAGTATCTTAAAATCAGAACTAATTCGTGTATATTATATCAAAATTTTGAACCTTATTAAAACATTATTACTCATTAATCTATACATTTTATCCAAAAAAAGACTTCAACTCTTAACCTTCTAACTAAAAATCATTTCTCACTTCTGTAAACTTAACACATCTTTTAAACTGGTTTTGATTTCTAAAAACATAAATATTCACCAAACATTAGTTTTTAATTTTTTCTAATACTCTTTTCCTAAAAAGTCGAGTCGACTTAAAAGTCTCCCAAAAACATCATAATCAACCTATTGATTACTTTAAAACTACATGCAAGCTAAAAACAATGACATAAATGGTTGGCAATTAAGATAAAGATTCTAAAAACCATGGACAAAATGTTTCTCACTTTCAAGAAAGTTAAAAGATAGATAGATCACTATGGAAAGAGAACTAAAGAAGATAAGATAGACACGAATGAAAATTTGTACATTTCATAGCTGGCCTTAAAAATGATCAAATTGTGTGCTTTTATATATGATGTTTCGGGATTGAACAATAATTGATTTCTACGTGTTAGCAATATTTATGAATCCAAAAAGAAACATTCTTGAATTGCACCCACGTGATATCTAAACCATTGGCATACATCAAATTATTCTACAAAATTAAATATTTACATTCAAGAAACAAACAAAAAGTTGAAGTAAAATGGGATCTTGGAGACAAACAAAAAGTTAAAGTAAAATGGGATCTTGGAGATTGATGATGATTGATGATCAACAATGATCATCCCATTGTGTCCAATTGGTTTCACTACCCCTACGAGGGATAGAATTGACCCTTGAGTAGGTGTCCACTTTAAAATTAGCCCCACACATCACCCCTTCACTATCAACCCTTGGCATTGCCTTAATCTTGTTCATTGGATGCTCAAAACTCATCAAACCACCCTCACTATGGAACATACACCCTGCAAATTCATCCCAAAAACATGTCAAATCTTGATGTGGATTCACTAAATCTTTACAAAAATGAAATCTTGAAAATGGGTTATGTATACCTTTCGGGAAAGGTGCAAACGACTTGGCACAACCTGCTTTTATGACCTCTAAATCATCGGAAATGACGACTGATCCATCTGCAGCTATTCCCCAATACAACTTTACGCCTCCATCTGAACCCTGTAATTATATATATATTTTTTTCATTTAGGCATTTTCACGAACAGTTGGTAGGTGAAACAAAGTGAAAAGAAAAACGGAGTCTTGTGAACCATGAATATGGAAGTTTTACCAGTGCAGTGAAAACAGTTCCGGATTTACTATCGTAGACGACAAATGCGAAACTTCCTTCAAGATCTTTGATGACCTGATCGGCGGGGTAAGGCCCACGGTCTCGTAGCGTCCGATAAGCTTCGATCACGAACATGGCTTCGTTGGTGTTCTTTGACAGTCCGTATTGTTTGATTTGGGAGCAGAGATTGTTCAAACTCCCCATGAACAAACAGTATATGTCATCGAAGGCAGTGAACAACCTTTGATGAACGGAGTAAGGACGATCGGGTTTTACATAAGCAAGAGCAGCAGCGTCGCCGAAGGTCATGGAGAAGGTGTTTGTAGGATGAACTGAAAGGAATTCTTCAAGGGTTTCTTCCGGGAGTTTTGGTTGCTTGGTGCAATGATGTGCCGCCGGGCTGTTTAGTTCTTCCGGTGGGTGTGCAAACGCCTTATGGAAGATGGCCAACATTTTCTTGTTTTCGAAGTTGTAAATTCAAGGGAAAAGGATGAAAGAATGTGGATCCATTGAAGGGTGTTTGCAGGGTCTATAAATAGGTCAGGTGTGGACCCGACTTGGGATGGACAAACAGTGGTGGTTTTTGGGTGGCGCGTGGCGGCGTGGAATTACGTGGTGATGCATCAGGTCGATAACGATAACGATCGCGGATAAGCTTCTCGTACTTCGTGTAACGCTTCTTATTATTTTAAAAACTTACAATTTACAAATATTAAATGACGATGGTTATATCTTTATTTATTTATTTTAGATTGTATATTTTATCAGTTATTTAAATGCCATCAATAATTTTTTATTTTATATGATCTATTTCAAGTATATGATCTAAACAATTTAATCTTAGTGATTCCATTGTCAAATAGTATCGATTATATATTTGTTCCATTCATAAAGGAATTAACGGTACGGACGTAATTGGTACGGTACCAATTCGTTTTTCCTTAAATCGTGTACCGTACCAATTATATTTGGTATAAAAAAATTGCTATCAGTACCGTATCAAATATATTTGGTACCAATATATTTGGCTACCAACAAGGTTGGTTGGTACAAATTGGTAATGGTTATACTGATTTATTTTATTTTTCTATTGTAATATTTTAAAATAAGCAAATACATCGGGTAATTTTGATATTTAGTAAAGAAATTGGTTATGTAGTTCTTTTAATTTACAAAATAATTCTATTGAAGTAACGTTAAAATAATATTTTAGTTTTGTGTTTTAACGTGTTAATAACTATCCATTACTGCAACCAAATAACCAATTCATATATATATATATATATATATATATATATATATATATATATATATATATATATATATATATATATATATATATGAATTGGTTGGTACCGTATTACCATGGTATTCAAAATATTATACCATTACTGTACTAAGATTGTTCAACTGGTATGATACTACCAACCAAACATGTTGGCTACCAACTTTCTTGGTTCGGTTGGTAGCATGTTGGTTGGTTTTCCGTGGTAATTTTTTACTATGCTCCTACTTTAAGATGTAACCTTACTTAAGTTAATAAAGATTAAATAAAAATAAAAATTGAATGATTAGACATTTTAAGAAAAAAAAAATAAACTAGAAAACTGAAATTATTATCATACTTTATACAGTGACATTTTCTTTAGGCTGGTTGTAACGATTATAAGGCTATGGGGTATCAACACGCGTGAGAGTCATTCAACATCATCATCTATACACCTTCACAACTCATTTACTATTTAGGGGGTGGTGTTCACTAGTGAACAAGAGTGAGACAGAAGAGAGAGATAAAGAGAAAGAAGAGAGAGATAGTAAAAAACGGTTTTGATTGGGTGTGAGAACCTGTAATTGGCTTCAATCCACACCACCATTTCTCCTAAGGCCATCCGTTATGCTTGTCACGAAGAACGGAACCACGAGGACCTTCACGAACCATGGAACTGTGTTGGTGTACCGGAGACGACAACGAACGGAGAGAGAGGGAGAAGAGGAAGGCTGGCTGAGAGAGGAACGGCCGTGGTCTTTCGTCCTCCCCACGACGAACCACCACGACCACGAAGGTCCAGGGTGGTGTGTACGGACAACGCTCGTGGCCACGTAGACCACGAGCCCCTTCGTTGCCGGTATACCAGAGGGCCTAATCGGAGCGGTATTCACTAGTGAACATCTCCTCCACATAGGCTCCACATAAGATTTTTACGCATGAAAAAAGAACCATACCCCATGGCCTAACGTTGTTTCTAAAATAGACGGAAAAAAAAAAAAAAGAGTAAAGGTAGATATTATCTTCCCAATAAGGCAATAAGTATTATTTTCATTATAAGATTTTTTTTATTATAAAGTTTTATATTCAGAAAATAAGTATTTCGAGAAAAAAAAAATAAAGTGGTGCGAATGGATTCGAAGCATACCAGATAAGGTCGTGTGTGACATCTTATCTACTGTCAAAATTTTTGACTACAGGCACAACGCCGTATGTTTTCCCAACCTGTGGGCTGTCGCCACGTCGGATTGTCACGTGATGTTTTCTTCCTATCGATCTCCCCTGGCGGCTGAAGCTCAATAACTCAATAAGGACCGGATATGAGGCCCAATATCGTACAAGCCGGGAAATCAAAACCCAATCTAGCTAATAAGGCCTTAAAGCTAAACATAATAATGGGTCAATTAATCTGAAGCCCATTAATCGAAAAAAATAAGAGCCACGATTAATTGCACATATACAAAAGAATAACGAATCAACAATTTTATGCATATTAGAATTTATAATTATGGATTGTCGATAATAAATTTGTTGAAGATAGCACAGGGATGTTTAACATCCTGTCTCAAATATAAGTTGAAAAGGCATTTTTAAGTTTACTATTAAATGACACTATTATTACCCAATGACAAATGAGTTTAGCACTACAAGAGCCCAATAACACTACCAACTATTTAGCTTCAATAGAACGTGGCCCATTTTTTAAAACAGTTGAAGTATATGTGTTAACACGTTAGCAAAAGCTAATAAAATAAAATGGATTTTGAGGTTCCATATAACTCACCATATCATCAAATAATGTTACATGTCATTGATCCGTGATAATTAAGTTTGGTTAAGTTGGTTGCACTTTGTGTTTTTGTGATGTATATATTTCCTACTTGTATTGTACAATGAGTTTTTCAATCAATGAAATGAAGAATATTCATTCTCTTTCTATCATTTCTCTTTCTCTTCATCAATTCTAACAAATAATCGCTCCAAAGATGTAAGTTTTGTAATCGATAAGTGAATTGTGTCAATCTAGTTTACCACCTCGGACACATGTACAAAACTCGGAGCAATTAAATTTAAATCACAACAATTTCCTAAATCCCACAAAACTGAACTACTTTACAAGCAATAAAAATGTGTGGAGTCTTTTGAGAATGTGCAGAACATAAGGAGCAAAATATTTTTGTTTGGGGATTGTTATTGAATCGACTTTCTAGTTGTTTGGGAACTAGGAATCGTAGAATTGTAGTTAGTTGGATTTGTTGGTTTTATCATCTTTTAAACATTTTACTTTGTAATTGGTTTTTTAGGTAGCTGGTTTTCGTTTTAATCAAATATCCGGTTGTTCGCAAAAAAAAAAAAAAAAAAAAAAAAATCTAAAATCAAATCTATTAGTTTAAAGCTTAAGATTTGAAAACATGTATTAAGTGTTATATATCCTAAAAAAAACTTGGTCGTTCAATTTCTAAATATTTTCTTTGATATCATGAATGCTTGATTACTCACTATCAATGAATTTAATCGTTTGTTTGCCAACCAAATTTATCCAATTGTTCGAAAAACATAAATCAAGTGTTTCTTTTTAACCTAAAGATTTGAAAACATGTATTCAATGTTATCTTAAAAAACTATGTTGTTCCATTTCTGAATATTTTCTCTAATATATCTTGAATGCCTGATAACTCACATTAATGACTTTAATCGTTTGTTTGCCGACCAAATTTATCCAATTGTTTGAAAAACATAAATCACGTGTTTCTTTTTAAGCTAAAAATTTGAAAACATGTATTAAATGTTATCCTAAAAAACTATGTCGTTCCATTTCTGAATATTTTCTCTAATATATCTTAAATGCTCGTTAACTCACATCAATGACTTTAATCGTTTGTTTGCAAACCAAATTTATCCGGTCAAAAAAAACATATAAATCAAATGTTTCTTTTAAAACTAAAGATTTGAAAACGTCTATTAAATATTATCCTAAAAAAACCATGCTGTTCCATTTCTATATAAAAGTAAATCAAATGTTTCTTTTAAAACTAAAGATTTGAAAACGCTATTAAATATTATCCTAAAAAAACTATGTTGTTCCATTTTTATATATTTTCTCTAAATATCTTGATTTTATGATAGCTCACGTCACATCAATGACTTAAATCGTTTGTTTACCAACCAAGTATTTAAAGCTCTATACTTCATTTTGATATGCGAGAGGTCTCGAGTACAGGCAATGTCTCTTTCTTTTAAACTTGTTTCATCTTGTTTGTAGATAACTTTATTATTCTTGTAAGATCTCTATCTTATATCTCAACAAAAAAAATTTTAAAAAGTAATATATATAATCTGAGATTTTTGGGAAAAAAATCTCCATTCTCCTTTAATAAGATATCTCCACGTGAATTTTCATGGCACAACTATCGATAGCATGCTTCCTAATACGGGTTTTAATCTCGAAAAATCCTCGCTTTGAGATCAGAATTAAGATATTCATAGCCAAACTTCATGATTACTAATCCAACGAAATTTCAATGCATGTGCATCCAGTTTAGTTTTAAGTAAACATTCACACTAGGTAAAGGTCTTAGTAAAACAAACAAGAATATTAAGTTTAATAACATCAATACAAACGAGATTGACATAAAATGTTTACTAAATGCACGGAGTGCACAAAAACACTTCATACAAACGAGTTTTCGAACAACAGGTAGAAAGATAGGTTTTTTTTTTTTTTTTTGAACAGCAGCTGACACTAAAAGAAACAAAGCTAGCTAGAGGCTAGAGGTACAGAGCAGAAAAGAGATAACAGAACAAGGAAAACAAACACAAAATGTAACACTCGGTTCATGGTACGTATTTAAATTCAAGTATTTTCATGTTTTGCTCTGGGACTCGGCGAGTTAGAAGCCCAACTCGTCGAGTAGACTCGATTTTGACCAGAAGGTTTAGTGACCTACTCAACGAGTAGGGGGACCGACTCGACGAGTAGAAGTTGTTTGGATGAAACCCTAATATTAGGGTTTGCACTCTATTTAAACGACTTATTCTACCTCAACCCAGCCCCCATCGTCCCTCATAACCTAGAGAAACCCTAACTCGAAACCCTAAGCCTTATTTGAGTGTTCTTGAGCTTTTTGGTGCCTTTTGTGTGTATTTGAAGTTGGAAAAGGAGAAGGAAGCTTGGGAGATTGATATTTGCATATTTAGCTATATTTTTATATTGGATTTTATCATTTATTGGCTAATTAATTGCATATTATGGGCAAAAGATACTTAATATTGTTCAAATTATATTTTCAGTCCAAAAAAGAAGCTCGGAAGCAAAAGGAAGCAGGAGATATGAACGGAAGCTCAGGAACGAAAGAAAGAAGAAAAAAAGGCTAATTTTGAAGCTACTCGGCGAGTAGAATCGTCTACTCGATGAGTAGACACGAAGATTCGCGAAGCGACACGTGGAGTCCTTGTCGTATACGGATTCCTCAAGGGGGACTCGACGAGTCAGTTGGCTACTCGACGAGTAGCCCCTGTTTTGAGAAAACTATAAATAAACTTCATAAACCCGAATTGAGGACTCTCTCTGGATTTTTGGTGGAACACTTGGCGATCAAGGAAACCCTGGAGCTCTGGAAAACAATTGAAGAACCCTAATCCTTCATTCTTAAGAGATTATGACACTTTAGGTTTAATTTTCCACTTTTCTTTTGAATTAAATTATGTTAGGATTATTTGAATTCGTTTTTATGCTTTCATACACAGAAATCATGAACTAATTTCGTTAGTTTCTGTTTGGGGAAACAATTTTGCTTCTATGGTTTAATTTACTCTTTTGATTAATTGTTAGTTGGTGATATTGTTAAATTATGCTTGTTAAAGACCCTTATGCATTAACCATAACTGTTTTCTTTTAATTGCTAAGTGATTAAGCTGCATGAACATCTCTTAATTGCTTATCTCATATAATTTATGTGAACATAATACTATATGCCTAGGAATAATGAACATGAAACTAGGATTAATTAGAGAATGTGTAAATTAATGTGTGAGCTTGTGTGATACACCATCAACAAGAGGTTAATTGAATCACCAAATTTAGTTAGCTAGCTACAAGTCTTATTTAACCCGAATAATTAACCTAGGAAATCTATTAGTTTAATCAACTGGGCATTACTTGAATTGGTATGTTTTCTAAGGATTAGAAATAGTGACTGCAAATCTAATCACCAGAGTCAGTAACCAATAACAATTAATCTATCATATTATCATAAAAATTAGCCATAGGAGTAAATCAGTTGAACCTAAACAAAAACCCTTTTTGATCATTGAATTTAGTTTGTTTTTACGTGTTTTCAGCTTTTAGTTGAGTAGTTAAGTTTCTACTCTTGCAAAACTAGAGAAACCCCTATTTCCTATTACTTGTTTTTAGTTAATTCTAGTTGTTAGTTTTAATTTTCCGTTCCCTGAGTTCGATACCCTACTTATTTAGCTACACCACAATTGATAGGTCCACTGCTTTTGTGTGTCAATTTTATAATAAAAAAGTAGGATTAAAACTAGTTGAGTAAACACACATCAAGTTTTTGGTGCTGTTGCCGGGGAACGGTTCAAAAATTAGCACTAATATCTAGTTTTATCGATCCTTTGTGTGAGACTTATCTTGCACAAAGTTATTTTTAGGTAATTTAATTATTAGGATTAGTTTTAATAGTTTCCAGTTTTAGAATTTTAATTAGTAATTTTTTCTGTTTCTTCCTTGAACTCGCCAAGTGCAGTCGCAATTACTTGGCGAGTCCGTCGCTGTTTCACACTTTTGTTTTATTTTCTTTTTGTTCTTTTTACGCGTTTTTCTTACTTTGGTTTCAGTTGTTACATGACCTGAGGATCCAATACGCCTTTGGTCCCTCCACTTGAAGACCCGGAGTCCGCTCTAAAGAAGAACAAAGGAAAAGTCGTTGGAGAATCTGCTTCTTCAAAGAACTCACCTTTGAAGAATCTAAAGTCCATTTTTAGCAAGAAAAAGAGCAGAAAATCAGGAGAATCCAGCACCTCTTCCTTGGCAAACAAAGACCCAATCAAGGAAGACACCGTGAACGACTCCGAAAGGGAAGAAAGCGAATTTGGAGAAGACAACGATCTATAAGGTGACTTTGACAACACCATGGCGAAAATCGATGAAGTTCCCATGGGCGAATGGAAGAAGAGGATACGAGATGACACCGGCCCGGGACTTGTGCAACCCACAATTCTCGCGACTGCCACTTTTGAGCTCAAGGGTCAATACTTGTCAACTCAAGGAGATCCCCTTTTACGGAAAAGACCACGAAGATGCTTATAAACACTTGGATGAAGTCAATGATGTAGCTGATTACTTTAATGTTCCAAATGTGCCTCGCGAAACCCAGCTGCTTCGTATGCTTCCAGTTACATTCAAAGGTGCTGCAAAGGATTGGCTCAAGTCACTCCCTCCCGGATCCATCACTACATGGGCTAAGATGAAAGAAGAATTCATTAACCAGTTTTACCCACCTTCAAAAATAGTCAAGTTGAAGAAAGCTATAGCCAACTTTGAACAACAAGCCGGAGAGTCCCTTTATTAGGCATGGGAAAGATACAAGAGTCTACTAAGGAATTGCCCACATCATGATCTTAATATCCAACAAGAAGTCTCCATCTTTTATGATGGAGTCAATGTTACAACTAGGCAGCTCCTTGACTCGCAAGGACCCCTCACAAAGAAGGCACCCCCAGTGATTAAGGAATTAATTGAGGAGTTCTCTAAACATTCTAGAGAATATCACAACCCACAAAATGAAGTAAGTAGGGGGTAGTGAAAACTGTTAACGATGGTATGGCAGCAATGATGGCTAAACTAGATAGTTTAGATAGGAGGATGACTAAGATGGATCAAACAATCCATGCTATTCGGGTAGGATGTAAGAATTGTAGAGGACCTCACCTCACTAAGGATTGTGACTTGGATGAAAATGGAAAAAAGAAGGTTCAAGTATTCTATTCAACTGGCAACAGATTTGATGATAACTGGCGAAAACCAAAGAAGGAATGGCTCCCGTACGACGAGTACAAAAAGGCAAAGGAGGAAAAATTCAAGCAAAAAGAACAGGGTTTCTATCAAAAGGAGGAACCGGTTATGGAAAAGAGAGTCGATTTGGAAGATATGTTTACAAGGTTTGTAGCTGCGTCCGAAAAGAGGCACAATGATACCGACAATGAATTGAAGGAGCAACGAGTAATGCTTAAAGATCATCAAGCTATGATGAAAGATCAACAAAATTTGCTTAGGACTCAGTAGTCCTCCATTCGTAACATTGAAAAGCAGATAGGACAGCTTGCACAACAAATTAATCAAGGAACACTTGGTCAACTTCCGAGCAATACCGAACAAAATCCAAAAATGGCGCATCTAAATGTGATAACCACTAATTCAGACATAATTTTCACTCCTTTGACCTCTATTCAGAAGAGACCCATTCAGGTGCAAACAAAAGAGAAATTTGAAGGGAATTCGAACAAACCCGACTCGACTCGCCGAGTCGGTGCGATGGACTCGACGAGTCCAAGAGCCAATGAGAAAAATTATTCTCTTTTAAAATCCTACAGGCCCCTTTGCCCTTTCCAACCCGAGCCATACCAGATGAGCAGATTCAACAGTATAGAAGATTTATAAAGCAAGTGAGGACCCTCCAAGTGAATGTTCCATTTGTTGAAACAATACTTCATACACCTAAGTATGCAACTTTTCTTAAGAACCTCTTCACTACAAGACAAAATATGGAAGAAGTTGCTGAAGTGTTGCTAAACGAACTGCTAGAAAAGAGGGGTGATCCGGGAAGCATGTCCATACCTTGTTAATTTGGGAACATAACTTCTACTCATGCGTTAACCGACTCGGGTGCAAGTATTAATCTAAGGCCATATTCTTTCTTTAAGAAGCTAAAATTGCCGGAGCCAAAGTCGATTCATATGAAAATCCATCTAGCCGATAAGATAATAATACATCCAAAAGGAGTATGTGAAGATCTTCTCATCAAAGTCGATAAATTTGTGTTCCCCATGGACCTTGTAGTTCTTGACATAGAAGAAGACCCTAAAGTTCCAATCACTCTCGGGAGACCATTTTTGAATACCGCGGGTGCATTAGTCGATATGTGAGAATCTACACTAACACTAAGGGTGGGGAACGATTCAGTGGTGTTTAAAGCAGAACAAGAGAAAGAGAATGAAGGGACAAAAGACGGAAAAATTTCCTCAACGGATTTTGGTGATGAAGTTTTAGAAAGAGAGCTTGCTTTTTTACAAGAAGAAAATACAAATCAATTTCTATTACCTTCTTGAGGGAATTTCAATGCTGAGAAAGATTTAAAGGAGATGAAAAGGTTGTTAGAGGAAGCTGATTCAAAAGGAGCGATAAAAATTGTGGAACCCTCACCGACTCGCCGAGTAGTATTGACTGACTCGACGAGTCCAATCCAGAATTTTAAAAATAATGAAGACCTTACCTTGCTTCTTACAGGTTCCCTTTCTAACCTTGACATGCACACTTCTCCTGATCTTTTGGAAAGTCCAATAGAAGAGACTGAAATTACTGAAAACTCTAACTTCCAACATGCACAATTGGCTTACCTTGACGCAATAATAAAAGAAGAAGCGATTCAACTTGACGAGAGGGTAAGTTTCGGAGAAAAGGAGAATGTAAGGGCAGGGAATGATAATGTGAATAACTCATCCATTGAGTCACATATGACTAATCAAGATATCGAGTTAACTACAATCAAGAGGACAAAGCCTCGAGCCCGAGTTTCTACTAATTATGAAGTATTTGCACTTGAACCACCGGATTCTTTAGAAGGTAAGGAGGAATCCTTAATGTCAAGTGACGATAAGGTGGCAACTGTACGGGAAATCAAGATTGAAAAAGGGGAAGTCCAAAAGATGGGTCCAAAGAACGGGGCACAGAAAAAGAAGGCTGGGAAATGGATCATGTATGCAATTAAAGAAGATGTCACAAGGAAAAGGAAAGAAGAATTGCGTTGGGCATATAAGAGAAAGATACACGCTTACAAGACAAAGTATAAACAACAAAAGATTAAGCGTGAATTCCCGATGAAGGAAAACAAGGAAACGTAGAGTGGAAGGAAGTCCAGCTAAAGACTCTTCAAAAAGAAGTGCTTCCGGGAGGCAACCCGCGTTTAGAGTTTGCTTTTTTTTTTTCTCTTATCCTTTTCGTCTTTTTTAATTTTTATTTTGCTTAGGATTTGTTTTTATCAATTTTCTTCTGTGTTTAAAATAATTGTTTGAGGGCAAGCAATGCTCAAGTGTGGGGTGGCATACATTTCATTTTACAAACTCAAATTTTTCACAGAATGAAAAACTCGACGAGTCTACAAGTCTACTCGGCGAGCCCATTTCAGTAATCCCGAAAAATCGATGAATCAGGCATCTACTTGCCGAGTAGGTCCGCCTACTCGACGAGTACATATATTTACCCGAAAAAAAATATTTTTATTACGTTCTGTAAAAGAGGGGTTTTTACCCTAATTTGCAAACACTCAGCCATTCATACGAGCCACCTCCCCACACTCGACGTGCAAACACTCTCAAGAATCCATCTTGAATCTTCTCTTCTTTTGGAATTTCAACCAACAAGGTAACAACTTTAGCTCTTAATCCTTTAAAAGTTTCGATCTTTGGTGAAATAACACCTTTAATTTATGGAAAATCCCGTTTTTGGGAAAACTTGGATTCTAGGGTTTTGATTTTTGACAAATTAGGACGTTTTAGACGTAAATTTTTACATTCATAGACTCCTGGAACATACCAAAGCAAACCCCTGAAACAATTTATGGATTTGGCCGGTTAATTTCATTAGAGCAGATTTGGACGCCCGCTGTTCGTCCTACTCGTCGAGTAGTTCGTGGACTCGGCGAGTCCATGCTGCTGATGCCTAGTATTTTGCCATTTTTAATACTTTAGCTATTTTGTTTGTGGTTTTCTTGTTTCTTTGCTGTGCGGGAACCATGTCTAGGAGAGGTCAAAGCTCACAAGGAGGCGGTTATGGGGACATCCCATGGTTGACTTTTCCAAGCATCACCAACAAGTCTTCACTCACATGAACAAAAAAGAAGCTGGAGGCTTTGAGGTGGAAGGAAATATATGTTCCTAATGAGTTGGACTAGTCATGGATGGGGCAAGCTGGGCTGGAAGAAGCACTAAGCCATTATTTGGTCAAGTCTTGTGAAATTAATGGGGTACAAATAATCTGTGACGGGTGGAGTAGGTTCTTTAAGCTTCAAGAACCGGTATATCAAGAACTTTGCTGGGAATTCTTTGCCACCATCTCTTTCCGGGGTGGTGATGACTAGTATAGTCCAAACATCATTTCATTCTGCCTTGGAGGAGAATTTCACCAGTGTAGCATGGCAAAGCTGGCATGGAGGCTGGGAATTTATGATCAGAATGAGATCATGTCCGAGACTTTTGAGTCATTTTTGGAGTAGTGCCACAAAGACTTGTCCGAGGGTGTGGTAGCCTCTACTTGGTGGAACACCATTGCCAACCAAGTCTATATCCCTTCATCCTCTCAAGAGGGGATGATCCGCTCCTCGATCCATCGCCTAATACATCGTCTGATCGCGAGCTCTATCAACATGCGAAAGGATGACGATAAGGTCCCCACTCTCGACATCTTCTACATGTGGAGTATTATTACTCCTAATGTATTTTGCAATTTGCCATATTGCATGGCAAAATACTTGGCAGAGGGGGCAGTGAAAGAGCGGGTGACTTCAAAAATCAATGGTGGCATGTTTGTGACAAGGCTTGCGAGAACTTATGGCATTTTGGACCGACCAGAGGCACGAGTATTGACTATGATTCCTAGTCCTCCCTTCACCACAACTTTATTTAGGAGGGTTAGGATCATTGAGGATTATGGAGGGGGCCATGTTAGTATTCCAAATGATGATGAACCTTTGGTGCCGGAAGAACCGGGAAGGAGGGTAAGGCGAAGGAGAGAGCGGGTGCCACAAAACCCATCGATTATTCTGGTGGATGAGGAGCTATCTATGGATTGGTATAATGTTGAGCTGCGAAGATACCAAGACGACATCGGGAGGGGAGTGAATGCCCGGGTTCCCGTATATCTCCAGTTGGGATGAAAGGGTGCAAGCGAGGGGAAATCAAGAGGGTGGAAGTGGAGCCGGAGGAGATGAAGACGAGGAGGAAGATTGATGCTTTATTTTATTGTGTTTTTGATGTTTATGACTCTTTTCTTTTCTTCGTGTTGGGTGATGAACTTGTAGGATGTTTAAGTAGGAACTTGTTTTCTTTTATTACTTGTGGTTGTTTTCTTTTTAGATTGAAGGATGGGATGCATGCAAGAGTCTCAATTGTCAAGTTTGGAGTGAGGATCGGGTCTAGATGAGAATATGCATGAGTTAGGGTCGAGTCCGTTCGCAAGGAGGGTCTTAGAGTGTTATTTGTTGAAGAAAAATGAAGAAAATACATTGAGTTATCATACCCAGCCACATCAGAAACGGAACCCAAAAGCAGAATATTTTATTTTTCACTGAGCAATGGACTCGCCAAGTGCACATTACCTACTCGACGAGTCCGAGTTTAGTTTCACGATTTTTCTGCTTGATGCGCTGCTGCTCGTTGTGTTTTCGTATAGACTCGACGAGTTTATCACTTTTTCATTCTCAAGTCTTATATTCTGCTCATATTCACTATGGGTCTCGCTCATATTCCTTAGAGTTTTAATTTCTGAAGATTTCCGAGTATCTTTCCTGCATTTTTGGAGCTTTCCCACACAAGATATGACACCCAAGGCATGGATGAGCTGTTCCCATGTCTAAAGTCAATTGAAGATGGAGCTTTAACATGAAGAAGATCGACCTCGCCACTACTACCTCAGGGGAGTTGGTTCCAATTCTCTCTTTATTTTCTTATTATATTTATCATACATAATATGCAATTGGGACATTGCATAAATTAAGTGTGGGGTAGGGGGTTGGTTACATTAGTTGAAAATTTAGTTAAATTTTGAAAAATTTGAACTTATTGCATAAAAATTGCTAGGATTAATTTAGAAAATTTTGGTAAAGCAATTAGGGATCATGCTAGTGTTATGTTTGATGATTGCATGAAGACCCAAATGTTTAGTTGAGCTTATACACGTTCTAGTACATTTGTGGCCCCCTTTATTCTAGTGAAATCATGGGACACAAACACAACCTTGCTTAGTTTGAGGGATGCAATAAGTTTAGCATCGTGTACTTGAAATGTATCCAGGAAAATTGTTATCCTTAATCAATAAAGGTTAAAGTTGAGCGCCCTTAATTAAGCATGTAGGTATTGAGTGAAAAAAGTGAGTTACATGTAAAAAAAAAGAGAGAACTACAAGCAAAGTTGTAAGAATTTTGGAGTAGTTAAAGTAAAGATCAAAATTCCAAAAGTTCAAAAGTTGAAGATACCCAAAAATCAAAGAAAATAAAAAAGGTGGCAATTTTTCAAAGAAATCAAAGTTCAAATTATCAAGAAAGTGAAGAATTCCAAAAAAGCTCCATGGTTGTATCAAAGAATTGTAATTTTTAGAATATGTATGCCTGGGTTGCTCAACCAAAAACACCTTGAGACCAGGAGGTTTTCTACATATGGATTTGGAGGGACGCATAAAATGAGCATTGTTCGGGAAAAGTGGGCGAATGTTTATGAGGATTGTGAGTATTTAGGATTAAGGGGGGTCTTTAGGAAAATTATTTAGACACAAATGCATGCGTTGCGGTCTTGGCATAATGGCTGGGTTGGATTGGGATTGTCTATGTAATATTAGTGTGCTAAATTTCAGTTTTGCTTGGGGGCAAGCAAAAGCCAAGTGTGGGGTATTTTGATATTTGCATATTTAGCTATATTTTTATATTGGATTTTATCATTTATTGGCTAATTATTTGCATATTATGGGAAAAAGATACTTAATATTGTTCAAATTATATTTTCAGTCCAAAAAAGAAGCTCGGAAGCAAAAGGAAGTAGGAGATATGAACGGAAGCTCGGGAACGAAAGAAAGAAGAAAAAAAGGCTAATTTTGAAGCTACTCGGCGAGTAGAATCGTCTACTCGATGAGTAGACACGAAGATTCGCAAAGCGACACGTGGAGTCCTTGTCGTATACGGATTCCTCAAGGGGGACTCGACGAGTCAGTTGGCTACTCGACGAGTAGCCCCTGTTTTGAGAAAACTATAAATAAACTTCATAAACCCGAATTGAGGTCTCTCTCTGGATTTTTGGTGGAACACTTGGCGATCAAGGAAACCCTGGAGCTCTGGAAAACGATTGAAGAACCCTAATCCTTCATTCTTAAGAGATTATGGCACTTTAGGTTTAATTTTCCACTTTTCTTTTGAATTAAATTATGTTAGGATTATTTGAATTCGTTTTTATGCTTTCATACACAGAAATCATGAACTAATTTCGTTAGTTTCTGTTTGGGGAAACAATTTTGCTTCTATGGTTTAATTTACTCTTTTGATTAATTGTTAGTTGGTGATATTGTTAAATTATGCTTGTTAAAGACCCTTATGCATTAACCATAACTGTTTTCTTTTAATTGCTAAGTGATTAAGCTGCATGAACATCTCTTAATTGCTTATCTCATATAATTTATGTGAACACAATACTATATGCCTAGGAATAATGAACATGAAACTAGGATTAATTAGAGAATGAGTAAATTAATGTGTGAGCTTGTGTGATACACCACCAACAAGAGGTTAATTGAATCACCGAATTTAAATAGCTATCTACAAGTCTTATTTAAACCGAATAAATAACCTAGGAAATCTATTAGTTTAATCAACTGGCCATTGCTTGAATTGGTATGTTTTCTAAGGATTAGTAATAGTGACTGCAAATCTAATCACTAGAGTCGGTAACCAATAACAATTAATCTATCATATTATCATAAAAATTAGCCATAGGAGTAAATCAGTTGAACCTAAACAAAAACCCTTTTTGATCATTGAATTTAGTTTGTTTTTACGTGTTTTTAGCCTTTAGTTGAGTAGTTAAGTTTTAGTTAAGTTTCTACTTTTGCAAAACTAGAGAAACCCCTATTTCCTATTACTTGTTTTTAGTTAATTCTAGTTGTTAGTTTTAATTTTCCATTCCCTGAGTTCGATACCCTACTTATTTAGCTACACCACAATTGATAGGTCCACTGTCATTGCGTGTCAATTTTATAATTAAAAAGTAGGATTAAAACTAGTTGAGTAAACTCACATCAGAGATCGAGAGAGAGCAAGTAGATCCAGAAGTCTTGGCACATTTCTTGCTCATTTGAGGTGTAAAGCTGATACCTTGGCTATTCATTACTTAGATCTTGATTCGGGGCTATTTTCTACCTTTTTTAAGCTTTGGTGAAGCTATACTCGGATTTGTGTGTATATTTGGAGTTGTACTTTAGATCTGGAACCATTGAGGGTTCCCATGGCATAAAGGTGCCAACTTTATGGCCATGGGAGACCCATGCAATGTTTAAACCCCCTTTTTATGGCTTTTTGAGCCAAAGACCCCATGCATGGACATCAAGTTCGTAGCTTTATGTATCAAATGGACCTTAGGAGATCAGATTTATGGTTTGGATGCATTTAGACCAAGTAAAACCGACTGTATAGTTTGGGACAAAGAGGGACTCGACGAGTCGTTCATAGGAATCGACGAGTCGGGACGCATTTTTCATCAAATCCTTTCTATTAAAGGACCAGATGATAAGATTGAAGATCACTTAGCTGTCTAGGCCCATTAAGTACCTGAAAATCATAGAACTCGGCGAATGTATGAGCTAACTTGGCGAGTTCAAGGCAATGTCCCAGCCACATGAAGATGGACTTGACGAGTACAGGGAGAACTCGGCGAGTCATAGACTAAATGCCTTCATACGGATGAAGATGAACTCGACGGGTTTAAGGATGAACTCGCCGAGTCAGTTGAAGAAGGTCCCGATGTTTGTTAAAGGAGTACTCATCGAGCTCTTGCTAGAGTCGACGAGTAGGGACATGATTGTAGCCTTTTGTGGACGTGGGGACTCGGCAAGTTGGTGGACCA
Source organism: Lactuca sativa (assembly GCF_002870075.4). Lineage (NCBI taxonomy): Eukaryota > Viridiplantae > Streptophyta > Magnoliopsida > Asterales > Asteraceae > Lactuca > Lactuca sativa. The sequence continues at coordinate 16,954,151 of NC_056627.2, forward strand.
ACTCAGCAAGTCGAGTCAACCAGATGTTGACTTTGACCAAGGTTTTGACCTTGACTTTGACTTGGACTTGAGTTGACCCTGGTAAGGGTTATGAGTGTGAAATGGTAACTTAGATAGGATGTTGTGTAGGAATCGAGGAGGTGACATGTGTTGATTTCCATACCGAGGACAGTGCAGACACTACACGATATTGAGGTGGGTTACCTTCAAGTAGAAGTGAGTCTAAGGCACGAAGGCCGACCCACTATTAGTTGATTACAGTGGAGATGATTGTCTATGTGATAATTATCCGGTTAGCTATTAGTTGATGTGTTCTATGAGCCAGTATGATATGTTCTATGTGATAATGGTAGTAGGAGGAGGAATAGTCCCCGATTCGGGTCGTTAGGACCGAAGGGTAGGTCGGAAACCCCAGATATGTCTGACAACATGATTATGATATATTATTATGTGATAGTAATAGGGGTGAAATAGTCCCTGTGACCGGGTGAGATAGAACGGAGGTTAGGCAGGCACCCCAGAATGGCCTGACACGAGTAGGTCAGCACCATAGAATGGCTTGACATAGGTAGGCCAGCACCCCAAAATGACTTGACATGGGTAGGTTGGGCACCCTAGAACTGCTCGACAGTATGTATAGTTGTATGGTATGTGGTATGATGGGGGAGCTCACTAAGCTTTGTGCTTATGGTTTTCAGTTTTGGTTTCAGGTACCTCTTCATCTATGGGGAAGGAGCCAGCAGGGTAGCAGAGCATCGCACACTTGATTCCGCATTTGGGAACCCTGAGATTGTACTCTGACATTATACTATCTGACATGACGGTTTTTGAAACATGTAACTATGGTTTTGTGGTTTGATGTGATATCAGTAATGTTTTACTAAAACAGTTTTACAAGTATTATAATTAAAAACAAAAAATTTCGGTCTTCATTTTTGGGATGTTACAAGTTGGTATCAGAGCCTTGGTTTGAGGGATTCGGGCAAGCCTTCGGGAGTGTCTGGACTCAAATCGAGGGCTTGAAAGATTTTTATAAGAAAATAGTTTTCTAAAATCTAAAAATAAGGAGTTTTGAGAAAGAACAAGGTGTGTGATGCATGCGACCGTCCGAGCTCAAGTAAGTTTTCCCCAAGATACCCATACATGATATGTTATGTTATATGATATAATTATGAGAATTGCATGCTAGACTAGGGTTGAGGATCTAGGGAGGATGCCTTGTATGCCTGTTATGTGATTATGAGAACAGCATGCTAGATTAGGGCTAAGGATCTAGGAAGGATGCCTTATATGCTTGTTGTATGAGCTTATTGAGCTTTATGCTAGGGCTAGTTAGTCAGCAGTATGATAGCCTGATTAGGTTATGCTTGGTTATGGTTACTCGATGCACAAATGCTGTTTGATTTGTGCTTATAAGGGGTTCCAACTAGCTTTAGCTAACTAGTGAGTGAATATGTAATAATATTCGCAAGCTAGTTAGCGAAAGGTGGTAGGGACTCCCTGTGAAGCTGTTAGCGGAGAGTAGGTCCGAAAGTACCCTAGGACAAGCCTAGGATGAGATTAGCTTGGAAAGAAGTATTAGTATAAGGGACTTGGTGAAGTCAAAGCAATCCTTGAGGAAAGTACAGATAGATGTGGAAGGTAGTATAGGCCCATATTACTGGAAGCAGATGATCTGTACTTGAGTTGAGGAGGGCTAAGATAGAACCAAGGAACTGGGAGAGTGTGTGAGACCTCTCGAGAGTATGAATGACCCTGATGTTTATGTGTTTTATTTCAGAATGGTGGTTACGCATCATGGAGCAGGAGGATCAGGGTCAGGATCAGGATTAGGATCAGGCTCAGGTGCAGGATCCGAGCAGGTTGATGATGGGCTACGTGAGTTCATCACGTCTGAGATCACGAGAGGTATCCTTGAGGCGACCCTGGTCATTTTTGGGTCAATCAAGGAGGGGATTATTGAGCTGATGGAAGTTCGCCTCTGGACATTTAGGAGTGACTTGGTGTCCAGCCAGTCGGGTACGCACACACTGTCCTTCAAGGACTTCAGGGGGAGTGGTGTGCCAGACTTTCATGGGGTGAAGGACCCCATTGCTGCCAGGAGATGGATCACAGACATCGAGTCTGCGCAATTGACAAGCTTCTGCCTGGAAAGGTCGAAGGTCCACTTTGCTACAAGTTGTTTGAGAGACAGAGCTAAGGATTGGTGGAAGTCGGTTGGTGACTCACTGGGAGCCCCAGCCATCGAGGCCATGACTTGGTCGGACTTTGTGACCAGGTTCAAGGATGAGTTTGCGCCAGCTGTGGAGCTTCAGCAGCTGGCCAGGGAGTTTCTTGATATGAGAATACTATGGAGACAGTGGCGGAGATCACCGCCAAGTTCTGAGAAAGGGATTTTTTGGTACCTCAGTATGTAGGGGATGAGGAGATGCAGATGACCCGCTATCATGACATGTTGAGGGCTGACATTTGGGAGTGTTTCAGCTACTCAGCCTTCCCGACCCTCGAGTCCATGATTACCAAGGCGAGGGAGAGGGAGATTGATTTGGAGCACCTCAGGAAGAAGAAGGCAAAGTCGGAGCAGGTTACTGGGGTTTCGGGGAAGAAACCCAAGGGATCCGACACTAGGTTAAAGGGCCAGCCGGGCCAGAGCCGCTGCAGGAAATACAACAGGCCGCATGAGGGAGCTTGTAGAGCGGGAGCATCGGGCTGCTACAAGTGCGGCAAGACGGGGCACTTTGGCAGGGATTATGCTACCCCTGTCCCCACTGTTCAAACGTCATACCTGATTTGCTTTCATTGCACTCAGAGGGGCCATAAAAAGGCCAACTGCCCCAGGTTGACAGCGGCAGTAGCAACGCTAGTGGTGTCGCCAACTCCAGCAACTACACAGGTTACAGATGGCCGGAAGGTCAAGTCAGAGGCTCCAGTGGTGAAGAGCCGAGATTTCCAGTTGACAGCCGAGGAGGAACACGTCGCACCCAATGTGGTGACAGGTATGGTTTCTTCTCTCTAACTTTTATTACATGTCGCTTATGATATTAATGTATTATGTTAAATGTTTTGTTTAGGATCGTTCCATGTGAATGGTATCCCATTTCAGGTGTTGTTGGATTCGGGTGCTACCCAATCATTTGTCTCTCTTGCACTTAGTAAGAGGTTCCCTGCGTCTTCGGGCATGTTACATTGCCCTCTAGAGGTCGAGATTGTGGACGATCGACCAGTGCGAGCATCAGAGGTTTTCAGGGATTGTGTTTTGAGCTTGTTCGAGGAGTGCTACTTGGTAGACTTGGTTCCCATACCATTACGGGGGAGCAAGGTTATTATAGGCATGGATTGGTTGAGCCCCAATAGGGCAGTGATCGACTGCACGCAACAGTTGGTCCGGGTCAGGACCCCAAGTGGGGGAGAGCTGGTAATCTAGGGCGAGAGGCCACAATGTGGACCAATTTTATGTTCAGCAGTGAGAGCTAGGCACTATCTCCAGCAAGGGTGCGTAGGGTATGTCGCCTATGTCTTGGATACCCAGGAGGCGGGTGAGGCGATGGTGAGTGACGTGCCGGTGGTATGAGAGTACGTGGATGTATTCCAAGAGGAGTTTCCTGGGATACCTCCAGAGAGGCAGTTAGAGTTCAGGATCGACCTAGTCCCTGGTGCGGCTCTGATATCCAAGGCACCATATCGATTGGCTCGTCCTGAGATGCAAGAGATGTCTACACAACTACAGGAGCTGTTTGTAACAACCCGAAGTTTTTCATCGCCGAAAACCCGTTCTACCCGAATAACTCGTCGGAAATCGAAATATCCGTTATCGTTTTTGGGCTTAGTTAACTAAAATTATATATTTATTTTCATTCAATGAGGGTCCAAATCATTTAGGAACTCATGAATTTAGCCCAAAACATTTATTTCATAAATTTTAGAAATATCCTCGTCGGGTGACGAAAACTCAATCGGGTGCGACCCAAAGCATCGTTTATTGTCGGTATCGGGTAGAATTCCACCGTGTCCAAGTTTTAGGAACTATATAAACATGTTTAAGCACTCATTTGAAGCTTTTTCCTTCTCTCTCTACTCTCTCTCTAACCTCTCTCTTAAATCCAAGGATTAAGTGTCCAAAACTCAAATTTAAGGCTTCAAATCCTTAAGGTACCTTCCTAGCCTTAATCTATAGCATGTTTAGCTTCCAAATTGGACACTTAATCATGAAATTGGGCAATATATGTGAGTTTACCGCCCAGGAGGCTGCCTAGGCCGTAAACACCATTTTGAAGGGTTTTTAGCCCTTAAACTCCTTCCTAGACTCAATTGGACTTTAGATATGGCTAAGGGACTTCAAGATATGGACTTAGAACATTTAAAAATATGATTTTGAGAACTTTGAAGGAGTTTACGGCCAAGGCATAAGCTTGGGCCGTAAACTCATGTTAATGGTGTTTTTCATGCCTTTAAACCCTTCCAAATCACCTCTATGGCTTAGATATGAATTATAGGACCTTGGTATTAGCATTTGGACACTTGAAACATGATTTTTGGGGGACTTAGATGAGTTTACGGCCAAGGATAGTGCTTGGGCCGTAAACTCCCCAAAAACTTGACATAAATCCAATTCTAAGGTGTTAGAAAGCCATCCAACACCACCAAAAGCCTTGGAATAAATCAAGGGACCAACCAAAAATACTTTAAGGGCCTAAAACACATCTTTTATGGGATTTCTAAGAGTTTACGGCCAAGACCTGTTCTTGGGCCGTAAACTCAAAAATTTTTGGTGTTAGAATGCAAACTAAACACCCCTAAGGCCCTTAGATGAATTTTAGAAGTCCTTTCATGCAAGTTTTAGACCTTGAAACACATTATAGCATCATATAATAGAGTTTACGGCCATGAGGGGGGTCTCATAGGCCGTAAACTCCATAAATCCCTCATATGTCCCATATAAACTCATTTCTAGGCTTGTGGGAATTTTTAAAATCACATGTGATTGGTTTTAACAACATTTAGCATCATTTTCATAAGGATTAAGGAGTTTACGGACAGGAGCCTATACTAGGCCGTAAACTCCCATAAATTAATCATTTTGGTGATTTTAATCCATTCCAAGCATTTAGAACAAAACCTAGAAACATTTCCCATGTCCATGTAAGCCATTTAAACACCCAAAACCACACCCACATGAGTTTACGGCCGTAAACTCATGTATGTGTGTGTTTTGTGGTCGTAAACTCATTTAAAAGTTTACTCATGGGGAGTAAACTCAAGTCCCAAGTCCCTAGTGTCATTTCCCATCCCTAAACGCCACCCGGGTCCTTCCAAACACTCGTATCGGAGTGTTTTCGCGACTAGAAGCAATTGTCCCTATCCAACAATCAATCTAAGTCCTAATTAGATACAAATGTGTATCTTTACATTATAATTAGGAACCTCGTGTATTTACAAGCCCCGGATCAACTCTTAGCATCCAAATCGTCCTACTTCTCGTCCGGTGAGTTCATACCCCTACGCCTTTTTCACTGTTTTTAACTGTTTTCAGGGGGGGGGATACAAGCAAACCATAACTGTTTTCAAATCATAACATTTATGTGTTTCAAATAATATCTGGCAAACTTATAAACTCTTTTACTCCTTATGTATTATGTGGAGCATAAGGAATGATTTATCAATTACAACTAAATGGATTTTAGTTAAGAAAATAACCAAACTAATCAAATTATTATGGGAATAATTTGGGGTTCTATGTTTCTCTTTTATCATGTACTGATATCTGCATTAAGTTATTAGATAAACTATGTCTGGTTCAGTTTATCTCTATATCATTCGAATGTTTTGCCAGATAGTCTCATTATGTGTATCTATTTTTCAATGTATCATGTCTTGAAATCTTTGTATGTATGGTATCGTATGAGAATCCTATGAATAGTTTAATACCAGCTTGTGAGATAGTCACTACCCTTTATGGATGATCAAGTAAATCCTCTCCGGAAGTGTAACCAGAGTCTCCTGGAGGGAGAGCGAAAAATTTGTGAATAGATCTATTCGGGACTGACAATCCCACACCTTAACTGCTAGCTATAGTTAGGCGGGCACGCCTGGGGTGACAAATTCTGGATATCATTCGACGTCTGACTAACGTCAAGGAGGTCTCGTTGTCATATCAGCATGGTTACCCGACTCACAATACGTATTAATATAAACTTATTCACAGCTAGGATCTATTTAGAATCTATATCTTGTTCGGGATGGTAATCCCATGGTCTTGTAATCTATATCTCGTTCGGGATGGTAATCCCATGGTTTTATGTCTATACCTCGTTCGGGATGATAATCCCATGATCTTGTGTCTATATTTCGTTCGGGATGGCAATCCCATGGTTTTGAAACTAAATCTTATACGGAATGATAATCCCATGATTTTATCAAGCTATCTTATATCTAGTTACGGGATAGTGATCCCATGGTTTATCAAATTATCTTATAACTGATTCGGGATGTTAGTCCCAAGGTTTTCAAAATACTTTCTATTTACAGTTCGTCTAAATTATAGTTTGTGTATTAAACTATACTATGTGTTATCCAATCAATCTTACAATTAGGAAAATATGGGATTTTCCTGGGGTTAACTTATATCTGTAACAGAACTGTAATGAAAGATAACTTAACTACTTTACATAAGAAAATATGGGATTTTCTTGGATATCAAATCTTTTCAGAAAACTAAAGGAAATCGATACATTTTCACAAAACAAAACCGCTTATGAACTCACCAGCTTTATGCTGATTTTGAAACTGCTTGTATTCTCAGGTCCAAGTTAGACAGGTACCCGGCGATAACTTTTGGTGATGATGGAGTGCTCCGAAGACTCATCTCTTTTGTTCATATGATATATGTATAACTTTTGTACAATTTACTTTTGAACCAAATGTAAACTTTCAGATATATTTAATGTAATGGTTGTTTACTGTGATTACTATGTACATTGGAATTGATACTCAACGTGGAGTCAACCCCGGGAACGTTTCCGCCTTTGGTTTTCGGGGTGTGACAGATTGGTATCAGAGCCCTTGTTTATAGTGAACAGAGTATACCAAACCTTACATGGTATAAAACTATAAACATTAAGGGGCCTAAGTGCTCTGAACTAAAAGTATCCTACAATATATAAGTATTTTCAAAAGTAGTTAAGTATGCCGAGCCGTCGAAATCCGTAACTACAAGTAGAACAAAACATAAGTAAATGGGTGTTGTACGTTGCGGTTAAACCTGGGCAGTTATGTAGTCGTGTCTAGGGTCAATATAGCCTGGCCAACTATATTCATTCGAGACACGGCCAACATGTGCTTAGGAGTGACTGTGGCATGCGGCATACCTAAAACTTACCCAATATCTCAAACAACAAATCGTCGCTGCAGCGAACCATGAAATACTATGGGAGTATTTCTCGAGCCAATCCTTTGTAGAAAATCCTCGTATACGCGTTATTCCTTAATCATTCCTCTAGCGATAAAATGTTCTATCTTGATAACTCCTTCCTGCTTTATCGCTTTGTATGATGCTATATCTGCCATGATGAGATATCTCCTGTCCCATATCTCTTGATTCAATTCAGAGGACTTATGATCCTCTCTTTCCTGATCTTTTTAGATCAAGATGCCTCCAAGAAAGAGACCCAGCTCAACGAACAACAACAATCCTCCTCTTCAATTTGATCTTGCATCGCTTCAGACAGTTCTGACTGCTGCAATGGTAGCAGCCATAGAAATTCAGGAGGTGATCCCCAACCCCAAAACCCAGAAGATAGTCAGGGACACCAAAAAGGGGGTTCCTATAAAGACTTCATGAACGCAAAACCAACATTCTTCGATGGCACAGGGGGTGTCATTGCCTTAACCCGATGGTTCGAGAGAATCGAATCAATCTTTGAAATATGTGGCTGTTCGGAGTCTGATAGAGTCAAGTTTGCTGCCTGCACCTTCCTAGACAAAGCCCTGACTTGGTGGAATAGCCGAGTCAAATCCTTAACTTTACCTGTAGCCAATGCTATGGGTTGGGAAGCTATGAAGGAGCTTCTTCTCGCAGAGTATTGCCCTCGGGGCGAGCTTCAGAAGCTAGAACACGAACTATGGAACCTTAAGATGAAGGGTTCTGACATAGCTGCTTATACCTCAAGGTTCGACGATTTGGCGTTACTTTGTCCGGGAATGGTTACCCCGGAAAGTAAAAAGATAGAAAGGTTCATTTGGGGGTTGACCCAGCCAACAAAGGGGAATGTCTTGGCTGCGAAGCCAGACACTTATGACAGTGCCAAATGTCTTGCGAAAATTCTGATAGATCACGAAGACAACTCCGATGAAGAAGCTACTACCCCCGAGCCAGTCACTAGTGGAGGCGGAAGTAAAAAGAAATCCTGGAACAAGCGGAAGGCCCAGAGTACGCAAGGGTCTTCTAAGAAACAACAAACGGTAGCAGTCCATGCTGCTACTGCCCCTGTTGCTGTTTCAGCTGTAGGTTCCACAACCCAAACTCCCGCCAGTGGATATACTGGTACCCTTCCTTGGTGTGGTAAGTGTAACTACCACCACCGCATTCCTGGACCATGTCGCGAAAGGATCTACGACAACTGTGGCAATAACGGCCATTTTGCGCGAACCTGCAGAAAACCAGCCAAGCCAACGAACCAATCATCTGGAGTGGGAATCAGTCCGGCCTGCTACAATTGTGGTGAAGCTGGGCACTTCAAAAGGAATTGTCCCAAGACAGCTACAACCACAAATCCCTCTGCTGCCGCAGGTATATCTCTTTGAAAATTCATATACTTGCAACTCTTTTCGATTTTGGGTGCAAAAGGGAAACCTTTTATCTATCTATTCGAACGTATTCTAAACTCAATCCTTCGCATGTAATCGAAATATATATCGTCGAAACAACTAACTAGTGAGATAGAGAACACTAACTTCGTATCTATAGAATTAAATCCTCAGTCCGGAGGACTATCCTGTTCCATTCGATTTATAAAGGGGGAAACTTTCCATGAAAATACTTTGATCCTATGTTTAACATGAAATGACCGAGTCTCATTCATGTTGTTATCTTTGTTTTCGAAAGGGTCGCTCGTCTAGATTTTTCGTCGACCCTGTTATCGTGATCTTCGGCATCAAACTTTTGTATCATTCTATGCTTTAGAACTCAAAAGTTTTCCCAATATAAATTATCACGCATCCCTCGTGTCTGTGATTATTGAGAAACGGGAAGTTAACAACTAATCCCTCTAAATGTCTATCCCGAAGGATTCCCGGGAGTTTCTTTCGAGCCTCCAGTTTAGTCTCACATCAAACCTTTCGAGATCTTCGTAGAGATCGATTCAGCAACCTTCAGGTTTCGGATACCCTTAGAGCTTGGTAATATCTATCTAGACCATCACGTCTCAAATCCTTAGAAGCGTCTGCCCAACGAAACCCTAGTGATTCCTTTGAGGAAACCGAAGTCATTCAGGGTTGGAGCTTCCACGAGAAAGCAGATTGATATCGTAGATTGAGAGAGAGTCAAGAAGCAAAACCAAGACATGTCCCGATAATGAGAATTCGTTAGAACGCTCAGTAGAGCCCTGATTCCACTTGAGAAAGTGAAGATCCGAAACGACAAATCCATTCGTATATCATTCCAATCCATGACATGTATCTTATTCTTTGAATTTCGGGACGAAATTCCCTCTAACGGGGGGATAATGTAACAACCCGAAGTTGTTCATCGCCGAAAACCCGTTCTACCCGAATAACTCGTCGGAAATCGAAATGTCCCGTTATCGTTTTTGGGCTTAGTTAACTAAAATTATATATTTATTTTCATTCAATGAGGGTCCAAATCATTTAGGAACTCATGAATTTAGCCCAAAACATTTATTTCATAAATTTTAGAAATATCCTCGTCGGGTGACGAAAACTCAATCGGGTGCGACCCAAAGCATCGTTTAATGTCGGTATCGGGTAGAATTCCACCGTGTCCAAGTTTTAGGAACTATATAAACATGTTTAAGCACTCATTTGAAGCTTTTTCCTTCTCTCTCTACTCTCTCTCTAACCTCTCTCTTAAATCCAAGGATTAAGTGTCCAAAACTCAAATTTAAGGCTTCAAATCCTTAAGGTACCTTCCTAGCCTTAATCTATAGCATGTTTAGCTTCCAAATTGGACACTTAATCATGAAATTGGGCAATATATGTGAGTTTACCGCCCAGGAGGCTGCCTAGGCCGTAAACACCATTTTGAAGGGTTTTTAGCCCTTAAACTCCTTCCTAGACTCAATTGGACTTTAGATATGGCTAAGGGACTTCAAGATATGGACTTAGAACATTTAAAAATATGATTTTGAGAACTTTGAAGGAGTTTACGGCCAAGGCATAAGCTTGGGCCGTAAACTCATGTTAATGGTGTTTTTCATGCCTTTAAACCCTTCCAAATCACCTCTATGGCTTAGATATGAATTATAGGACCTTGGTATTAGCATTTGGACACTTGAAACATGATTTTTGGGGGACTTAGATGAGTTTACGGCCAAGGATAGTGCTTGGGCCGTAAACTCCCCAAAAACTTGACATAAATCCAATTCTAAGGTGTTAGAAAGCCATCCAACACCACCAAAAGCCTTGGAATAAATCAAGGGACCAACCAAAAATACTTTAAGGGCCTAAAACACATCTTTTATGGGATTTCTAAGAGTTTACGGCCAAGACCTGTTCTTGGGCCGTAAACTCAAAAATTTTTGGTGTTAGAATGCAAACTAAACACCCCTAAGGCCCTTAGATGAATTTTAGAAGTCCTTTCATGCAAGTTTTAGACCTTGAAACACATTATAGCATCATATAATAGAGTTTACGGCCATGAGGGGGGTCTCATAGGCCGTAAACTCCATAAATCCCTCATATGTCCCATATAAACTCATTTCTAGGCTTGTGGGAATTTTTAAAATCACATGTGATTGGTTTTAACAACATTTAGCATCATTTTCATAAGGATTAAGGAGTTTACGGACAGGAGCCTATACTAGGCCGTAAACTCCCATAAATTAATCATTTTGGTGATTTTAATCCATTCCAAGCATTTAGAACAAAACCTAGAAACATTTCCCATGTCCATGTAAGCCATTTAAACACCCAAAACCACACCCACATGAGTTTACGGCCGTAAACTCATGTATGTGTGTGTTTTGTGGTCGTAAACTCATTTAAAAGTTTACTCATGGGGAGTAAACTCAAGTCCCAAGTCCCTAGTGTCATTTCCCATCCCTAAACGCCACCCGGGTCCTTCCAAACACTCGTATCGGAGTGTTTTCGCGACTAGAAGCAATTGTCCCTATCCAACAATCAATCTAAGTCCTAATTAGATACAAATGTGTATCTTTACATTATAATTAGGAACCTCGTGTATTTACAAGCCCCGGATCAACTCTTAGCATCCAAATCGTCCTACTTCTCGTCCGGTGAGTTCATACCCCTACGCCTTTTTCACTGTTTTTAACTGTTTTCAGGGGGGGGGGATACAAGCAAACCATAACTGTTTTCAAATCATAACATTTATGTGTTTCAAATAATATCTGGCAAACTTATAAACTCTTTTACTCCTTATGTATTATGTGGAGCATAAGGAATGATTTATCAATTACAACTAAATGGATTTTAGTTAAGAAAATAACCAAACTAATCAAATTATTATGGGAATAATTTGGGGTTCTATGTTTCTCTTTTATCATGTACTGATATCTGCATTAAGTTATTAGATAAACTATGTCTGGTTCAGTTTATCTCTATATCATTCGAATGTTTTGCCAGATAGTCTCATTATGTGTATCTATTTTTCAATGTATCATGTCTTGAAATCTTTGTATGTATGGTATCGTATGAGAATCCTATGAATAGTTTAATACCAGCTTGTGAGATAGTCACTACCCTTTATGGATGATCAAGTAAATCCTCTCCGGAAGTGTAACCAGAGTCTCCTGGAGGGAGAGCGAAAAATTTGTGAATAGATCTATTCGGGACTGACAATCCCACACCTTAACTGCTAGCTATAGTTAGGCGGGCACGCCTGGGGTGACAAATTCTGGATATCATTCGACGTCTGACTAACGTCAAGGAGGTCTCGTTGTCATATCAGCATGGTTACCCGACTCACAATACGTATTAATATAAACTTATTCACAGCTAGGATCTGTTTAGAATCTATATCTTGTTCGGGATGGTAATCCCATGGTCTTGTAATCTATATCTCGTTCGGGATGGTAATCCCATGGTTTTATGTCTATACCTCGTTCGGGATGATAATCCCATGATCTTGTGTCTATATTTCATTCGGGATGGCAATCGCATGGTTTTGAAACTAAATCTTATACGGAATGATAATCCCATGATTTTATCAAGCTATCTTATATCTAGTTACGGGATAGTGATCCCATGGTTTATCAAATTATCTTATAACTGATTCGGGATGTTAGTCCCAAGGTTTTCAAAATACTTTCTATTTACAGTTCGTCTAAATTATAGTTTGTGTATTAAACTATACTATGTGTTATCCAATCAATCTTACAATTAGGAAAATATGGGATTTTCCTGGGGTTAACTTATATCTGTAACAGAACTGTAATGAAAGATAACTTAACTACTTTACATAAGAAAATATGGGATTTTCTTGGATATCAAATCTTTTCAGAAAACTAAAGGAAATCGATACATTTTCACAAAACAAAACCGCTTATGAACTCACCAGCTTTATGCTGATTTTCAAACTGCTTGTATTCTCAGGTCCAAGTTAGACAGGTACCCGGCGATAACTTTTGGTGATGATGGAGTGCTCCGAAGACTCGTCTCTTTTGTTCATATGATATATGTATAACTTTTGTATAATTTACTTTTGAACCAAATGTAAACTTTCAGATATATGTAATGTAATGGTTGTTTACTGTGATTACTATGTACATTGGAATTGATACTCAACGTGGAGTCAACCCCGGGAACGTTTCCGCCTTTGGTTTTCGGGGTGTGACACTGTTAGACAAGGTATTCATCAGACCAACCATTTCACCCTGGGGAGCCCCGATTCTGTTTGTGAAGAAGAAGGACTGTAACAACGTAAATTTTTTAAAACAATTTTTTTTCATTTCTTTAAAACATAATTTCATTTAAGACAACCATAAAATCCAATGTAACATAGTCATAATACAAAACATATCGACCCCAAGATCAATCATATCCAAATCTGCCTGCGTGTGTGTGTACGAGTCACGCCAACATCTTCCCACGGTTCTCACTAGTACCTGAAACACATTACACATAAAAACTGTAAGAAAGAAGCTTAGTGAGTTCCCCAAGATACCGCTTACAAACATATGCCTTTCCAGGACATACTCCACCCGACCTTCCGGTCCATGTGTCTCAGGGGACTTCCGTCCCAACCCGGTAAACCTTCCGGTCCTACCCGTGTTGACCTTCCGGTCCATAACTCCTTGACCTTCCGGTCCACATCATAATGCCTTCCGGCCCATATCATAATGCCTTCCGGCCCATATCAAACATAGCATACATATGACATACATAGCGCATACGAAACAGACAACTCATAGCATGCAACACATATATCTCATAGCATACCAGACCTTCCGGTCACACATAGGTACCTTTCCAGGTACAGTATAGTGAGAAGACTCACCTCGTATGATGTCTAGAATCTCACGTGCTCGATATCTCTGAATCTCGAAACGACGACCTAGCCTCGCCTAATCACAACAAATAAGCATTCCAATTATTAACGACTTTCAAGGCTATGCTACACCCCTTTCCACTATCCCACTGAAGGATAAAAGACCATTTTACCCTCCCCTGACTCAAAAGTCCACATGTTGACCAAAACCCTAAAAGTCAACAAAAGACAACAGCAAGCAGTATGCGGGGCGTACCAGCTCCTATACGCGGGGCGTACCTTTGCACTCCAGAAACGGGGGACGCAACCCACTACGCAGCGTGTACTGGGATTACGCCAACGTACATCCCAGTTTCTTACTTCCTCATTTTAATGTCTTAAACGGTTAAGACATCACCCCACATTTCCGATCTTTCCATTCTAATACCTCTTAATCCATAAATTCGAAACCTTTAAGCCTTTGCATGGCTATAAAGGTTCCTCACACCTTCTAACACCTTTCCTTTCTTCTCCAAAACTCTAGATCTCATGCATGGCTCAACATTCACGTCCAAGATTGCATTTTTATGAACATACAACTCATATAGTTCTGGAATATGATAGATCTGGGCCAATGGAGACTATTTGGTCATAAAGTCTCCATCTTGGGACCAAAAACCCTAGAAATTGGTCCAAGAAGCACACCACACAAACTACAAGGCAAGATCTGAACTTTTTACCTCAGGAAGAAGCTCCAACCTTTGTAGTCCTCAGATCTACACTTTTCCACCAACTTCTAGCCTCCATAATGGTCTCCACTTCTCTTTCACCACCTTGAAATGGCACTTTGAAGCTTAGAACACTCACACCCAAGCTAAAAACGAAGGAAATACTCTCTTAGGGTTTCTTTCTGAAAGATGGTGGCCGAGGGACAAGACCATCTCATTCCTTTTATAGCCCTCAAGTCATATTAGGGTTTTGAATCTGGGCCATTTACGCCCGGCGTAACCTTAGGTACGCCCACCGTACCTGGATGAAACCGCGTACAAAATAAGCGCGCGAGTACGCACAGCGTACTCCTCGTACGTGCAGCGTACTCACAAGCTTAGTTCTTGACACAAAGGGACGTAATATGACAACTTGGAAAAGATGAAGGGTTAAATGGTTGAACCTGAATTCCGGGATGTTAGAATTCTCCCCCACTAGAACCAGACTTCGCCCTCGAAGTCTTATACAAAAAACAACTTCGGATGCTGCACCCGCATCTCTGACTCTGACTCCCACGTCAGCTCGGACCCCTTCCGATGCTGCCACTGAACCTGAACCAATGACACCTCCTTGTTCCTCAGAACCTTGATCTACCGATCCCGAATCGCGATTGGTCTCTCGGCATAATTCAGGCCCGCATCAACCTGAATATCCTCCAGCGGCACTACCGCCGACTCGTCGGCTATACACTTCCTTAACTGAGACACGTGGAAGGTATCATGAATCTGGCTCAACTCTACAGGTAGCTCCAGACGATATGCTACTCTGCCTACTCCCGCAATCACCCTAAACAGCCCAATATACCGGGGCCCCAGCTTGCCCCTCTTTCTGAATCGGATCACTCCTTTCCAAGGAGATACCTTCAGGAGCATGAAATCCCCGACCTGGAACTCGAGCTCAGATCGTTGCTTATCCGCATAATTCTTCTGGTGACTCTAAGCGGTCAACAACCTCTGTTGGACCTGCTGTATCTACTTTGTCGTCTGAAGCACAATCTCTGTACTACCCATCATGCGTTGCCCTACTTCTCCCCAGCAAATGGGGGTCCGACACCTCCGCCCATACAATAGCTCAAAGGGTGGCATACCAATGCTCGAGTGATGGCTGTTGTTATAGGAAAACTCAGCCAAGGGCAAATACGTGTTCCAACTCCCTCCGAAATCCAATACACATGCCCGAAGCATATCCTTGAGCGTCTGAATCATCCGCTCACTCTATCCGTCCGTCTGTGGGTGGTATGTAGTATTGAAATGCAACCTTGTACACAAATCCTCGTGAAACTTCTTCCAAAATCTGGAAGTAAATCGCACATCTCGATCTGAAACAATCGAGATCGGAACTCCATGCCGCGATACCAGCTCCCTCACATTCAACTCTGCCAGCCTCTCCGCAGAAGAGCTCTCACTGATAGCACGAAAGTGAGCGCTCTTCGTCAACCTGTCCACAATCACCAAAATTGCATCGACACCTCTAGCAGTTCTTGGCAATTTGGTGATAAAATCCATGGTAATCTACTCCCACTTCCACTTGGTAATCTCCAATGGCTGCAACTTACCATGTGGACGCTGGTGCTCGGCCTTAACCCTACGACTGGTTAATCACCTCTCCACGAACCATGCGCCATCCCTCTTCATACAGGGCCACCAATAATCCCTTTTTAGGTCCAAAAACATCTTAGTGGCCCCGGGATGGATCGAGAACCTCGACCTATGGGCCTCCTCCATCAAGATGGTATGCGCTCCGCCCATCAATGGTACCTAAATCCGGCCCTAAAAAGTCATAAGTCCTCGACTATCGGTAACGAACTCCGATACCTGCCCGATCACCCGCTCCCTTTTGCGATTTTCTGGTCTCACGACCTCCACCTGGGCCCCTCGAATGGTGTCCAACACCGGAGTCATCACTGTCAACCTCATACAAGCATCTCGAATCGGGGCGCTCTCCACCCTACGAATCAAAGCATCGGCTACAACATTAGCCTTGCCCGGGTGGTACAGGATCTCACAATCATAATCCTTTACCACATCCAACCATCTCCTCTGGCACATATTCAGGTTGGGCTGATCCATCAAGTACTTCAGACTCTTGTGGTCTGTGTATATGGTACACCGAACCCCATACAGATAGTGACGCCAGATCTTGAGGGCAAACACCACAGCCCCCAGCTCCAGGTCGTGGGTGGGATATCTCGACTCATGAGGCTTCAGTTGCCTCGATGCATATGCTATCATGTGCCCCCTCTGCATAAGCACTGCTCCCAACCCAAATATCAATGCATCACAGTACACCACAAAATCCTCCATCCCTTCAGGGAGTGCGAGCACCGGGGCTTCGCACAACTTCTGGCGAAGTGTCTCGAATGAGGTCTGCTGCTCCGGACCCCAAGAAAAAGAGACACCCTTCCGGGTCATCTTGGAGAACCAAGACGCCCCCTGCAACTGATCAAACAGATCATCGATCCTCGACAACGGATACCGGTTCTTGACCGTCAACTTGTTCAACTCCCGGTAATCAATACACATCCGGTGTGAACCATCCTTATTCTTGACAAAAAGGATCGGCGCTCCCTAAGGTGAGCTACTCGGTCGAATAAACCCCTTCCCCAACAGCTCCTGAAGCTGCGAGGATAACTCCTGCATATCTGGCGGCGCGAGGCGATAGGGCGCCTTGGCGATAGGTGCTGCTCCCGGAACCAAATCGATATGGAACTCCACTTGCCTCTTAGGAGGCACACCCGGTAGTTCCTCGGGAAAAACATCCGGAAACTCACACACTATCGGAACCTCATCAATAGAACTTGGCCTCCCAGTGGCCACTCGTGTGTCCATAACATAGGCTACGAATCCACTGCAGCCCTGCTGCAAACTCTGCCTCGCCCTGGCAGCCGAACAAAACACTGACCCACATCGGGTTCCCTCGCCATACACCGTAAGCACTCCCCCACTGGGGTCTCGTACCGTCACCAACTGACGCTCGTAGTCTATAAAAGCTCCAAATCGGCTTAACCAATCCATGCCCACTATAATACACACATCCCCCATCGCAATCGGGACCAGATCTATCGGGAACTCCACACCGAAGATCTCAATGATACATACTCGAATTACATCTGAAGCATACATTGCTCGCTCATCAGCTATGGAAACTCGCAGAGGTCGACTCAACGCCTCTCGACGGATACTAATGTGCTGACTAAATGCCAAGGAAACAAATAACTGACTCGCAACCGATTCAAATAACACCAAAGTAGGTACAGAATTCACAAGAAAAGTACCTACGCATATCATCATATAAGCACAATATATCAAACAAAAGATAAGATACAAAATACATACCAGCCACAAAATCGGGCGCCGCGCGGACCTCCTCCGCAGTCAACTGGAAAGCTCTCCCACGAGCCTTCGGAGCCTCGGCCTTCACCGGTCGAACCTCGGTAACCCTAGCAGCAGACATAGATCCCCGCGCTGATCCCTGATGTAGCTGAGGGCACTCGGCCTTCCGATGGCCGGTCTGGTTGCAATGGAAGCAAACCATAAATCCTTTGGGGCAATCCCTGGTGATATGCCCCTCCTTGCCACATTTGTAGCAAGCATCCGATCGACAGGCCCCCTCATGACCCTTTCCGCACTTCCCGTAAGTGCGGCCCTTCTGGCCTCCAGTCCTCGAATCGGCGGACTTGGTCCGCTTAGCTGCCGGCTGAGATTGAGCCGGCCGCCGATCCATCCTCTGAGACTCGGCCTCCTCCCCGGCCTGAGTCTCCAACTCAATCTCCCTCTTCCGGGCATTTTCCTGGAGCTCAGCAAATGTTCGGTACATCGAGTTCGACACGAACTCCCGAATGTCCCTCCTTAGAATACCCAAATACCGGCTCATCCATGCCTGCTCAGTAGACACCTGCTCAAGGCATAACATCGCCTTCTCATGAAACTTCTGGGTGACCACAGTAACCAAATCATTACCCTGCTTGAGGGTCAAGAACTCCTGGCCTGAGTCTCCAACTCAATCTCCCTCTTCCGGGCATTTGCCTGGAGCTCAGCAAATGTCCGGTACGTCGAGTTCGACACGAACTCCCGAATGTCCCTCCTCAGAATACCAAAATACCGGCTCATCCATGCCTGCTCAGTAGACACCTGCTCAGGGCAGAACATCACCTTCTCATGAAACTTCCGGTTGACCACAGTAACCGAATCATTACCCTGCTTGAGGGTCAAGAACTCCTGAACCAACCGTTCCGTCTCCACCGGGGGAACATACTCGTCTCTGAACATGGTGGTGAACCTCTCCCAGGTCAGCGCTGAAATCTCTGCAAGAGTGAAGCTCGTTGTTACGAACTTCCACCAATCCTTCGCTCCCAAGCGAAGCTGGTTCAAAGCGAACCGTACCCTCAGATGCTCCGGACATGAACACGTATAGAAGCATCCCTCAATGTCAGCAATCCATCTCATCGCAGTGATTGGATCCTGCGTCCCATCAAACACGGGTGGCTTCGTGTTGTTGAACTCCCGGAACAACGAGTCACCTCCCTGAGGCCTAGCAGCAGCCACGGCTACTGTAGCTGCAACGGATGCAGCCTCAGTCACCACGGCGTACCACTCATCAAAAGTCTCCATCAGTGTGGTCTTGATAGACCCAAACATCTCCGGAATCTCGGGCCTGATCGCCGCAGCCACCTCATCATGGATCATCTGATGAAGCTCCTCGTCATTCACACCGCTCGCCTCAGGTCTGTGGCGTGTCCCAACCATGATGTCTCTGAAATATAACATAATAATATCAAAAACTCATTCGAGCATGCTCACACTCGATATCTCGACCCTACTTGTTCCTTAGTACCCAAAGGATTCTTACTTAGAGTGCGCACTGCTCCAGTGTCTTCGGTAGTACGGGCCCTTATACTACCGCCTACACCGCATCAGTATTCACTCTAAGTCCTCATCCTTGGATACCAGATCACAAGTACTCTATATCTCACTGGCATAGGCTACCCTTCGGTAGACCTCTCATCAGCCCCTCACTGCTACCTACTCGCTCACAAGCATCACATAGCAGCACATTCCTTCCTAGGCTAAGGCATCACAAAATCAGGCCACTCTAGTCCTAACATGAATACCTATCCAGCTCTAGCATGCATAATATAACATATCATATCTCGTAACACATATGTAAGGGCATTTTGGGGGTTCACTGTTCGGGCGCTGGCTAACCGTACACACTGCTCCGTTCTGGTTGTCTCAAACTCTCTTGCTTTTTAGAAAAATCAGTTTTTATCGTTTGGAATTTTCCTCAAATCCTCAGTTTGAGTTCAGTTACGCCCGAAGGTGCATCCGGATCCCTCAAACCAAGGCTCTGATACCAACTTGCAACAACGTAAATTTTCGAAAACAATTTTTTTCATTTCTTTAGAACATAATTTCATTTAAGACAACCATAAAATCCAATGTAACATAGTCATAATACAAAACATATCGACCCCAAGATCAATCATATACAAATCCTCCTGCGTGTGTGTGTACGAGTCATGCCAGCGCCTTCCCACGGTCCTCACTAGTACCTGAAACACATTACACATAAAAACTGTAAGAAAGAAGCTTAGTGAGTTCCCCAAGATACCGCTTACAAACATATGCCTTTCCAGGCCATACTCCACCCGACCTTCCGGTCCATGTGTCTCAGGGGACTTCCGTCCCAACC
This sequence comes from Lactuca sativa, assembly GCF_002870075.4. Taxonomy (NCBI): domain Eukaryota; kingdom Viridiplantae; phylum Streptophyta; class Magnoliopsida; order Asterales; family Asteraceae; genus Lactuca; species Lactuca sativa. The sequence continues at coordinate 16,974,270 of NC_056627.2, forward strand.
CGGTAAACCTTCCGGTCCTACCCGTGTTGACCTTCCGGTCCATAACTCCTTGACCTTCCGGTCCACATCATAATGCCTTCCGGCCCATATCATAATGCCTTCCGGCCCATATCAAACATAGCATACATATGACATACATAGCGCATACGAAACAGACAACTCATAGCATGCAACGCATATATCTCATAGCATACCAGACCTTCCGGTCACACATAGGTACCTTTCCAGGTACAGTATAGTGAGAAGACTCACCTCGTATGATGTCTAGAATCTCACGTGCTCGATATCTCTAAATCTCGAAACGACGACCTAGCCTCGCCTAATCACAACAAATAAGCATTCCAATTATTAACGACTTTCAAGGCTATGCTACACCCCTTTCCACTATCCCACAGAAGGATAAAAGACCATTTTACCCTCCCCTGACTCAAAAGTCCACATGTTGACCACAACCCTAAAAGTCAACAAAAGTCAACAGCAAGCAGTACGCGGGGCGTACCCTTGCACTTCAGAAACGGGGGACGCGACCCACTACGCGGCGCATACTAGGATTACGCCCAGTGTACATCCCAGTTTCTTACTTCCTCTTTTTAATGTATTAAACGGTTAAGACATAACCCCACATTTTAGATCTGGCCATTCTAATACCTCTTAATCAATAAAGTCGAAACCTTTAAGCCTTTGCATGGCTATAAAGGTTCCTCACACCTTCTAACACCTTTCCTTTCTCCTCCAAAAGTCTAGATCTCATGCATGGCTCAACATTCATGTCCAAGATTGCATTTTTATGAACATACAACTCATATAGTTCTGGAATATGATAGATCTAGGCCAATGGAGACTATTTTCTCATAAAGTCTCCATCTTGGGACCAAAAACCCTAGAAATTGGTCCAAGAAGCACACCACACAAACTACAAGGCAAGATACCTCAGGAAGAAGCTCCAACCTTTGTAGACCTCAGATCTACACTTGTCCACCAACTTCTAGCCTCCACAATGGTCTCCTCTTCTCTTTCACCACCTTGAAATGGCACTTTGAAGCTTAGAACACTCACACCCAAGCTAAAAACGAAGGAAATACTCTCTTAGGGTTTCTTTCTGAAAGATGGTGGCCGAGGGACAAGACCATCTCATTCCTTTTATAGCCCTCAAGTCATATTAGGGTTTTGAATCTGGGCCGGTTACGCCCGGCTTAACCTTAGGTACGCCCAACGTACCTGGATGAAACCGCGTACAAAATAAGCGCGCGAGTATGCGCAACGTACTCCTTGTACGCCCAACGTACTTAGAAGCTTAGTTCTTAACACAAAGGGACCTAATATGACAACTTGGAAAAGATGAAGGGTTAAATGGTTGAACCTGAATTCCAGGATGTTACAAGGACAGGTCGCATCGGATGTGGTCACTATGAGTTCGTGGTGATGCCTTTCGGGCTTACAAAAGCTCCTGCCGCGTTCATGGATCTTTATGAACTTCGTGTGCAGACTGATGTTGGATCGGTCTATGATAGTTTTCATTGATGACATCTTGGTTTATTCCAAGACGTAGAAGCAACATGAGGAGCAGTTGCGAGGGGTGTTGGATACTCCAAGGAGGGAGTGCTTGTATGCCAAGTTCTCCAAGTGTGAGTTCTGGTTGCGTGAGGTGCAGTTTCTTGGGCACCTTGTCAACAAGAACGAGATTTCGGTCGACCCGGCCAAGGTGGAGGCCGTGATGAGGTGGGAGGTTCCGAGGTCACCATCTGAGATTCGGAGCTTCCTAGGATTGGTAGGTTACTATTGGAGGTTCATTCAGGACTTCTCCAAGATAGTCGTGCCTTTGACTCGGTTGATATGGAAAGCCGTGGTCTTCTACTGGGGGCCTGAGCAGCAAGCCGCATTTGAGACGTTGAGACAGAGATTGGGCGAGGCGCCGATCTTAGCCCTGCCAGAGGGTGTGGAGGATTTTTTGGTGTATTGTGATGCATCCATCTCGGGTTTGGGCACGATATTGATGTAGAGGGGGCATGTTATCGCCTATGCTTCGAGGCAGCTGAAGCCTCATGAGGCGAACTACCCGACACATGACCTGGAGTTGGGGGCAGTTGTTTTTGCCTTCACGATTTGGCGTCATTACATCTATTGGGTCCGCTGTACCATTTACACGGACCACAAGAATTTGAGGTACCTCATGGATTAGCCAAATCTGAATAAGAGGCAGCGTCGATGGCTAGATATGGTGAAGGATTACGATTGTGAGATCCTCTACCATCCGGGGAAGGCTAATGTCCAGGCTGATGCGCGTAGCCGCAAGGCAGTGAAGATCAGAGATATCGGCTTCAGGATGACCGTGGTGACTTCGCTGTTGGAGTCGATTTGAGAGGCCCAGCAAGAGGCTATGAAGGAGGAACATCGCAAGAGTGAGCGTATTGTGGGTCACGTTTCCACCTTCGATTATGAAAGACGTGGGCTGTTGACACTACACCGTAGGGTGTGGGTCCCAAATCATGGAGGTGTGCACCAGGTATTGATGGAGGAGGCGCACAAATCCAGGTTTTCCATTCATCCCGGGGCGATGAAGATGTATAGGGATCTTTACCTTGATTATTGGTGGCCCTGCATGAAGCGGGATGTAGCTTGGTATGTGGAGAGATACTTGACCTTCAAGAAGGTCAAGGCCGAGCACTAGAGGCCCCATGGAAAGACCCAATCGTTTGATATCCCGATGTGGAAGTGGGAAGATATCACTATGGATTTCATCACAAAGCTTCCCAGGACCGCGTAGGGAGTGGATTCGATTTGGGTCATCGTGGATCGATTGACTAATAACGCTCATTTTATTCCGATTCCGGAGAGCATTTCAGCCGAGAGGTTGGCCGATATCTATATTCGGGAGATAGTGGATCAGCACGAGGTGCCTGTATCGGTGATCTCAGATAGAGACGTGCGGTTCACTTCCAGATTATGGAAGAGGTTTCACGACGAGCTGGGTACTCTTCTGCACTTTAGCGCCGCTTTTCACCTGCAGACGGATGGTCAGAGCGAGCGGACCATCCAGAATTTAGAGGATATGCTGCGGGCATGTGTGTTAGACTTCGGAGGTAGTTGGGATACTTAGCTTCCATTGGCAGAATTTTACTCTAATAATAGCTATCACGCGATTATCGACCGTCCTCCATTTGAGATGTTGTGCGGGAGGAAGTGCAGGACCCCAATATATTGGGGTGAGGTTGGACAGAGGGTCATGGGGAGTACCGAAGTGGTACTCAAGACTACATAGAGGATCCAGCAGGTTTGGAGCAGGCTTCAGACTGCTCAGAGTCAGCATAAGAGTTATGCCAACAAACGTCGTTCGGACCTGGAGTTCCATCCAGACTTTGGAGGATATGCTGCGGGCATGCGTGTTAGACTTCGGAGGTAGTTGGGATACTTAGCTTCCATTGGCAGAATTTTACTCTAATAATAGTTATCATGCGAGTATCAACCGTCCTCCATTTGAGATGTTGTGCGGGAGGAAGTGCAGGACCCCAATATATTGGGGTGAGGTTGGACAGAGGGTCATGAGGAGTACCGAAGTGGTACTCAAGACTACAGAGAGGATCCAGCAGGTTCGGAGCAGGCTTCAGACTACTCAGAGTCAACATAAGAGTTACGCCGACAAGCGTCGTTCGGACCTGGAGTTCCAGGTCGGGGATATGGTGCTCCTAAAGGCGTTGCCTTGGAAAGGTGTCATTCGGTTCAGGAAGCGAGGAAAGTTGGGCCCCAGGTACATTTGACCCTTCAGGGTTGTAGCCTGGGTGGGCAAGGTGGCATATAGGTTGGACCTGCCAGTCGAACTCAGCCAGATTCATAGTACTTGTCACATCTCCCAGTTGCATATGTTTTTGGTAGACGATTCGGTAGTGGTGACTTTGGGGAATATTCAGGTGGATGACATCCTGAACTACATCGAGCGGCCAGTAGCTATCCTCGACAGGAAGTCAGGGATCTGAGGAACAAGAGGGTGGAGCTGGTGAAGGTGTAATGGCAACACCGCAAGGGCTCAGAATGGACTTGGGAGCCAAACGACGAGATGAGAGAGCACTACCCCGAGCTTTTTCCGGATTCAGCAGCAGACTTCAAGGACGAAGTCTAAAATAGGTAGGGGAGATTTGTAACTCCCGATTCCTGGTACGTATTTAAATTCAAGTATTTTCATGTTTTACTTTGGGACTCGGTGAGGTGGAGGCCCAACTCGTTGAGTAGACTCGATTTTGACCAACAGGTTTAGTGACCTACTCGATGAGTCGAGGGACCGAATCGACGAGTAGAAGCTGTTTGGATGAAACCCTAATATTAGGGTTTGCACCCTATTTAAACGACTTATTTTTCCTCAACCCAGCCCCCATCGTCCCTCCCAACCCAGAGAAACCCTAACTTGAAACCCTAAGCCTTATTTGAGTGTATTTGAGCTTTTTGGTGCCTTTTGTGTGTATTTGAAGTTGGAAAAGGTGAAGGAAGCTTGGGAGATCGAGAGAGAGCAAGTATATCCAGAAGTCTTGGCACATTTCCTGTTCATTCAGGTATAAAGCTGATACCTTGGTTATTCATTACTTAGATCTTGATTTGGGGCTATTTTCTATCTTTTCTAAGCTTTGGTGAAGCTATACTCGGATTTGTGTGTATATTTGGAGTTGTACTTTAGATCTGGAACCATTGAGGGCTCCCATGGCATAAAGGTGCCAACTTTATGGCCATGGGAGACCCATGCAACATATAAACCCCCTTTTTATGGCTTTTTGAGCCAAATACCCCATGCATGGACATCAAGTTCGTAGCTTTACATATAAAATGGACCCTAGGAGGTCAGATCTATGGTTTGGATGCATTTAGACCAAGTAAAATCGACTGTATAGTTTGAGATAAAGAGGGAGTCGGTGAGTCGTTCATAGGACTCGATGAGTCGGGACGTATTTTCCATCAAATCCTTTCTATAAAAGGACCAGATGATAAGATTGAAGATCACTCAGTTTTATAGGCCTATTAAGGACCTGAAAATCATAGAACTCGGCGAGTGTATGAGCTCACTCGGCGAGTTCAAGGCAATGTCCCAGCCACATGAAGACAGACTCGACGAGTTCAGGGAGAACTCGGCGAGTCATAGGCTAAATGCCTTCATACGGATGAAGATGAACTCGACGATTTCAAGGATGAACTCAACGAGTCAGTTGAAGAGGGTCCCAATGTTTGTTACAAGAGAACTCGTTGAGCTCTTGCTAGATTCGACGAGTAGGGACGAGATTGTAGCCTTTTGTGGGCGTGGGGACTCAACGAGTTGGTGGACCAACTTAGCGAGTCGAGTCAACCAGATGTTGACTCTGACCAAGGTTTTGACTTTGACTTTGACTTGGACTTTATTTGACCCTGGTAAGGGTTATAAGTGTGAAATGGTAACTTAGAAAGGATGTTGTGTAGGGACCGAGGAGTCGAGAAGAGTTGATTTCCGTACTGATGACAGTGCATACACTACACGACATTGAGGTGAGTTACCTTCCAGTAGAAGTGGGTCTAGGGCACCAAGGTCGACCCACTATTAGTTGATTACAATGGAGATGATTGTCTATGTGATAATTGTCTAGTTTGCTATTACTTGATGTGCTCTATGTGCCAGTATGATATGTTCTATGTGATAATGGTAGTAGGAGGGGGAATAGTACCCAATTCGGTCGTTAGGACCGAAGGGTAGGTCGGACACCCCATATATGTCTGACAACATGATTATGATATATTATTATGTGATAGTAGTAAGGGGTGAAATAGTCCCCGTGACAGGGTGAGATAGACCGGAGGGTAGGCAGGCAACCTAGAATGGCCTGACATGGGTAGGTTAGCACCCCATAATGGCTTGACATAGGTAGGTCAGCACCCTAGAATGACTTGACATGGGTAGGTTGGGCACCCCAGAACTGCCCGACAATATGTATGGTTGTATGGTATGTGATATCATGGGGGAACTCACTAAGCTTTGTGATTACGGTTTTCAGTTTTGGTTTCAAGTACCTCTTCCTCTAAGGGGAAGGAGCCGACAGGGTAGTAGCGCAACGCACACACATGATTCCGCATTTGGGAACCCTGGGATTGTACTATGGCATTATACTATTTGAAATGATGGTTTTTGAAACATGTAACTATGGTTTTGTGGTTTGATGTGATACCAGTAATGTTTTACTCAAACAGTTTTACAAGTATTATAATTAAAAACGAAAATTTCGGTCTTGATTTTTGGGATGTTACACAAAAACAAAGAAAACCAAAGACAAGACAACTAAAGTCTGCTATAACATTCTAGAACTGGATCACAACACCATTCAATCCATTTCAGATTTTGCCCTTTTTGCTTCCTAGCATTGATCCAAAGGATTGAGAGAGATTATACCTCAACAGCCAATGTAGAATGAGATTTGGAGTTTGGATTTGAAGCATGGGCCTTGAAATTTCTATATTTCCAAATCACCAGATAAAAACTAACATAATAGCTTCATGGATAATTGAAAGCCTTTGATGGCCCCAAATTTTTTTCTTGCATTGTAACATATCCCTAATTGAATTGAGCGGATAATCCAATAATCGCCACCATTTGCACACCTGCTGCCAAACTTCACGTGACACCGGGAAATCCACAAAGATATGATCCTCTGTTATCGGGGGCCCATTACAGATCCTGCATAAATTAGAAGAACTGATTCCAAATTTGGAAAGGTTTACCATGGAGGGAAGTTTCCCATGATAGATTCGCCAAGCTAAGATATTCAACTTTCCTGGGGTAAGCGGATTCCAAAACCATCTGCCATCACTTAAAGGGAGAGATGAGTTATCAATATGACTTTTGAGAGAAGCAACTGAGTAAGCCCCCCCGAAGGGTCAAGAGACCAGGTCCATTTAACCTCCCCATTAAAATTGGATGACAACTGAAATGATCTGAAAAAGTCATTCTCGTTCTCTAGAATTTTTAGAATATTTGCAATTGATCCCCAACAACCATTCTTTCTCTTAGCGATTGAAGGTCTGGAGAAGCCCCCATCCTCTCCATATATAGATTTAATCACCTCTGTCGAAGAGTTTTCCAGAAATTTTCTAAATCTCCACCACCATTTGCTCATTAAAGCAATGTTTTGCGTCTTTAAGCTACCAATTCCAAGCCCCCCTTTTTCTTTATCTGCAAGAACCTTATCTCAAGCTTTTATACCGAACGTCAGGTATTTAGTTATTTTATACCGAACGTCACAGTTCAATATGACATTGATATTATATTTAGTATTTAACTAAATATTTATATTTGCGAAAACAATTTTCTAAGTAGTATTTAAAAACAAGAAAACATATATACAATGCAGTCCATAATCTCTAACATATATCTATGATAAGTATGTAGATTGGTTTAATCTTAAATCTTAACACCTACTAAATACTCAACAAACATACATATCAAGACCCACAATCCACTAGTGTGTTGTTCTGGTATGCTAATGAAAAGTGAGCTTCAAACTATAGACATGCTCCTCACTTCGTATATGTTGATCGTCCACGACAAAGGATCCAAATCGCCAACAACCTAATGATTATTATTATGCAACTTGGTATAAAAAATACTAGCAACATCAAGTTTAAAATCAATAATTCAAAATTAAAGCATAATAAAAAATTTGATTAAATTGCTAATATACACATGTCACATATGGATGCTCATTTTCATTTATGGTAAAAAAAACAAAGCCAAATGAGTATTGGGTTGTTTTGGTTAATTGAGTCGGTTAACCGACGGGAACCCTTATTCGATTTAGTCTTACTTCACTTCCCCAAGATCAACCACATAACAAATATATTATTATTATTATTATTTATTTATTTATTTTTATATTTTTTTTATAGTAAAGATTAAAAAAAATCCCTAGTACATGTTGTAACTTGTGTTATGTGTTGAAATTTAGATTTCATAGAAAATCACTTTTATAAAACCAAATGGTTTTTTGTCTAAGGCTGGAGGGAATGGTGTCATTGATAGAGATGTCAAAAAGTCCCCTGGGGGCCTGTCCCGTATGGGAGCATTTGTTGAAAATAATCGGGGACGGGGGCAGGGGCGGGGGCAAGGTTAACACCCGTTTTAATTTCGGGGCGAGGACGGGGGTTGGTAGTCCCGTCCTGAAACTCCCGTTGGGGACCCGTTAATAAGTTATATAAGTTGACATATCTTAATTATATAAATATAATAAAAAATAAAACGATTTTTACGCACAAAAATTCAACAAAAAACATAGTTTTAAGTTGTTTGTAACATGTAAAATTATGTTATAAATATCTATTTGTTACCCAAAAAATAGTTTCTTTTATCCCAAACAAGAACTTCTTTTAGCCCAAATAAGGTAACTCATAATCAATCGAGGGCGGGGGAATGGGTTAGAATGGGAATTTGGGGTCGGGGGAACGGGAAAATTTTGGGGGCGGGGGCGGGGGATGCAATCACCGTCCCGTTTGCCCCCGTTGACACCCCTAGCCATTGAAACTGCACTCCCTTTATTGCCACATAAACGCCACGTCATTTTTACCACAAAAAGTGCGGTTCCTTGCCACACCCAAGGAGTGGTGCCACACTTTATTTAAAAAAACTAATTTAAGTAAAAACATTATTTTCTCCCCACCCAATCATAAAATGGTCAAATTATCCCCAACCAATCACAAAGCACGACTAGTTTTTACCACACTGCGGTCTAAACAGCATCTAAACCGCAGTCAGGGGGCGGTGTTCCCCTGCCTATGTGGCAAAAGGTGTGATAAAGACCGCAGCACTCCCCACAGGCTAATCATCCATGCTCCGCTCAAGTACTCTATGGTATGTACTCTCCTATTCGAGTATGGTATTGTACTATTGTAAATGTATTGGTCCACTCCTTCGTCCTTCGAAATATAGAATTATAGATTATAGGATAATATCATTAGCATGTGGTTGACTACATATTATAGATTTTTTTGTAACGATTCGAAGTTTTTTAATAAATATTTTGAGGACTTATCAGAGTTTTACTATAAATATTAAAAACCAGAGTTTAAAAAACATTTTTACATCAAATAGTACATTTGGGTTTACAACAATATCTTAACTATAATTTAAAAGCAACATGGATAAACCAAAATAAAAATCTACATCTAGTATGTCTGGTGCTTCTTTCTTCTCTCGTACTACGTGTAACACCCCGTTTTTTTATTTGAGACAAAAAGATATAAATAGTTGTTTATAAAAATGAAAGTGAAAATAGATTGTTTTTTAGCCAAAGTGATCCACATGAAAGTTGTAGTATTCGTCAAGATGAACAAATGAATATAAAGAACATCGAAAACGGAGTTCGTATGAAGAAGTTATATTTTTATAAGATTTGACGGATTTTTTAAAAATCACTATGGCACAGTCCTTTATTTGCCACAATGAGGTGCATTGAATGCACTGACTCTACCAGCCCGACCTTGCGTACATGCGAAGAAGATTCTGATCGGCTAGCCATCGCTACACGGCCAGTAAAAAATCCAACCTATAAATCGGGGCTTTGGCCTCCTCACTTTCTTGACCCATGCTTTCTCTCAAAAGAGTTTCTGTCTCACCCTCGACCATTCGGTCTCTTGTGATTCGACTTCTCCTTATGTAGTTTCAGTAGTATGAGTAACGAAGGGTTGGAGGTTTCGGAGGATATAAGAAGTAGGCGTCAAAGTTATGCTCGCGGAGACTCAAAGTTCGTCAGTCGGGTAAGCTACACTTACAAGGGCGAGTTGATGGCAAGATCAACTAAGGTGTTGTGATCCAAGATACTCAATATTGTTCGGGCGTATCGGTTTTAGCATCGAAAGCCTTGTTTGTATGCATTGAATGTATGTTGTGTATGTTGTATCTTGGGGAAATGTCACACCCCAAAACCAAGAACGGCGGAAACGTTCCGGGGTGGAGCACGTCATGTGAAGTATCATAACAGTGTAAAGTAGTAAACAAGCAACAACATCATCCATTGCATTAAAAGTAAAGTTTTAATACATGTGTGTTCTTTCATTGTAATAAGACATCAAAATATGTAATCAAAATAAAAGACGAATCTTGTCTGTGCTCCGTCTGCTCAAAACTTGACCATCGTACCTGTCTAACTGGTGACCTGAGAATACAAGTTATTTTGAAAGTGAGTATCAGCGTAAAGCTGGTGAATTCATAAGTATTAATGTGTCTTTGATTTGTAAAACTGTAAAGTAATGACTTGGAAACCTTTGGAAAAAGACTGTATAAGTGTGAATTGTTCGAAAGCAGTTGAAAACGTTTGAATACTCTAGCAAATCCCTATGATTTCTATTAGTATAACGAGTAGCCTTCTACCAAGACCTAAATGTTTTGAAGGTAGTCTTCTACCAAGACTCGTGTGTTTTGTAAGTAGTCTTCTACCAAGACTCGTGGGTTTTGTAAGTAGTCTTCTACCAAGACTCGTGTGTTTTGTTCTAACAAAGATGGTTTTCCCTCTTTTTGACTATTACTAGCAGTACTTAGTCTAACTCATCGTTTATGTAAATGTATCACAAAATAAGGTAATAGGAAAAATTAACCATGTAAGTGTTATCCTTTTGTATTAGGATTAACACGACATTGTGAATAACGACATGTATAACCTTTGAACATTCGTAGATTGTTCAATTTTCCTCTGTAGCTACAGTAGGTTTAAGGAAGGGTTAGTCCCGTAAAGGTACTCCTAGTATAAGTATTAACCATAGGCATCCGTAGAGGGTCATTTACCTCTGTAGCGAACAGTAGGCCAAAGGAATGGTTAGTCCCGTAAAGGTACCCCTAATATAAGTAATAACCGTAGGCATCCGTAGATGTTCATCTACCACTGTTGCTAACAGGTGGGTTCCGGAATGGTTAGTCCCGTCTAGATATCCCGTTGAACTGGGATAGGCAGGACAATTTACACATAAGGTACTAATAAATCATCCTAGTGAATTGAGGTACAAGTATCCATGTAAGTCTATACAGGTAAATGTATCTATGTAAAGGTATTCATGTAAGGTATTCATGTAAGCGTATCTATGTAGACGTATTCATGTAACATGTAATGTATAGTATAGACTCATGAATGAACTGACTCTGGTGTAATTCCTTGTAATAGGAATAATTTTTTGTGTCTCCTAACTATCCCTATAATAGTTAACTGGAAGGTAATTGATTGTCCAAGTTGATTTATACACCCTTGCTACACAAGAGTGTGGGAAAATTGAATGAAGGATGAAAACTATAATATCAATACATATATAAGAACATAAGTATATAGATATAGTTTTGTTTAAGAAGGTAAAAGAAATGGTTTTGTATGACATCTATGAGTTTTGAACAATAAATAACAATGACTTGATGTCATTTTAATAAACATTTCAAACGTAATACTTTTGATAACATGGTATTTTTAAGATAGAAACCATTTCATACATCACATTTTGAAGCATGAGAAATCAGTTGGATGAAAACACAGTTATAAATATCTAAGATTAATTTAAGAATATGCTGTTTTCTACTTGTATTCCCCCCCCCCCATTAAAGCATTTAAAATCATTTAAAACATTGATTAAGGGGTATGAACTCACCTGTTGTGAGTGGTTCTAAAGGGTATGCGTGTAGTGATGAGAAGTTCCACGAATGAAGTCCCGAGACCCAATAAGCCCTAAATGACATATAAGGACACATATTGACATGAATATAGTGTTTATAACATCTATATGAAAGGAAACACCTTCCGGGACTAGGAAACACCTTGACCAAGTGTTGGAATCACATGTGATTCAACATAAGAAGGTATAAAGGCACTCACATGAGTTTACTACCATGAGTTCATGGCCCAAGGGAGTTTATGGCCCTAATGAGTTTACTGTCGTAAACTCATGGCCATTTATGTTTATGAGGGTCCTAAAGGTCATAAGGAAGCATCCTAAATTTAAGCCTAAGCCTTAGGAAGTGTTTGTGGCATCAAAACACCCCTAAATTGAGTTTACGGCCCATGGACCATTTGGTCATGTGTTTGCGGCCGTAAACACTTATGGGTGTTCGTATTTTGGTTGTTTTGGGTCCTAGACACATCAAGGTAAAGTGCTATTCTTGTCTCTTGGCTTATGGATGGCATTTAGGGCACTTTGGCACCCTAAAATGGAGTTCACGGTCCTGGAACTTCTTGGGCTATGAACACCTTAATCTTGGTGTTATAAGGTTGATTTCTAGACCTAAACACATTAGGGTACAAGTCCAAACTAGTTTCATTGCTTAAGGAAGGGACTAGGCACCATTTGTGCCTTAAAGGAGAGTTTACGGTCCAAGATGTTCTTGGGCGGTAAACTCCTAAATCTTGTTGTTTCGACTAGTAATCTAGGTTATTAAGCACATAATAAGCTATATAATACAACTAGATAGAGGTACTCATGATTTGGGATGAAAACCCGAAGATTCGTGAGAGATAAAATGGCTTTTCTCTAGTTGGAAATGTAACTAATGAATAAATATGGTTCAGAATTCTATATATAGTCCTGGGATATTTTGGCAGAAAATATTTTATTCACGAAATGAACTCTAATATCATAGAGTTTTGGAATAATAGATTTGCACAAAAACCTAGCGCATCCTCTCTCCTAATATATCTTTAAGTGTAAATCCTGAAATCCTCAAACTTATACACAAAAGTCTAGAAATTCACTGTAAATGTTTTAAATTCTATTGACTAGATATGGTTTGTACAGAATGGAAATTTCGGGTTGTCACATCATCCCCTTGTTAGAGTAATTTTCGTCCTGAAATTAGAATCTATGTAAGGAAGTAGGTAGAAGTGATCGAGTCGTGAGGTGGAAACGTCCTAATCGATTGGTTCTCGCGCTCATAAGTGAATTCGGGTCCTCAGATGGTATTCCAACGAACATTCACTAACGGCGACGGCGTTGCTTCGTCCGCTTGACCTCTCGGTCGAGGGTCACTACGGTTCTAATATGAAGGCAAGGATCTCGTTAATCTCGATCTCGTCGAGTGGACTTACTAGAGTCCTAACGGAAAGGTACTGTTCCAAGATCGAGAGGCGAAGAGTAAAATGTACGTTACCGAGTTCGCGGAGTAGGTCTAGTTTGTGCGATACAGGACCGATTCTGGTAAGAATCTCGGAGGTCCTAACTATATTGGATTTAGTTTTCCACGCTTTACGAAGCATACTAAGCCATTCCCAAAGTGAGACTTCCTAAAGAATTTGGTCTCTCACTTGGAATTCCAAAGGTTCTTTCTCTTTCTTAACTTCCTAGTCAAGGGCCACCCCTTGCTGGGTCAAAGTCGAAAGGGTTTCTGTAATTTGCGAGGAGTTCTGTATGGACTACGATAGTAGGTCTGTAAGACCTAGAATTTGGCAAATTTTTCTGACGGTGTCTACGATGTTGACAAATTCTCAACGGTTTTGACAAATTGAAAGAGTACTCAAAATTTCCCACATCCCTAATAGTGTATCTTAGGAATCTGACTCTTTAATTTCAAAACTCGTGTTTAGAGAACTTCGCGAAAGTTCCTCTGAAGGTAAAGTTTCCATGGGTTCCTTTTTACTACGAGGGTAGATAAGTAAGTCATTACAAGGAGAATGAGGAACTGATCCCCGTAAGAAAGACGTACCTTACTCATTTAGCTCATGAATACTATGGGCGTATTGGTTCTATCCGAGGGGTATCACTACGGACTCGAAGTGTCCGCATCGAGTTCGGAGGTTAGTCTTCAGGACATCCTTCCCTAACACTCAAACTGGTGATATTCGGATCTCAGGTCGCATTCTAAAAGTAATTCTTTTCCCACGTTTGCTCAATCAACTCATCTATGCGAGGAAGAGATAACGATTTCTAAAGGAAATATTAATGGAGTCCCCGATCGTCGAGGTACATATGATGCAATCTGTCGACTTCTGGAAGAATAAGACCGGAGTTCTCAAGGGTGAGAAGTTTGGACTTCCAATTCTATTGTTGAGTAGTTCGCTGAGTTGTCCGGGCTGTTCTTGTATCTCCGTAGGTGTTTAGACTGTAAGGCGATCTGGTTATAAGAGTCATATTGGGTTCTAAATTTGTTCACATGCCAATGCAATTATTCGTAGTCTTGGGCAGTCTCCGTCCTGAAGTTCATATTAGAATTCATACTTGGTTCAATGATCACAATCTCGTGTATACGAGTCGTATATAATTAAGATTGAAAAGGTAGTCGAATAACTGATTCTTCTTTAAGCTCACATCCCATCGAGGGAAAAGAAGTTAAAGTGGAATCATCAATTCTACACTTGTAGAACCTTGATTATATATTACCCTCATGTATACATTCCTCAGTGATAGATCAACCACATGAATCTTTGGATTGAACTTGACGTACTATACGAGTGATACTGCAGGGATTCCTTCGGAAAGGAAAAGAACTATAAGGTACTCCATGCATGAGTACTTCGGTGTTCTAATATGACGGCTTCACTGGAAAAGACGTTTACTGAGAAAGAGATGTACGTATGAAGCTGGTATTGCGAGGATCGAATTTACTTGAGTCGTATGATAAAGTTGTTGGAATAGTGTCTAAGGCTGTAACTATATTAGTCAAGTATTTGATCCGGTTGTGGATAGTCCTTTTGGGTTGCCTTCACCATAGCAACTTGATAGGATGATTTAATAAGAGAGAGTAAATATTATTAATATATTATGGGAATAATATAGTGAATAATATATTGTTATTTGATTAATATAAGTCATAGAATTAATTAGAATTAATTTGGTGACTTAAAGAGATTAATTAAATAAAGGGGTATAAACTGTCAATTGTTTGATAGTTAAGCTTTAGACTGTAAATCCATTTGGATATGCTATGGACGGATTCTAGAGGCTTTAGGATAGCTAAAATCGTCCATTAGAGTTATCTAGGAATGGATTTGGATAGCCTTAAGAGAAGATTATCCAATTAGGGTTTAGGTTGTAACCCTTAAGGAGTCTACAAGTATAAATAGACCCTATGGCTGATGGAATTCGACACATCTGACCTAAAGTAAGGAACCTCTGGTCGAAATTCCTCTCCTCTCCTAAATCATTCTTCTTGCTTTGGTGTTTGTAAGCCATTAGAGGAGTGACATTTGTGACTCTAGAAGCTCCAAGACATCAAGATCAACAAGGAACTCAAAGGTATGATTCTAGATCTGTTTCAATGTTGTTATTTAACCTAATTAGTCATTAGAAGACTTGGATTCAAAGCATGTTTATTAGAAAGCCTAGATCCAAGCATTAGGGTTTTGCATGCGCACATAGGAAAGTTCTTATGGCTAAAACCCATCAAAAGTCAGAATTATATGGAAACTAAAGACATTAGATTTGAACATAAGGTGTTACAGACAAAACACAACAGTGCAATCTTTAACAGAGTTACTGTACTTAGGATTTACTACAAGACTATTGCTGCGAACAAGGTATACTACAAAAGACAAGTATACGCAGCACGAGCATCCCTTAACGGACGGGATCTCGCAAAAGATAAGACTATGGTTGCACTAGTTTTGGATGGTTCATAATTCTGTTACAAAGAAACGCCTAAATTACATTAACGTGGGTCCGGAGTAGTCTCTCCTGTGGCGGTGGTCGGTAGCATACTTCCTTCTGTGCTAGCATTTGCTGCCTCTGGGTAGTTCCTTTTGTAGTGACCCACCTTGCCACAACCGTAGCAAGCCTGGTTCACACCGGTGTTGGGCACTTGGTTGATCGGCCTTGTTAGGCTCTTGGAGTAACGTATGGTGTGTCCCTTTTTGTTGCAGTTTGAGCACTGCATCTCCCGACAAGGTCTATGGTGGTGATAACTGCATTTGATGCATTTTGGGAGATTTCCAGCATATGGTCAGGCTGGGTTAAGGACAATTGGGATACCCAAAGGGATGGTAGTAGGAGGTACCGATGTCGTGGCTATGAAGGTTGTTACTAGTGGTTGTTTCCTGTTCGCCCTTCGAAGCGATTTGTCCTTAGATTTAGCCCAAGACTTCCGTTTGTTACTCTTGGTCTTGGGACTCGGGGTGTCGTGGTAGTTTGCTGCTTGATTGTTACTCAGATTGGAATTGGTGTTAATAATCCCGCCAACATTTGCGTTGTTAGCGTTAAGGTGGATCAGAATAGCTGACACGGCAGCCGAGACTGCAGCTTGAAAGGTAGCTGCATCAATCTGAAGAGTTGGTGTTTGGTTGAGGGGTTGATCGTTTTTCTTTGGCATCATGATTCTATTTCACGGAAAGAAAAATGAATTGTGAGCGAGTATGGTTGAACCTAGACGTAGTTAGATCGCTCATGTAAAGAATAGAAGTGTGTTCTCTAAGGTTTGACCCACATCCCTATGATGCAGTCCTAGTACGGAATGGAAGTATGTTCACGAAGGTTTGACCTACATCCTTATGATGCAGTTCTAGGAAAGATTGGAAGTAAGATCGTACGATGGTCTCAAGATGTTTGTCGTTCTCACCGATGTATCGCTGGTTGGTGAATAACATGATCCAACCACTAAAAGAGACTTGGAAATGTCTCCAGAGTTAAATTGCTATAGTCCAATGACTTGACTAAAGCATGTTTCAGATAGACTCTAATGAAAGTATGATAAGAGTATTTGAAGAAAATGACACATAAGTTAGACGACTGTCAATATCTTTGATATTTATGATGTAAAAGTTCGGGAAAATGACCTTGTAAAAGGTCTTACATCATATCCAGAGAAGATAGTTCTTGACAGCATAAAGACCTAACTAACGTACTTACAGTACAAGTTAGTTTCATAGAAAATGCCACATCGGGCATAGACAGAAAACGATTCCTTTTTATTAAGGAAAAATAAAGTAAAGCATCCACTACTGGCGACGGTCATCCCTCCGGTGAACTCTCAGTTCAGCCAGTTGGCGTTCCACATCAAGTAGGTGTCTTTCGTACACCCTCTAGCGTACTTGAAGTTCTATGACTCTGGTTCGTGATTCAGCTAGTGCTTGCAGCAGGGTTTCATGGTTTCTCTCACATCTCTCAAGAGCATCTTCTAGACGAATGGTGCGGAGAGTATGCATTCTTGCATCGGCGACAACTTCAATGATCTGATGTAGGGCTGTCCTGCCTTGAATCTCATTTCGGGCCACTCTGCGGACCAAGATTTGCAAGATTCTGTCTGCTGAGCCCCCATTGTTCAGGTCATAGAAGCTTCGGTCACCATTAAATGGCATGGGCTGATCTTGTCCTTGCCTCCATGTTTCCAAGCATTCCACCCACTCAGGCGTTGGGCCATGAAAAGCCGGACGAGGGTTAGGAATTGTAAAGGGAGCTGCCTAGGGTAGGTTCTCAACCTTGGGTTTGGAGTTAGCACCGTCTGAAAGGCCTTCGTCATGGTGATCATTCAAAAGGATAGGATGATCATTCTCCGGTGCTTCTCCAAACCATCCAACAATGACCTTATTCGGAAGGTACTGGTTGCCGTGGGGATGGAGTCCAGCCAAGTTATCTACGCGAGAATTTGGGTAAGGAAATAATTATTAGACAAATTATCTAGATAATTATTAGAAAATCTTCATTAGTTATATCGCTATTTGTAAAGTGCATACGAGTTATATGTAATCAACACATGATAGGCCTTCGAATAAGTGACCTTAACTCCAAATTCACAAGGAAAAGGGTTAAAGAAAAAATTTCACCGATTCTAAGTCTATAACATCCTAGTTACATATAGCCTTGGTGTATCCACTTAGCAACTATCAACTTAGTAATGAAGATCCTTTTCAGTTCTCAAGTAAGTAATTATGGTAACACAAAACACTCCTATGGTATTTTAGACTTAGGTTCTATTACAATGTTCTCATTGTGGTAATGTTGGTAAGTTTTTAGACTTGTTGCCATATCACAATCATTCTTAGGAATATGCTAGTCACTCCTCGGACCAGCATAGTTGATCAGGCTATGCTACTCCCAAGACTGACCATACATCCCCAGGCTTACTTGTGACAGAGTGTTTTAATCCTAATGTATTTATAGTTAGTATATCTTTTATGGGTTGATATACTATATTCACTATAAACAATGCTCTGATACCAATCTGTCACACCCCAAAACCAAGAACGGTGGAAACGTTTCGGGGTGGAGGACGTCATGTGAAGTATCATAACAGTGTAAAGTAGTAAACAAGGAACAACATCATCCATTGCATTAAAAGTAAAGTTTTAATACGTGTGTGTTCTTTCATTGTAATAGGACATCAAAATATGTAATCAAAATAAAAGATGAGTCTTGTCTGTGCCTCGACTTCTCAAAACCTGACCATCGTACCTGTCTAACTGGTGACCTGAGAATACAAGTTATTTTGAAAGCGAGTATCAGCGTAAAGCTGGTGAATTCGTAAGTATTAATATGTCTTTGATTTGTAAAATTGTAAAGTAATGACTTGGAAACCTTTGGAAAAAGACTGTATAAGTGTGAATTGTTTGAAAGCAGTTGAAAATGTTTGAATACTCTAGCAAATCCCTATGATTTCTATTAGTATAACGAATAGCCTTCTTCCAAGACCTAAATGTTCTGAAGGTAGTCTTTGTGACATCCCCAAAATCTCGGCCAGAAAAGACCGATTTCATTTATGCTTTTTAAAACATTTTCAGAGTAAATCCGTTTGATTTTAAAAGAGATGCGGAATTTGTTCCCAAAAACAAAACATGATAAAATAGATATTTATCAAAACATTTCATGATTTCATTTCATAATCAAAAGTCGGGATGTCATGTTCCGATACAGATCATAAAGCATAAACGATAACATTACAAGTCATTCAACAAATATATACATATACAGACTTGTAAACAAAACAACTTGATAATTCGCCCATCTTAAGCTCTTGCGCCACTTCCTGTAAAACAATTCAACTGAGTGGGTCAGGGTTGGGAGCCTGGTGAGCATATAGGGTTTTCAAACCCACAATAATTATATTTAATTACAACAAACAACAATAAACCCGATTACCTATTCCCGTTATCCTCACTTTACGTTCCTAAAAATAACGTCTATTATAAGGAACTTATTTCAGGATTTTCATCGGGACGGACATTACTGCAGAGGGGCTTCCTCAACAATAAGTGCCCTAAAGGCAACGATGTGGGGGATAGAGTACACCGGTGAACACGTCGTTCACAACACCTACAGGTAATGAGCCTGCTAGTGTTCCACAGGACAGTCTAGAATAGTCTGTGGTCGTCATCCATACTCTGCTGAATGACTAGAATAACACCAATAACACCGAGGCCTCTCATCTGTTTATTTCACACCAATTATCTACCCATGTTCTACCCAACATATTAGTAGTTAAAAATATGCATTTTTATACATTGTTTAAAGAAAACCTGTATAGCATGCTTTAATCAATACATATTCCACATAACAGATGAGGCATACACACATAACACGTATTTCATAGAGAATATACATTCACACATATAACCACAAAATATATACACGTAGCACGTATTTTATATTAAATACTTCAAAATATTACGTATTGAAAAGGGACTATACACTCACTTGATCAAAAGATGATCCGACAGCACTACAACTTATAGAAGTAGCGTCTCTTCGTAGATCTGGAAGATCTTCACAAAAACCGGCTCCTCGCGGGCAGGGCTTCGGCTCGGGAATAACGCTCTTCGGGGTTCTCGGGGCTTCGGATCTCGCTTTGGGGCTCGGGAATAATACCGGGGCCTCGGGGTGCGAACGGCACGCAAAACGAGGCAAAGGACTAGAGAGAATGAAGAAATTGTGTGTGAAGAAAGAGCTGCCTTCGGATCCCCTTTTATAGGCTGACCCTCGCACGTACGCGGGACGTAACTTCGGGGTACGCGGGGCGTACGCCTCAGAGGTCGTCAGCGCTTACGTCATCGGCTCTCATACGTCACTGCATACGACTTCGGAATACTCGAGTGCCCCACGGTGTACGCGGGGCGTACAGCAGTACGCGCTGCATACTTCCGATAGACCGACTAATCTCTCTTCGGATAATATCGGATGTTAATTAAAAATTAAATATTAAATATTTATTAAACTTAAAAAATTCATATCTCCTTCATACGAACTCCGTTTTAGACGTTCTTTATATCCACGCAAATGTGAGACTACGCTCTACAACTTTCGTTTAGACTCCGTCGGCTAATTTTGACTTTCATTTTTATTAATTATTTTTAGAAGGCCCGGACAGGAAAACTTCGTTATAAAATCATAACTTCTTCGTCCGATGTCCGTTCTCGCCTATCTTTTCATCGTTTCGCTACTAACAACGAGATCTTCGATTCTCATTTAGATTGTTTCGGCTAAAAAACCGCTCGATCTCAAATCGAGTATTCGGGATGCATACTCCTAAGTCGAAACTTAGAAAATCATAACTTACTCATACGAAGTCAGATTTGGGCGTTCCTTTTATGCACGCTCTCGGTTTAACGAAATCTACGACTTTCGTTTAGATCGCTAAGGCTAAATATCGCTCTATCTTAAACTCATATTTTACGTCACTCGGCGTCGTGCCGGTTATGTCGCGAAACTTCGACATGTCATAACTTCTTCGTTATAACTCGGATTTTGGCATTCCTTATATCTCCGGAATCCTTGTTTCGACCACTACAACTTTACGCAAAGATATCGGGCTTATCTCACACTTTAATTTTAATGCTTATTTTATTCTTAATTCATTAAATTATAAAAATAAAGAAAATAAACACATAAACCACATAATTCACATAATCCACAAATAATACATTTTTTTATTATTTCAAATTTAGTTACAAAGGTTAACCTAGACTATTACATTCCTAAAAATGCCAAGCCCTGAAACACGGGCGTTACAATTCTCTCCACCTTAGAATGATTCCGTCCCCGGAATCACACACCAACAAACAAATGCAGATAGCGACTCATCATGTCACTCTCCGTTTCCCAGGTGAGATTTGGCCCATTCGTGTGTTTCCATCGGACAAGCACTAACTCAACTATCTTACGTCGCAACTTCTTAGTCTTTCGGTCAACGATTGCCTCCGGTTCCTCAATCAACCTTTTGTTGTCATCGATCCTCAACTCCGAAAGTGGAATTATGTCAGGAACTTCTCCCGTGAACTTCCTCAAGTAACACACATGAAAAGTGTTATGAATTCCATTCAGTTCTTCTGGTAGTTCGAGCTTGTAAGCTTGGTTCCCAATCCTCTGAAGAACTTTAAACGGTCCAATAAACCATGGACTTAACTTTCCCCTTTTACCAACTCTTATAAGTCCCTTCCATGGCGAGACTTTAAGCAAAACCGAATCTCCAACTTCAAAAGTCATCGGTCTTCGCTTTTTGTCAGCATAACTCTTTTGACGGTCCTGAGCTGCTAACATTCTCTCCCTAATTATTTTCAACTTTTCAGCCGTTTGATGGACTATCTCCGGTCCCATAAACTACTTTTCCCCAGCCTCAAGCCAACAGGACGGCGTACGACACTTTTGTCCATACAATGCTTGATAAGGTGCCATCTTTATGCTCGAGTGAAAACTATTATTATAGGAGAATTCTACCAATGGTAAATGTTCATCCCAATTACCAAGGAGTTCCAAGGTACACGCTCTCAGCATATCTTCAAGTGTTTGTATCGTTCTTTCGCTCTGACCATCAGTCTGCGGATGGTAAGGTGAAACGACTATCACGATCCGACACAATCGTTAGCGGAACACCGTGAAGCCTCACAATTTCCTTCACGTAAGAATTTGCAAGCTTTTCCATAGACCATTTCTCCTTTGCTGCTATGAAATGCGCACTCTTAGTGAATCGATCAACGACCACCCAAATCATGTCGTAACCACTTTTTGTTTTGGGTAGTTTAGTGACAAAATCCATAGCAATGTCTTCCCACTTACCTATAGGCACATGTAATGGTTCTAAACTCCCATACGGTTTCTGATGTTGTGTCTTGACTCTCGCACAAGTCACACACTCAGCCACATACTTTGCAACATCAAGCTTCATCGTCGGCCACCAGTAGTAGGGTTTCAGGTCCCTATACATTTTTGTGCTATCGGGATGAATCGAGTACATGGTTTTGTGAGCTTCTTCCATCAGAAGATCCCTGACTCCTCCTGTCTTAGGTATCCAAATCCGATCTTGGTACACCTTCAGTCCGTGACTGTTTACACCGAACACCAACGTTTTGCCTAAACGTTCCTCCTTTCGGTCATTATTCTCAGAAACTTCGCTTTGAGCTTTCTTTATACTTTCCAAAATAGTCGAGACAACTTCAATTCTCAACGCTCTTGGCCTTCTCCTTGATGGGTTTTAGCCATAAGAACTTTCCTATGTGCGTATGCAAAACCCTAATGCTTGGATCTAGGCTTTCTAATAAACATGCTTTGAATCCAAGTCTTCTAATGACTAATTAGGTTAAATAACAACATTGAAACAGATCTAGAATCATACCTTTGAGTTCCTTGTTGATCTTGATGTCTTGGAGCTTCTAGAGTCACAAATGTCACTCCTTTAATGGCTTACAAACACCAAAGCAAGAAGAATGATTTAGGAGAGGGGAGAGGGGAGGAATTTCGACTAGAGGTTCCTTGCTTTAGGAGATGTGTCGAATTCCATCAGCCATAGGGTCTATTTATACTTGTAGACTCCTTAAGGGTTACAACCTAAACCCTAATTGGATAATCTTCTCTTAAGGCTATCCAAATCCATTCCTAGATAACTCTAATGGACGATTTTAGCTATCCTAAAGCCTCTAGAATCCGTCCATAGCATATCCAAATGGATTTACAGTCTAAAGCTTAACTATCAAACAATTGATAGTTTATATCCCTTTATTTAATAAGTCACCAAATTAATTCTAATTAATTCTATGACTTATATTAATCAAATAACAATATATTATTCACTATATTATTCCCATAATATATTAATAATATTTACTCTCTCTTATTAAATCATCCTATCAAGTTGCTATGGTGGAGGCAACCCAAAAGGACCATGCACAACCGGATCAAACACTTGCCTAATATAGTTACAGCCTTAGACACTATTCCAACAGTCTCCCACTTGGATAAGTCTAGTAACTATACAAGTACAATTCGGTTTGCAATCGTAGCTCTCAAAGACGCTGTCAACTCTGATCTAATCAATCTTGTCCTTTAGATAAGGGAATGTACAGTCCTCTGTTAGATATCATGCTGACAATCCTATGGAATGGTTAGTCAAGCATTTAGGTTTCTCGATCTATGATTTATTTGACATAGAACTTAATCGAACACATCAATTCAGTTCTGACCGGGCCCGGCACATAAGTCAAATCAAATCATCGAGCGGCCGAGATATTGCTTTTACCTTCTTAGATAAAAGTTACAGATAAACTTCGACTTATATGCATTTACTTATTCATTAACCAACTATACACAACAATGCGTTTTATAACACCGAGTTACTGATGCGTTTTCGCATTATCAATGTACAACCAATTAACAAATAAGAAACCATATATCTAGGTTTTAAGACTATATGATATTATCGTCTTGCGATCACCCTTTTGTATCTTATTCCATAAGGTGATTCCAGCAAGCGCGGGTTTATTCCAATGCTCAAAACTAGTTCATAAGCACTCATGAACGTTGCAGCAATCTTTTGCTATGTCTAACACCATTTAGACATTCTACACACCAATTCATGACAATCTTCATTCATATCTACTTCCAACATATGAACGATTGTGGACAATTTGAACAATTCGATTATTCCTAATAAACTCAATTATTCTGGAAGTCAAAACATGCAAAGTGAAACAATAGCTAAACAATTAACATAAGATAGTAACATTACTCATAAATAAAACTCCTTTATTTATTCATCAAATGTCAATTACATTTATCTATTACACGTTTCTAATACTATCTAATCTATGCTAATATCATCCTTCAGCCCAATACTCCTAGCATGCTGTAAGTGCTTAACCCTACTCAGTCCCTTCGTAAGCGGATCTGCTGGGTTATCTTCTGATGATATCCTCTTCACTACGAGTTGTCCTTCTTCTACACGATGTCTAATGAAGTGATATTTTCTGTGGATATGTCTTGATCTACCATGATCCCTCAGTTCCTTGGTTAAGGCAACCGCGCCTTCGTTATCGCAGAAAATCTCCATTGGCTCCTTTATGGCAGGTACAACTCCAAGATCACCGATGAAGTTCTTTAGCCATATTGCCTCCTTCGACGCTTCGCTCGCTGCAATGTACTCTGATTCGCACGTTGAATCAGCTACGGTTTCCTGCTTGGAACTCTTCCATGTCACTGCTCCTCCATTTAGGGTAAAGACCCAGCCCGACTGCGAACGATAGTTGTCCCTGTCGGTCTGAAAGCTGGTGTCACTATACCCTCGCACCTTCAAGTCATCACTCCCTCCGAGGACTAAGAACCATTCCTTCGTCCTCCGAAGGTACTTAAGGATATTCTTCACCGCAATCCAATGTGCTTTGCCAGGATTCCCTTGATATCTGCTAACCATGCTCAAAGCGAAGGCTACATCAGGGCGAGTACAAGTCATAGCGTACATGATTGAGCCAACTACGGAAGCGTATGGTACTCGGCTCATTTCTGCTATCTCAGCTTCGGTACTCGGACTTTGAGTCTTACTCAACTTGGCATTACTTTGTATCGGTAGTTCTCCCTTCTTTGAGTTTTCCATACTAAAATGTTTTAGTACTTTCTCTAAGTAAGTATTCTGA
Organism: Lactuca sativa; assembly: GCF_002870075.4. Classification (NCBI taxonomy): domain Eukaryota; kingdom Viridiplantae; phylum Streptophyta; class Magnoliopsida; order Asterales; family Asteraceae; genus Lactuca; species Lactuca sativa. The sequence continues at coordinate 16,999,049 of NC_056627.2, forward strand.
CTTACTTAGAGAAGGTACTAAAACGTTTTAGTATGGAAAACTCAAAGAAGGGAGAACTACCGATACAAAGTAATGCCAAATTGAGTAAGACTCAAAGTCCGAGTACCGAAGCTGAGAGAGCAGAAATGAGCCGAGTACCATACGCTTCCGCAGTTGGCTCAATCATGTACGCTATGACTTGTACTCGCCCTGATGTAGCCTTCGCTTTGAGCATGGTTAGCAGATATCAAGGGAATCCTGGCAAAGCACATTGGATTGCGGTGAAGAATATCCTTAAGTACCTTCGGAGGACGAAGGAATGGTTCTTAGTCCTTGGAGGGAGTGATGACTTGAAGGTGCGAGGGTATAGTGACGCCAGCTTTCAGACCGACAGGGACAACTATCATTCGCAGTCGGGCTGGGTCTTTACCCTAATTGGAGGAGCAGTGACATGGAAGAGTTCCAAGCAAGAAACCGTAGCTGATTCAACGTGCGAATCAGAGTACATTGCAGCGAGCGAAGCGTCGAAGGAGGCAATATGGCTAAAGAACTTCATCGGTGATCTTGGAGTTGTACCTGCCATAAAGGAGCCAGTAGAGATTTTCTGTGATAACGAAGGTGCGGTTGCCTTAACCAAGGAACCGAGGGATCATGGTAGATCGAGACATATCGACAGAAAATATCACTTCATTAGACATCGTGTAGAAGAAGGACAACTCGTAGTGAAGAGGATATCATCAGAAGATAACCCAGCAGATCCGCTTACGAAGGGACTGAGTAGGGTTAAGCACTTACAGCATGCTAGGAGTTTTATTTATGAGTAAAGTTACTATCTTATGTTAATTGTTTAGCTATTGTTTCACTTTGCATGTTTTGACTTCCAGAATAATTGAGTTTATTAGGAATAATCGAATTGTTCAAATGGTCCACAATCGTTCATATGTTGGAAGTAGATATGAATGAAGATTGTCATGAATTGGTGTGTAGAATGTCTAAATGGTGTTAGACATAGAAAAGCATTGCTGCAACGTTCATGAGTGCTTATGAACTAGTTTTGAGCATTGGAATAAACCTGCGCTTGCTGGAATCACCTTATGGAATAAGATATAAAAGGGTGATCGGAAGACGATAATATCATATAGTCTTAAAACCTAGATATATGGTTTATTATTTGTTAATTGGTTGTACATTGATAATGCGAAAACGCATCAGTAACTCGGTGTTATAAAACGCATTGTTGTGTATAGTTGGTTAATGAATAAGTAAATGCATATAAGTCGAAGTTTATCTGTAACTTTTATCTAAGAAGGTAAAAGCGATATCTCGGCCGCTCGATGATGTGATTTGACTTATGTGCCGGGCCCGGTCAGAACTGAATTGATGTGTTCGATTAAGTTCTATGTTAAATAAATCAGAGATTGAGAAACCTAAATTCTTGACTAACGATTCCATAGGATTGTCAGCATGATATCTAACAGAGGACTGTACGTTCCCTTATCTAAAGGACAAGATTGATTAGATCAGAGTTGACAGCGTCTTTGAGAGCTATGATTGCAAACCGAATTGTACTTGTATAGTTACTAGACTTATCCAAGTGGGAGATTGTTGGAATAGTGTCTAACGCTGTAACTATATTAGGCAAGTATTTGATCCGATTGTGCATGGTCCTTTTGGGTTGCCTTCACCATAGCAACTTGATAGGATGATTTAATAAGAGAGAGTAAATATTATTAATATATTATGGGAATAATATAATGAATAATATATATATTGTTATTTGATTAATATAAGTCATAGAATTAATTAGAATTAATTTGGTGATTTAAAGAGATTAATTAAATAAAGGGGTATAAACTGTCAATTGTTTGATAGTTAATCTTTAGACTGTAAATCCATTTGGATATGCTATGGACGGATTCTAGAGGCTTTAGGATAGCTAAAATCGTCCATTAGAGTTATCTAGGAATGGATTTGGATAGCCTTAAGAGAAGATTATCCAATTAGGGTTTAGGTTGTAACCCTTAAGGAGTCTACAAGTATAAATAGACCCTATGGCTGATGGAATTCGACACATCTCCTAAAGCAAGGAACCTCTGGTCGAATTCCTCCCCTTTCCTCTCTCCTAAATCATTCTTATTGCTATTGGTGTTTGTAAGCCATTAGAGGAGTGATATTCGTGACTCTAGAAGCTCCAAGACCTCAAGATCAACAAGGAACTCAAAGGTATGATTCTAGATCTGTTTCAATGTTGTTATTTAACCTAATTAGTCATTAGAAGACTTGGATTCAATGCATGTTTATTAGAAAGCCTAGATCCGAGCATTAGGGTTTTGCATGCGCACATAGGAAAGTTCTTATGGCTAAAACCCATCACTACTAACGGTAAGACTAGCATTTAGTTATACATATATATATTATTCTAGTAATATCATATTAGTATAGGGTTGTATTTTAAAACTTTTAAAATCTAGGGTTTTGAAATTTAAGTTGTCTAAATTAAAACTTTTAATCACAAATATAAATTTCAAAACTTGAGGACAAGTTTTAAACATTTAAAACATGGAGGATCAAATAACAAATAATTCCAATTAACAATTAATATCCTAATTATCTATATTTGATTTTATTCAAGATAATTACCAAAATAATTAAAATAATTAATTAATTATCATATAAGGAAATTAAATATTTTATTAGTTGATAAATACCTTTAACTAGATCAAGATTATAGTCATATATATAAAAAAATCGGATTTAGATTGATCTATTATGATTAAGGTAAGTTTCCATAAGATAATTATGAAAAAATCCCGAATCTGGCCATTCCTGACGCCTGGACTCGCCGAGTGCACAAGGGGACTCGCCGAGTCAGTGACTCAGAAACCTAAAAATCGAATCTTGCAGGTTTGTTTCAGTTAATCAAGCAACGATTTAAAGAAAACCAAGCTAGGCTCTGATACCACTGATGGGTTTTAGCCATAAGAACTTTCCTATGTGCGCATGCAAAACCCTAATGCTTGGATCTAGGCTTTCTAATAAACATGATTTGAATCCAAGTCTTCTAATGACTAATTAGGTTAAATAACAACATTGAAACAGATCTAGAATCATACCTTTGAGTTCCTTGTTGATCTTGATGTCTTGGAGCTTCTAGAGTCACAAATGTCACTCCTCTAATGGCTTACAAACACCAAAGCAAGAAGAATGATTTAGGAGAGGGGAGAGGGGAGGAATTTCGACCAGTGGTTCCTTGCTTTAGGAGCTGTGTCGAATTCCATCTGCCATAGGGTCTATTTATACTTGTAGACTCCTTAAGGGTTACAACCTAAACCCTAATTGGATAATCTTCTCTTAAGGCTATCCAAATCCATTCCTAGATAACTCTAATGGACGATTTTAGCTATCCTAAAGCCTCTAGAATCCGTCCATAGCATATCCAAATGGATTTACAGTCTAAAGCTTAACTATCAAACAATTGACAGTTTATACCCCTTTATTTATATAATCTCTTTAAGTCACCAAATTAATTCTAATTAATTCTATGACTTATATTAATCAAATAACAATATATTATACACTATATTATTCCCATAATATATTATTAATATTTACTCTCTCTTATTAAATCATCCTATCAAGTTGCTATGGTGAAGGCAACCCAAAAGGACCATGCACAACCGGATCAAACACTTGCCTAATATAGTTACAGCCTTAGACACTATTCCAACACTCCTTTAAAGATTGACTTTCCGACTGAGAGTATCAGCAACAATATTGGCTTTACCGGGGTGGTAAAATATCTCACGGTCGTAGTCCTTAAGTAATTCCAACCAGCGTCGTTGCCTCATATTTAATTCTTTCTGACTAAAGAGATATTGGAGACTCTTATGATCAGTGAAAAGTTTGCACTTCGTGCCATAGAGGTAATGCCTCCATATTTTCAGAGCGAAAACTACCGCTGCCAACTCCAAATCATGAGTCCGGTAGTTCTTTTCATGCTCTTTCAGCTGTCGAGACGCATACGCGATCACCTTATCTCTTTGGGTTAAAACACAACCCAATCCAACTCCAGACGCATCGCTATAAACAGCGAAGCCTTCAACTCCATCGGGTAGAGAAAGTATCGGTGCCTCGTATAGTTTCTTCTTTAGCTTCTCGAATGCTTCTTTATTCTTATCATTCCAAGCATAAGTAGCTCCTTTGTGGGTCAAAGCTGTTAATGGACTAGCGATCGAAGAAAAGCCTTGGATAAACCTTCGGTAATATCCGGCTAATCCTAAAAAGCTTCGGATCTCCGTGGGACTTTTCGGTTGTTCCCACTTCATCACAGCTTCGATCTTCGCTGGATCAACCATTATCCCTTCTTGGTTGACCACGTGACCCAAGAATTGGACTTCACGAATCCAAAAATCACATTTGGAGAACTTCGCATACAACTTCTCATTCTTCAAGACTTCCAACACTTCTCGCAAGTGTCTGCCATGCTCTTCTTGGCTTTTCGAATAAATCAGAATGTCATCTATGAATACTATCACAGATTTATCAAGAAACGGGTTACAAACTCTATTCATTAAATCCATGAATGCTGCAGGAGCATTGGTTAGTCCAAACGACATAACCAAAAACTCGTAGTATCCATATCGCATTTTGAATGCAGTCTTCTCTATATCCTGCTCCCTTACTTTCAGCTGATGATATCCTGACCTCAAGTCGATCTTTGAGAAATAACTTGATCCTTGTAGCTGATCGAATAGGTCATCAATCCTCGGCAACGGATATCTATTCTTTATTGTTGCCTTGTTCAGCTCTCGGTAATCAATGCACATTCTCATACTTCCATCTTTCTTCTTCAAGAATAACACCGGAGCTCCCCAGGGTGATGAACTAGGTCTAATGAAACCTTTGTCCAATAACTCCTGAAGTTGCATCATCAGCTCCATCATCTCCGTTGGTGCTAATCGATAAGGTGCTTTTGCAATTGGCGTTGTTCCGGACAACAAGTCGATTCGAAATTCTACTTGTCGATCGGGCGGTAATCCAAGAAGATCTTCGGGAAATACTTCCGGATAATCACACACAACAGGAATATTTTGCATCACCTTCTTTTCCTTCTTAGCGTCGATCACGAATGCTAAGTATGATGTACACCCCTTGGTCAAACATTTTCTGGCTTTCATTAGAGAAATGATTCCAGAATTTACTCTGCGTTTATCTCCGTACACCATAAACGATTCCTTTCCAGGCAGATTCACTTTCACTATTTTCTTTTTGCATAAAATTTCAGCATCATTGGCGCTAAGCCAATCCATTCCCAAAATGATGTCGAAACCATTAAGTTCTATAGGCAATAATTCCTCGTGGAACTTATTCCCATTCAAGTCAATTAAGATGTTTTTCATGCGATAACTAAGAGGTACAAACTTGCCACTAGCAACTTCGACTAATAAAGCATTATCTAGTCTAACAACAGGCGAAGCTAGTTTTCTACCAAATTCATGCGATATAAAGGAGTAGTTGGCTCCAGAATCAAATAAAATTTGGGCAGGCAATTTGTTAACGAGAAAGGTACCTGAAACGACATCAGCTTCATCTTTAGCAGCTTCCAGTGTCATCTGGAATGATCTCGCCTTTGGCTTTGGCGGAATGTTGGGTCTTGCCGCTTCCTTCTTTTTCGGACAATCCCTTGAGATGTGCCCTTCCTCACCACAACCGTAACAAAAATTCTTGGTGAAAGTGCAGTCGTTGGCATAATGCCCTGGCTTTCCACATTTGAAGCATGTGGTTTCCCCGCCACACTTCCCATGATGCTTCTTCTTGCACTTGTCGCACCATTTCGCCTCTACCTTTCCTCCACTTCCTCTCGAACTAGACTTCGAGAATTTACTTTTCTTGCTGGACCCAGAAAATCCATCGATTTTCCTCTTTTCACCAACCTCTGACCTTTCCAGACCTTTTTCCCTGATCTGGGTCTCAACATTTCTAGCAGCCCAGATGGCGGCTTTCAATGTGGTTGCTTGCTTAACCATTGGACCATAGTCCGCTGGTAGTCCAAGGGCAAACTTGTTGACCTTAGAGAGTTCTGTAGGCACCAAATATGGGATAAACTTCATCTTTTCTGTGAAACTTGCAGTGTATTCAGTAACGCTCAATTTTCCTTTCTTCAGATTCTGAAACTCATTACTGATTTCCAGAAGGTCCTGCTCGGAACAGTATTGCAGTTTTAGTTGTTCCACAAAGTCTTCCCAAGACATTTTGCTTGCTTCTCCCTTGGGCATAGAGTCAGCTAACAACTTCCACCAACTCAACACACCAGATTTTAGCAGAGGGATCGCAAGAGCGGTCTTCTGCTTGTTGCTGCATTCACAACTTTCAAACATAGTCTCCATTTCAGAGACCCAGTCCATAACTTGCACCGGCGTCGGGCTTCTGGATAGACATGGTGGTTTGGATGAAATGAAATCCTTATACTTGCACCCACGACCATCATTTCCTCCATACTGGTTATTGCGTCTAACCACTGGTTGTTCGTCTTGACCAATGATCCCACTAAAGTTTTCTCCTTCAAACTGCCCTCCATTCTCCTCGGGCTCTTCTGCTTGAATTGACGGTTCTTCACGATGCTGCCTAAGCAGGCGTCTTGTTTCTTCCATCTGACGATCCAACATCATTTGAATCATCAGTTGTACACTAGCCATTGTTATCGGCTCAGGTGCATCAGCTACGACAGGTACTTGTTGAATTACAGGCGGTGGATTCCTGTTTTCACCAGCATTTCCAACTCTGCTTCTTGTTCTCACCATTTTTGATCTATACACCGAATAATTTCACCTTATTACTCCAAACGATTACATGCTAGTTCTAATATCGTATACATACGCTTAGAATCCTAAACACATAAACCTTCAGATCCGGTTGGCAACAAACCGTAGATCCGAACAAACAATATCATATATGGCAACATATAACATTTAGCACATAAAAGCATTTTAGGCAACTCTCCTAAAATAAACTAGTGCTCGTGTCTAAATTTATCAGACACACATCTCACAATCTCCACTTAGCATACTAAGTTTAAGTCTAGAAATCCTACAAATTCCTAGTTCGCTTAAACTAATGCTCTGATACCAACTGTGACATCCCCAAAATCTCGGTCAGAAAAGACCGATTTGATTTATGCTTTTTAAAACATTTTCAGAGTAAATCCGTTTGATTTTAAAAGAGATGCGGAATTTGTTCCCAAAAACAAAACATGATAAAATAGATATTTATCAAAACATTTCATGATTTCATTTCATAATCAAAAGTCGGGATGTCATGTTCCGATACAGATCATAAAGCATAAACGATAACATTACAAGTCATTCAACAAATATATACATATACAGACTTGTAATCAAAACAAATTGATAATTCGCCCATCTTAAGCTCTTGCGCCACTTCCTGTAAAACAATTCAACTGAGTGGGTCAGGGTTGGGAGCCTGGTGAGCATATAGGGTTTTCAAACCCACAATAATTATATTTAATTACAACAATCAACAATAAACCCGATTACCTATTCCCGTTATCCTCACTTTACGTTCCTAAAAATAACGTCTATTATAAGGAACTTATTTCAGGATTTTCATCGAGACGGACATTACTGCAGAGGGGCTTCCTCAACAATAAGTGCCCTAAAGGCAACGATGTGGGGGATAGAGTACACCGGTGAACACGTCGTTCACAACACCTACAGGTAATGAGCCTGCTAGTGTTCCACAGGACAGTCTAGAATAGTCTGTGGTCGTCATCCATACTCTGTTGAATGACTAGAATAACACCAATAACACCGAGGCCTCTCATCTGTTTATTTCACACCAATTATCTACCCACGTTCTACCCAACATATTAGTAGTTAAAAATATGCATTTTTATACATTGTTTAAAGAAAACCTGTATAGCATGCTTTAATCAATACATATTCCACATAACAGATGAGGCATACACACATAACACGTATTTCATAGAGAATATACATTCACACATATAACCACAAAATATATACACGTAGCACGTATTTTATATTAAATACTTCAAAATATTACGTATTAAAAAGGGACCATACACTCACTTGATCAAAAGATGATCCGACAGCACTACAACTTATAGAAGTAGCGTCTCTTCGTAGATTTGGAAGATCTTCACAAAAACCGGCTCCTTGCGGGCAGGTCTTCGGTTCGGGAATAACGCTCTTCGGGGTTCTCGGGGCTTCGGATCTCGCTTCGGGGCTCGGGAATAATACCGGGGCTTCGGGGTGTGAACGGCATGCAAAACGAGGCAAAGGACTAGAGAGAATGAAGAAATTGTGTATGCAGAAAGAGCTGCCTTCGGATCCCCTTTTATAGGCTGACCCTTGCACGTACGCGGGGCGTAACTTCGGGGTACGCGGAGCGTACGCCTCGGAGGTCGTCAGCGCTTACGTCATCAGCTCTCATACGTCACTGCATACGACTTCGGAATACTCGAGTGCCCCTCGCTGTACGCGGGGCGTACAGCAGTACGCGCTGCGTACTTCGGATAGACCGACTGATCTCTCTTTGGATAGTATCGGATGTTAATTAAAAATTAAATATTAAATATATATTAAACTTCAAAAATTCCTATCTCCTTCATACAAACTCCGTTTTCGACGTTCTTTATATCCACACGAAGGTGAGACCACGCTCTACAACTTTCGTTTAGACTCCGTCGGCTAATTTTGACTTTCATTTTTATTAATTATTTTTAGAAGGCCCGGACAGGAAAACTTCGCTATAAAATCATAACTTCTTCGTCCGATGTCCGTTCTCGCCTATCTTTTCATTGTTTCGCTACTAACAACGAGATCTTCGATTCTCATTTAGATTGTTTCAGCTAAAAAACCGCTCGATCTCAAATCGAGTATTCGGGCTGCATACTGCTAAGTCGAAACTTAGAAAAATCATAACTTCCTCATACGAAGTCAGATTTGGGCGTTCCTTTTATGCACGCTCTCGGTTTAACGAAATCTACGACTTTCGTTTAGATCGCTAAGGCTAAATATCGCTCTATCTTAAATTCATATTTTACGTCACTCGGCGTCGTGCCGGTTATGTCGCGAAACTTCGACATGTCATAACTTCTTCGTTATAACTCGGATTTTGGCATTCCTTATATCTCCGGAATCCTTGTTTCGACCACTACAACTTTACGCAAAGATATCGGGCTTATCTCACACTTTAATTTTGACGCTTATTTTATTCTTAATTCATTAAATTATAAAAATCAAGAAAATAAACACATAAACCACATAATTCACATAATCCACAAATAATACGTTTTTTTATTATTTCAAATTTAGTTACAAAGGTTAACCTAGAGTATTACATTGCTAAAAATGCCAAGCCCAGAAACACGGGCGTTACAATTCTCTCCACCTTAGAATGATTCCGTCCCCGGAATCACACACCAGCAAACAAATGCGGATAGCGACTCATCAAGTCAATCTCGGTTTCCCAGGTGAGATTTGGCCCATTCGTGTGTTTCCATCGGACAAGCACTAACTCAACCATCTTACGTCGCAACTTCTTAGTCTTTCGGTCAACGATTGCCTCCGGTTCCTCAATCAACCTTTTGTTCTCATCGATCCTCAACTCCGAAAGTGGAATTATGTCAGGAACTTCTCCCGTGAACTTCCTCAAGTAACACACATGAAAAGTGTTATGAATTCCATTCAGTTCTTCTGGTAGTTCGAGCTTGTAAGCTTGGTTCCCAATCCTCTGAAGAACTTTAAACGGTCCAATAAACCTTGGACTTAACTTTCCCCTTTTACCAAATCTTATAAGTCCCTTCCATGGCGAGACTTTAAGCAAAACCGAATCTCCAACTTCAAAAGTCATCGGTCTTCGCTTTTTGTCAGCATAACTCTTTTGACGGTCCTGAGCTGCTAACATTCTCTCCCTAATTATTTTCAACTTTTCAGCCGTTTGATGGACTATCTCCGGTCCCATAAACTACTTTTCCCCAGCCTCAATCCAACAAGACGGCGTACGACACTTCTGTCCATACAATGCTTGATAAGGTGCCATCTTTATGCTCGAGTGAAAACTATTATTATAGGAGAATTTTACCAATGGTAAATGTTCAGCCCAATTACCTAGGAATTCCAAGGTACACGCTCTCAGCATATCTTCAAGTGTTTGTATCGTTCTTTCGCTCTGACCATTAGTCTGCGGATGGTAAGCTATACTTAAACACAACTTGGTACCCAATTCCTCTTGTAGACTTTTCCAAAATCGTGAGGTGAAACGACTATCACGATCCGACACAATCGTTAGCGGAACACCGTGAAGCCTCACAATTTCCTTCACGTAAGAATTCGCAAGCTTTTCCATAGACCATTTCTCCTTTGCTGCTATGAAATGCGCACTCTTAGTGAATCGATCAACGACAACCCAAATCATGTCGTGACCACTTTTTTTTTTGGGTAGTTTAGTGACAAAATCCATAGCCATGTCTTCCCACTTACCCATAGGCACACGTAATGGTTCTAAACTCCCATACGGTTTCTGATGTTGTGTCTTGACTCTCGCACAAGTCACACACTCAGCCACATACTTTGCAACATCAAGCTTCATCGTCGGCCACCAGTAGTAGGGTTTCAGGTCCCTATACATTTTTGTGCTACCGAGATGAATCGAGTACATGGTTTTGTGAGCTTCTTCCATCAGAAGATCCCTGACTCCTCCTGTCTTAGGTATCCAAATCCGATCTTGGTACACCTTCAGTCCGTGACTGTCTACACCGAACACCAACGTTTTGCCCAAACGTTCCTCCTTTCGGTCATTCTTCTCAGAAGCTTCGCTTTGAGCTTTCTTTATACTTTCCAAAATAGTCGAGACAACCTCAATTCTCAACGCTCTTGGCCTTCTCCTTTCAAGATTGACTTTCCGACTGAGAGTATCAGATCAATATTGGCTTTACCGGGGTGGTAAAGTATCTCACAAGCGTAGTCCTTAAGTAATTCCAACCAGCGTCGTTGCCTCATATTTAATTCTTTCTGACTAAAGAGATATTGGAGACTCTTATGATCAGTGAAAAGTTTGCACTTCGTGCCATAGAGGTAATGCCTCCATATTTTCAGAGCGAAAACTACCACTGCCAACTCCAAATCATGAGTCGGGTAGTTCTTTTCATGCTCTTTCAGCTGTCGAGATGCATACGCGATCACCTTATCTCTTTGGGTTAAAACACAACCCAATCCAACTCCAGACGCATCGCTATAAACAGCGAAGTCTTCAACTCCATCGGGTAGAGAAAGTATCGGTGCCTCGCATAGTTTCTTCTTTAGCTTCTCGAATGCTTCTTTATGCTTATCATTTCAAGCATAAGTAGCTCCTTTGTGGGTCAAAGCTGTTAATGGACTAGCGATCGAAGAAAAGCCTTGGATAAACCTTCGGTAATATCCGGCTAATCCTAAAAAGCTTCGGATCTCCGTGGGACTTTTCGGTTGTTCCCACTTCATCACAACTTCGATCTTCGCTGGATCAACCATTATCCCTTCTTGGTTGACCACGTGACCCAAGAATTGGACTTCACGAATCCAAAAATCACATTTGGAGAACTTCGCATACAACTTCTCCTTCTTCAAGACTTCCAACACTTCTCGCAAGTGTCTGCCATGCTCTTCTTGGCTTTTCGAATAAATCAGAATGTCATCTATGAATACTATTACAGATTTCTCAAGAAACGGGTTACAAACTCTATTCATTAAATCCATGAATGCTGCGGGAGCATTGGTTAGTCCAAACGACATAACCAAAAACTCGTAGTGTCCATATCGCATTCTGAATGCAGTCTTCTCTATATCCTGCTCCCTTACTTTCAGCTGATGATATCCTGACCTCAAGTCGATCTTTGAGAAATGTATTGATCCTTGTAGCTGATCGAATAGGTCATCAATCCTCGGCAAAGGATATCTACTCTTTATTGTTGCCTTGTTCAGCTCTCGGTAATCAATGCACATTCTCATACTTCCATCTTTCTTCTTCATGAATAACACCGGAGCTCCCCAGGGTGATGAACTAGGTCTAATGAAACCTTTGTCTAATAACTCCTGAAGTTGCATCATCAGCTCCTTCATCTCCGTTGGTGCTAATCGATAAGGTGCTTTTGCAATTGGCGTTGTTCCAGACAACAAGTCGATACGAAATTCTACTTGTCGATCGGGCGGTAATCTAGGAAGATCTTCGGGAAATACTTCCGGATAATCACACACAACAGGAATATTTTGCATCACCTTCTTTTCCTTCTTAGCGTCGATCACGAATGCTAAGTATGATGTACACCCCTTGGTCAAACATTTTATGGCTTTCATTTGAGAAATGATTCCAGAATTTACTCTGCGTTTATCTCCGTACACCATAAACGATTCCTTTCTAGGCGGATTCACTTTCACTATTTTCTTTTTGCATAAAATTTCAGCATCATTGGCGCTAAGCCAATCCATTCCCAAAATGATGTCGAAACCATTAAGTTCGATAGGCAATAATTCCTCGTGGAACTTATTCCCATTCAAGTCAATTAAGATGTTTTTCATGCGATAACTAAGAGGTACAAACTTGCCACTAGCAACTTCGACTAATAAAGCATTATCTAGTCTAACAACAGGCAAAACTAGTTTTCTACCAAATTCATGCGATATAAAGGAGTAGTTGGCTCCAGAATCAAATAAAATTTGGGCATGCAATTTGTTAACAAGAAAGGTACCTGAAGCGACATCAGCTTTATCTTTAGCAGCTTCCAGTGTCATCTGGAATGCTCTCGCCTTTGGCTTTGGCGGAATGTTGGGTCTTGCCGCTTCCTTCTTTTTCGGACAATCCCTTGAGATGTGCCCTTCCTCACCACAACCGTAACAAACATTTTTGGTGAAAGTGCAGTCGTTGGCATAATGCCCTGGCTTTCCACATTTGAAGCATGTGGTTTCCCCGCCACACTTCCCATGATGCTTCTTCTTGCACTTGTCATACCATTTCGCCTCTACCTTTCCTCCACTTCCTCTCGAACTAGACTTCGAGAATTTACTTTTCTTGCTGGACCCTGAAAATCCATCGATTTTCCTCTTTTCACCAGCCTCTGACCTTTCCAAACCTTTTTCCCTGATCTGGGTCTCAACATTTCTAGCAGCCCAGATGGCGGCTTTCAATGTGGTTGCTTGCTTAACCATTGGACCATAGTCCGCTGGTAGTCCAAGGGCAAACTTGTTGACCTTAGAGAGTTCTGTAGGCACCAAATATGGGATAAACTTCATCTTTTCTGTGAAACTTGCAGCGTATTCAGTAACGCTCAATTTTCCTTTCTTCAGATTCTGAAACTCATTACTGATTTCCAGAAGGTCCTGCTCGGAGCAGTATTGCAGTTTTAGTTGTTCCACAAAGTCTTCCCAAGACATTTTGCTTGCTTCTCCCTTGGGCATAGAGTCAGCTAACAACTTCCACCAACTCAACACACCAGATTTTAGCAGAGGGATCGCAAGAGCGGTCTTCTGCTTGTTGCTGCATTCACAACTTTCAAACATAGTCTCCATTTCAGAGACCCAGTCCATAACTTGCACCGGCGTCGGGCTTCTGGATAGACATGGTGGTTTGGATGCCATGAAATCCTTATACTTGCACCCACGACCATCATTTCCTCCATACTGGTTATTGCGTCTAACCACTGGTTGTTCGTCTTGACCAATGATCCCACTAAAGTTTTCTCCTTCAAACTGCCCTCCATTCTCCTCGGGCTCTTCTGCTTGAATTGACGGTTCTTCACGATGCTGCCTAAGCAGGCGTCTTGTTTCTTCCATCTGACGATCCAACATCATTTGAATCATCAGTTGTACACTAGCCATTGTTATCGGCTCAGGTGCATCAGCTACGACAGGTACTTGTTGAATTACAGGCGGTGGATTCCTGTTTTCACCAGCATTTCCAACTCTGCTTCTTGTTCTCACCATTTTTGATCTATACACCGAATAATTTCACCTTATTACTCCAAACGATTACATGCTAGTTCTAATATCGTATACATACGCTTAGAATCCTAAACACATAAACCTTCAGATCCGGTTGGCAACAAACCGTAGATCCGAACAAACAATATCATATATGGCAACATATAACATTTAGCACATAAAAGCATTTTAGGCAACTCTCCTAAAATAAACTAGTGCTCGTGTCTAAATTTATCAGACACACATCTCACAATCTCCACTTAGCATACTAAGTTTAAGTCTAGAAATCCTACAAATTCCTAGTTCGCTTAAACTAATGCTCTGATACCAACCGTGACATCCCCAAAATCTCGACCAGAAAAGACCGATTTGATTTATCCTTTTTAAAACATTTTCAGAGTAAATCCGTTTGATTTTAAAAGAGATGCGAAATTTGTTCCCAAAAACAAAACATGAAAAAATAGATATTTATCAAAACATTTCATGATTTCATTTCATAATCAAAAGTCGGGATGTCATGTTCCGATACAGATCATAAAGCATAAACGATAACATTACAAGTCATTCAACAAATATATACATATACAGACTTGTAAACAAACAACTTGATAATTCGCCCATCTTAAGCTCTTGCGCCACTTCCTGTAAAACAATTCAACTGAGTGGGTCAGGGTTGGGAGCCTGGTGAGCATATAGGGTTTTCAAACCCACAATAATTATATTTAATTACAACAATCAACAATAAACCCGATTACCTATTCCCGTTATCCTCACTTTACGTTCCTAAAAATAACGTCTATTATAAGGAACTTATTTCAGGATTTTCATCGGGACGGACATTACTGCAGAGGGGCTTCCTCAACAATAAGTGCCCTAAAGGCAACGATGTGGGGGATAGAGTACACCGGTGAACACATCGTTCACAACACCTACAGGTAATGAGCCTGCTAGTGTTCCACAGGACAGTCTAGAATAGTCTGTGGTCGTCATCCATATTCTGCTGAATGACTAGAATAACACCAATAACACCGAGGCCTCTCATCTATTTATTTCACACCAATTATCTACCCATGTTCTACCCAACATATTAGTAGTTAAAAATATGCATTTTTATACATTGTTTAAAGAAAAACCTGTATAGCATGCTTTAATCAATACATATTCCACATAACAGATGAGGCATACACACATAACACGTATTTCATAGAGAATATACATTCACACATATAACCACAAAATATATACATGTAGCACGTATTTTATATTAAATACTTCATAATATTGCGTATTGAAAAGGGACTATACACTCACTTGATCAAAAGATGATCCGACATCACTACAACTTATAGAAGTAGCGTCTCTTCGTAGATCTGGAAGATCTTCACAAAAACCGGCTCCTTGCGTGCAGGGCTTCGGCTCGGAAATAACGCTCTTCGGGGTTCTCGGGGCTTCGAATCTCGCTTCGGGGCTCGGGAATAACACCGGGGCTTCGGGGTGTGAACAGCACGCAAAACGAGGCAAAGGACTAGAGAATGAAGAAATTGTGTGTGAAGAAAGAGCTGCCTTCGGATCCCCTTTTATAGGCTGGCCCTCGCACGTACGCGGGGCGTACGCCTCGGAGGTCGTCAGCGCTTACGTCATCGGCTCTCATACGTCACTTCATACGACTTCGGAATACTCGAGTGCCCCTCGCTGTACGCGGGGCGTACAGTAGTACGCGCTGCGTACTTCGGATAGACCGACTAATCTCTCTTCGGATAGTATCGGATGTTAATTAAAAATTAAATATTAAATATTTATTAAACTTCAAAAATTCATATCTCCTTTATACGAACTCCGTTTTCGACGTTCTTTATATCCACGCAAAGGTGAGACTACGCTCTACAACTTTCGTTTAGACTCCATCGGCTAATTTTGAATTTCATTTTTATTAATTATTTTTAGAAGGCCCGGACAGGAAAACTTCGTTATAAAATCATAACTTTTTCGTCTGATGTCCGTTCTCGCCTATCTTTTCATCGTTTCGCTACTAACAACGAGATCTTCGATTCTCATTTAGATTGTTTCGGCTAAAAAACCGCTCGATCTCAAATCGAGTATTCGGGCTGCATACTGCTAAGTCGAAACTTGGAAAAATCATAACTTCCTCATACGAAGTCAGATTTGGGCGTTCCTTTTATGCACGCTCTTGGTTTAACGAAATCTACGACTTTCGTTTAGATCGCTAAGGCGAAATATCGCTCTATCTTAAATTCATATTTTACGTCACTCGGCGTCGTGCCGGTTATGTCGCGAAACTTCGACAGGTCATAACTTCTTCGTTATAACTCGGATTTTGGCATTCCTTATATCTCCGAAATCCTTGTTTCGACCACTACGACTTTACAAAAAGATATCGGGCTTATCTCACACTTTAATTTTGACGCTTATTTTATTCTTAATTCATTAAATTATAAAAATCAAGAAAATAAACACATAAACCACATAATTCACATAATCCACAAATAATAGATTTTTTTATTATTTCAAATTTAGTTACAAAGGTTAACCTAGACTATTACATTGCTAAAAATGGCAAGCCCAGAAACACGGGCGTTACAGTCTTCTACCAAGAGTCGTGTGTTTTGTAAGTAGTCTTCTACCAAGACTCGTTTGTTTTGTAAGTAGTCTTCTACCAAGACTCGTGTGTTTTGTTCTAACAAAGATGGTTTTCCCTCTTTTTGACTATTACTAGCAGTACTTAGTCTAACTCATCGTTTATGTAAATGTATCACAAAATAAGGTAATAGGAAAAAATTAACCATGTAAGTGTTATCCTTTTGTATTAGGATTAACACGACATCGCGAATAGCGACATGTATAAGCTTTGAACATCCGTAGATTGTTCAATTTACCTCTGTAGCTACAACAGGTTTAAGGAAGCGTTAGTCCCGTAAAGGTACTCCTAGTATAAGTATTAACCGTAGGCATCCGTAGATGGTCATTTACCTCTGTAGCGAACAGTAGGCCAAAGGAATGGTTAGTCCCGTAAAGGTACCCCTAATATAAGTAATAACCGTAGGCATCCGTAGATGTTCATCTACCGCTGTTGCTAACATGTGGGTTCCGGAATGGTTAGTCCCGTCTAGATATCCCGTTGAATTGGGATAGGCATGACAATTTACACATAAGGTACTAATAAATCATCCTAGTGAATTGAGGTACAAGTATCCATGTAAGTGTATACAGGTAAATGTATCTATGTAAAGGTATTCATGTAAGCGTATCTATGTAGACGTATTCATGTAACATGTAATGTATAGTAAAGACTCATGAATGAACTGACTCTGGTGTAATTCCTTGTAATAGGAATATTGTTTTGTGTCTCCTAACTATCCCTATAATAATTAACTGGAAGGTAGCTTATTGTCCAAGCTGGTTTATACACCCTTGCCACACAAGAGTGTGGGAAAACTGAATGAAGGATGAAAACTATAATATCAATACACATATAAGAACATAAGTATATAGATATAGTTTTGTTCAAGAAGGTAAAAGAAATGGTTTTGTATGACATCTATGAGTTTTGAACAATAAATAACAATGACTTGATGTCATTTTAATAAACATTTCAAACGTAATACTTTTCATAACATGGTATTTTTAAGATAGAAACCATTTCATACATCACATTTTGAAGCATGTAAAATCAGTTGGATGAAAACACAGTTAAAAATATCTAAGATTGATTTAAGAACATGTTGTTTTCTACTTGTATTCCTCCCCTCCATTAAACCATTTAAAATCATTTAAAACATTGATTAAGGGGTATGAACTCACCTGTTGTGAGTGGTTCTAACGGGTATGCGTGTAGTGATGAGAAGTTCCACGAATGAAGTCCCGAGACCCAATAAGTCCTAAATGACATATAAGGACACATATTGACATGAATATAGTGTTTATAACATCTATATGAAAGGAAACACCTTCCGGGACTAGGAAACACCTTGACCAAGTGTTGGAATCACATGTGATTCAACATAGGAAGGTATAAAGGCACTCACATGAGTTTACTACCATGAATTCACGGCCCAAGGGATTTTACGGACCTAATGAGTTTACTGCCATAAACTCATGGCCATTTATGTTTATGAGGGTCCTAAAGGTCAGAAGGTAGCATCCTAAATTTAAGCCGAAGCCTAAGGAAGTGTTTGTGGCATCAAAACACCCCTAACTTGAGTTTACGGCCCATGGACCATTTGGTCATGTGTTTGCGGCCGTAAACACTTATGGGTGTTGGTATTTTGGTTGTTTTGGGTCCTAGACACATCAAGGTAAAGTGCTATTCTTGTCTCTTGGCTTGTGGAAGGCATTTAGGGCACTTTGGCACCCTAAAATGGAGTTCACGGTCCTGGAACTTCTTGGGCTATGGACACCTTACTCTTGGTGTTATAAGGTTGATTTCTAGACCTAAACACATTAGGGTACAAGTCCAAACTAGTTTCATTGCTTAAGGAAAGGACTAGGCACCATTTGTGCCTTAAAGGAGAGTTTACGGTCCAAGATGTTCTTGGGTGGTAAACTCCTAAATCTTGTTGTTTCGACGTGTAATCTAGGTTATTAAGCACATAATAAGCTATATAATACAACTAGATAGAGGTAGTCACGATTTGGGATGAAAATACGAAGATCCATGAGAGATAAAATGGCTTTTCTCTAGTTGGAAATGTAACTAATGAATAAATATGGTTCATAATTCTATATATAGTCCTGGGATATAGTGGCAGAAAATATTTTATTCACGAAATGAACTCTAATTTCATAGAGTTTTGGAATAATAGAGTTGCACAAAACCCTAGTGCATCCTCTCTCCTGATATCTCTTTAAGTGTAAATCCTGAAATCCTCAAACTTATACCTAAAAGTCTGGAAATTCACTGTAAATGTTCTAAATTCTATTGACTAGATATGGTTTGTACAGAATGGAAATTTCGGGTTGTCACATCATCCCCCTGTTAGAGTAAATTTCGTCTTGAAATTAGAATCTATGTAAGGAAGTAGGTAGAAGTGATCGAGTCATGAGGTGGAAACGTCCTAATCGATTGGTTCGTCCTCATAAGTGAATTCGGGTCCTCAGTTGGTATTCCAACCAACCTTCACTAACGGCGACGGCGTTGCTTCGTCCGCTTGACCTCTCGGTCGAGGGTCACTACGGTTCTAATATGAAGGCGAGGATCTCGTTAATCTCGATCTCGTCGAGTGGACTTACTAGAGTCCTAACGGAAAGGTACTGTTCCAAGATCGAGACGCGAAGAGTAAAATGTACGTTACTGAGTTCGCGGAGTAGGTCTAGTTTGTGCGATACAGGACCGATTCTGGTAAGAATCTCGGAGGTCCTAACTATATTGGATTTAGTTTTCCACGCTTTACGAAGCATATTAAGACATTCCCAAAGTGAGACTTCCTAAAGAATTTGGTCTCTCACTTGGAATTCCAAAGGTTCTTTCTCTTGCTTAACTTCCTAGTCAAGGGCCACCCCTTGGTGGGTCAAAGTCGAAAGGGTTTCTGTAATTTGCGAGGAGTTCTGTATGGACTACGATAGTAGGTCTGTAAGACCTAGAATTTGGAAAAAATTTTTGACGGTGTCTACGGTGTTGACAAATTCTCAACGGTTTTGACAAATTGAAAGAGTACTCAAAATTTCCCACATCCCTAACAGTGTATCTTAGGAATCTGACTCTTCAATTTCAAAACTCGTGTTTAGAGAACTTCACGAAAGTTCCTCTAAAGGTAAAGTTTCCATGGGTTCCTTCTTACTACGAGGGTAGATAAGTAAGTCATTACAAGGAGAATGAGGAACTGATCCCAGTAAGAAAGACGTACCTTACTTATTTAGCTCATGAATACTATGGGCGTATTGGTTCTATCCGAGGGGTATCACTACGGACTCGAAGTGTCCGCATCGAGTTCGGAGGTTAGTCTTCAGGACATCCTTCCCTAACACTCAAACTGGTGATATTCGGATCTCAAGTCCCTTTCTGAAAGTAATTCTTTTCCCGCGTTTGCTCAATCAACTTATCTATGCGAGGAAGAGATAACGATTTCTAAAGGAAATCTTAATGGAGTCCCCGATCGTCGAGGTAAATATGATGCAATCTGTCGACTTCTGGAAGAATAAGACCGGAGCTCTCAAGGGTGAGAAGTTTGGACTTCCAATTCTATTGTTGAGTAGTTCGCTGAGTTGTCCGGGCTGTTCTTGTATCTCTGTAGGTGTTTAGACTGTAAGACGATCTGGTTATAAGAGTCATATTGGGTTCTAAGTTTGTTCACATGCCAATGCAATTATTCGTAGTCTTGGGCAGTCTCCGTCCTGAAGTTCATATTAGAATTCATACTTGGTTCAATGATCACAATCTCGTGTATACGAGTCGTATATAATTAAGATTGAAAAGGTAGTCGAATAACCGATTCTTCATTAATCTCACATCCCATCGAGAGAAAAGAAGTTAAAGTGGAATCATCAATTCTAAACTTGTAGAACCTTGATTATATATTACCATCATGTATACATTCCTCAGTGATAGATCAACCGCATGAATCTTTGGATTGAACTTGACGTACTATACGAGTGATACTGCAGGGATTCCTTCGGAAAGGAAAAGAACTATAAGGTACTCCATGCGTGAGTACTTCGGTGTTCTGATATGACGGCTTCACTGGAAAAGACGTTTACTGAGAAAGAGATGTACGTATGAATCTGGTATTGCGAGGATCGAATTTACTTGAGTCGTATGATAAAGTCAGAATTATATGGAAACTAAAGACATTAGATTTGAACATAAGGTGTTACAGAAAAAACACAACAGTGCAATCCTTAACAGAGTTACTATACTTAGGATTTACTACAAGACTATTGCTGCGAACAAGGTATACTACAAAACACAAGTATACGCAACACGAGCATCCCTTAACGGACGGGATCTCGCAAAAGATAAGACTATGGTTGCACTAGTTTTGGAAGGTTCATAATTCTATTACAACAAAACGCCTAAATTACATTAACGTGGGTCCGGAGTAGTCTCTCCTGTGTCGGTGGTCGGTAGCATACTTTCTTCTGTGCTAGCATTTGCTGCCTCTGGGTAGTTCCTTTTGTAGTGACCCACCTTGCCATAACCGTAGCAAGCCTGGTTCACACCGGTGTTGGGCACTTGGTTGATCGACCTTGTTAGGATCTTGCAGTAACGTATGGTGTGTCCCTTTTTGTTGCAGTTTGAGCACTGCATCTCCCGACAAGGTCCATGGTGGTGATAACTGCATTTGATGCATTTTGGCAGATTTCCAGCATATGGTCTGGTTGGGTTAAGGACAATTGGGATACCCGAAGGGATGGTAGTAGGAGGTACCAATGTCGTGGCTATGAAGGTTGTTACTGGTGGTTGTTTCCTGTTCGCCCTTCGAAGCGATTTATCCTTAGATTTAGCCCAAGACTTCCGTTTGTTACTCTTGGTCTTGGGACTCGGGGTGTCGTGGTAGTTTGCTGCTTGTTGAGGTGCTTGATTGTTACTCGGATTGGAATTGGTGTTAATAATCCCGCCAACATTTGCGTTGTTAGCGTTAAGGTGGATCAGAATAGCTGACACGGCAGCCGAGACTGCAACTTGAAAGGTAGCTGCATCAATCTGAAGAGTTGGTGTTTGGTTGAGGAGTTGATCATTTTTCTTTGGCGTCTTGATTCTGTTTCACGGAAAGAAAAATGAATTGTGAGCGAGTATGGTTGAACCTAGACGTAGTTAGATCGCTCATGTAAAGAATAAAAGTGTGTTCTCTAAGGTTTGACCCACATCCCTATGATGCAGTCCTAGTACGGAATGGAAGTTTGTTCACGAAGGTTTGACCTACATCCTTATGATGCAGTTCTAGGAAAGATTGGAAGTAAGATCGTACGATGGTCTCCAGATGTTTGTCGTTCTCGCCGATATATCGCTGGTTGGTGAATAACATGATCCAACCACTAAAAGAGACTTGGAAATGTCTCCGGAGTTAAATTGCTATAGTCCAATGACTTGACTAAAGCATGTTTCAGATAGACTCTAATGAAAGTATGATAAGAGTATTTGAAGAAAATGACACATAAGTTAGACGACTGTCAATATCTTTGATATTTATGATGTAAAAGTTCGGGAAAATGACCTTGTGAAAGGTCTTACATCATATCCAGAGAAGATAGTTCTTGACAGCATAAAGACCTAACTAACGTACTTACAGTACAAGTTAGTTTCATAGAAAATGCCACATCGGGCATAGACAGAAAACGATTCCTTTTTAACAAGGAAAAATAAAGTAAAGCATCCACTACTGGCGACGGTCATCCCTCCGGTGAACTCTCAGTTCAGCCAGTTGGCGTTCCACATCAAGTAGGTGTCGTTCGTACACCCTCTAGCGTACTTGAAGTTCTATGACTCCGGCTCATGATTCAGCCAGTGCTTGCAGCAGGGTTTCATGTTTTCTCTCAGATCTCTCACGAGCATCTTCTAGACGAATGGTGAGGAGGGTATGCATTCTCGCATCGGCGACAACTTCAGTGATCTGATGTAGGACTGTCCTGCCTTGAGTCTCATTTCGGGCCACTCTGCGGACCAAGATTTGCAAGATTCTGTCTGCTGAGCCCCCATTGTTCAGGTCATAGAAGCTTCGGTCACCATTAAATGGGATGGGCTGATCTTGTCCTTGGCTCCATGAAAAGCCGGACGAGGGTTAGGAATTGGAAAGGGAGCTGCTTGGGGTAGGTTCTCAACCTTGGGTTCAGAGTTAGCACCGTCTGAAAGGTCTTCGTCATGGTGATCATTCAAAAGGATAGGATGATCATTCTCCGGTGCTTCTCCAAACCATCCAACAATGACCTCATTCGGAAGGTACTGGTTGCGGTGGGGATGGAGTCCAGCCAAGTTATCTACACGAGAATTTGGGTAAGGAAATAATTATTAGACAAATTATCTAGATAATTATTAGAAAATCTTCATTAGTTATATCGCTATTTGTAAAGTGCATACGAGTTATATGTAATCAACACATGATAGGCCTTCGAATAAGTGACCTTAACTCCAAATTCACAAGGAAAAGGGTTAAAGAAAAAATTTCACCGATTCTAAGTCTATAACATCCTAGTTACATATAGCCTTGGTGTATCCACTTAGCAACTATCAACTTAGTAATGAAGATCCTTTTTAGTTCTCAAGTAAGTAATTATGGTAACACAAAACACTCCTATGGTATTTTAGACTTAGGTTCCGTTATAATGTTCTCATTGTGGTAATGTTGGTAAGTTTTTAGACTTGTTGCCATATCACAACCATTCTTGGGAATATGCTAGTCACTCCTCGGACCAGCATAGTTGATCAGGCTATGCTACTCCCAAGACTGACCATACATCCCCAGGCTTACTTGTGATATTCAACAATCGTAATACTTCTGTTCTTGTCGTTGTGACACGGATTTCAGTATGAATGCAGGCACGTATACTAAAATAAATATTTTACTATTTAAAGTATAACTCTTAGACAGAGTGTTTTAATCCCAATGTATTTATAGTTAGTATATCTTTTATGGGTTGATATACTATATTCACTATAAACAATGCTCTGATACCAATCTGTCACACCCCAAAACCAAGAACGGCGGAAACACTTTTAGGGTGGAGGACGTCATGTGAAGTATCATAACAGTGTAAAGTAGTAAACAAGGAACAACATCATCCATTGCATTAAAAGTAAAGTTTTAATACATGTGTGTTCTTTCATTGTAATAGGACATCAAAATATGTAATCAAAATAAAAGATGAGTCTTGTCTGTGCCTCGACTTCTCAAAACCTGACCATCGTACCTGTCTAACTGGTGACCTGAGAATACAAGTTATTTTGAAAGCGAGTATCAGCGTAAAGCTGGTGAATTCGTAAGTATTAATATGTCTTTGATTTGTAAAATTGTAAAGTAATGACTTGGAAACCTTTGGAAAAAGACTGTATAAGTGTGAATTGTTTGAAAGCAGTTGAAAATGTTTGAATACTCTAGCAAATCCCTATGATTTCTATTAGTATAACGAATAGCCTTCTACCAAGACCTAAATGTTTTGAAGGTAGTCTTCTACCAAGACTCGTGTGTTTTGTAAGTAGTCTTCTATCAAGACTCGTGTGTTTTGTAAGTAGTCTTCTACCAAGACTCGTGTGTTTTGTTCTAACAAAGATGGTTTTCCCTCTTTTAGACTATTACTTGCAGTACTTAGTCTAATTCATCGTTTATGTAAATGTATCACAAAATAAGGTAATAGGAAAAAATTAACCATGTAAGTGTTATCCTTTTGTATTAGGATTAACACGACATCGCGAATAGCAACATGTATAACCTTTGAACATCCGTAGATTGTTCAATTTACCTCTGTAGCTACAATAGGTTTAAGGAAGCGTTAGTACCGTAAAGGTACTCCTAGTATAAGTATTAACCGTAGGCATCCGTAGATGGTCATTTACCTCTGTAGCGAACAGTAGGCCAAAGGAATGGTTACTCCCGTAAAGGTACCCCTAATATAAGTAATAATCGTAGGCATCCGTAGATGTTCATCTACCGCTGTTGCTAACATGTGGGTTCCGGAATGGTTAGTCCCGTCTAGATATCTCGTTGAACTGGGATAGGCAAGACAATTTACACATAAGGTACTAATAAATCATCCTAGTGAATTGAGGTACAAGTATCCATGTAAGTGTATACAGGTAAATGTATCTATGTAAAGGTATTCATGTAAGCGTATATATGTAGACGTATTCATGTAACATGTAATGTATAGTAAAGACTCATGAATGAACTGACTCTGGTGTAATTCCTTGTAATAGGAATAATGTTTTGTGTCTCCTAACTATCCCTATAATAATTAACTGGAAGGTAGTTGATTGTCCAAGCTGGTTTATACACCCTTGCTACACAAGAGTGTGGGAAAACTAAATGAAGGATGAAAACTATAATATCAATACACATATAAGAACATAAGTATATAGATATAGTTTTGTTCAAGAAGGTAAAAGAAATGGTTTTGTATGACATCTATGAGTTTTGAACAATAAATAACAATGACTTGATGTCATTTTAATAAACATTTCAAACGTAATACTTTTCATAACATGGTATTTTTAAGATAGAAACCATCTCATACATCACATTTTGAAGCATGTAAAATAAGTTGGATGAAAACACAGTTAAAAATATCTAAGACTGATTTAAGAACATGATGTTTTCTACTTGTATTCCTCCCCTCCATAAAAGCATTTAAAATCATTTAAAACATTGATTAAGGGGTATGAACTCACCTGTTGTGAGTGGTTCTAACGGGTATGCGTGTAGTGATGAGAAGTTCCACGAATGAAGTCCCGAGACCCAATAAGTCCTAAATGATATATAAGGACACATATTGACATGAATATAGTGTTTATAACATCTATATGAAAGGAAACACCTTCCGAGACTAGTAAACACCTTGACCAAGTGTTGGAAGTGTTTGTGGCATCAAAACACCCCTAACTTGAGTTTACGGCCCATGGACCATTTGGTCATGTGTTTGCGGCCGTAAACACTTATGGGTGTTGGTATTTTGGGTTTTTTGGGTCCTAGACACATCAAGGTAAAGTGCTATTCTTGTCTCTTGGCTTATGGAAGGCATTTAGGGCACTTTGGCACCCTAAAATGGAGTTCACGGTCCTGGAACTTCTTGGGTTGTGAACACCTTACTCTTGGTGTTATAAGGTTGATTTCTAGCCCTAAACACATTAGGGTACAAGTCCAAACTAGTTTCATTGCTTAAGGAAGGTACTAGGCACTATTTGTGCCTTAAAGGAGAGTTTACGGTCCAAGATGTTCTTGGGCGGTAAACTCCTAAATCTTGTTGTTTCGACGTGTAATCTAGGTTATTAAGCACATAATAAGCTATATAATACAACTAGATAGAGGTAGTCATGATTTGGGATGAAAACACGAAGATCCATGAGAGATAAAATGGCTTTTCTCTAGTTGGAAATGTAACTAATGAATAAATATGGTTCCGAATTCTATATATAGTCTTGGGATATTTTGGAAGAAAATATTTTATTCACGAAATGAACTCTAATTTCATAGAGTTTTGGAATAATAGAGTTGCACAAAACCCTAGTGCATCCTCTCTCCTGATATCTCTTTAAGTGTAAATCCTGAAATCCTTAAACTTATACCTAAAAGTCTGGAAATTCACTGTAAATGTTCTAAATTCTATTGACTAGATATGGTTTGTACAGAATGGAAATTTCGGGTTGTCACATCATCCCCCTGTTAGAGTAAATTTCGTCCTAAAATTAGAATCTATGTAAGGAAGTAGGTAGAAGTGATCGAGTCGTGAGGTGGAAACGTCCTAATCGATTGGTTCGTCCTCATAAGTGAATTCGGGTCCTCAGTTGGTATTCCAACCAACCTTCACTAACGGCGACGGCGTTGCTTCGTCCGCTTGACCTCTCGGTCGAGGGTCAATACGGTTCTAATATGAAGGCGAGGACCTCGTTAATCTCGATCTCGTCGAGTGGACTTACTAGAGTCCTAACGGAAAGGTACTGTTCCAAGATCGAGACACGAAGAGTAAAATGTATGTTACTGAGTTCGCAGAGTAGGTCTAGTTTGTGCGATACAGGACCGATTCTGGTAAGAATCTCGGAGGTCCTAACTATATTGGATTTAGTTTTCCGTGCTTTACGAAGCATATTAAGCCATTCCCAAAGTGAGACTTCCTAAAGAATTTGGTCTCTCACTTGGAATTCCAAAGGTTCTTTCTCTTGCTTAACTTCCTAGTCAAGGGCCACCCCTTGGTGGGTCAAAGTCGAAAGGGTTTCTGTAATTTGCGAGGAGTTCTGTATGGACTACGATAGTAGGTTTATAAGACCTAGAATTTGGCAAATTT
The DNA here is from genome assembly GCF_002870075.4 of Lactuca sativa. Lineage (NCBI taxonomy): Eukaryota > Viridiplantae > Streptophyta > Magnoliopsida > Asterales > Asteraceae > Lactuca > Lactuca sativa. Next base: position 17,025,961 of record NC_056627.2, read on the forward strand.
TTCTGACGGTGTCTACGGTGTTGACAAATTCTCAACGGTTTTGACAAATTGAAAGAGTACTCAAAATTTCCCACATCCCTAACAGTGTATCTTAGGAATCTGACTCTTCAATTTCAAAACTCGTGTTTAGAGAACTTCGCGAAAGTTCCTCTGAAGGTAAAGTTTCCATGGGTTCCTTCTTACTACGAGGGTAGATAAGTAAGTCATTACAAGGAGAATGAGGAACTGATCCCAGTAAGAAAGACGTACCTTACTCATTTAGCTCATGAATACTATGGGCGTATTGGTTCTATCCGAGGGGTATCACTACGGACTCGAAGTGTCCGCATCGAGTTCGGAGGTTAGTCTTCAGGACATCCTTCAATACATATATAAGAACATAAGTATATAGATATAGTTTTGTTCAAGAAGGTAAAAGAAATGGTTTTGTATGACATCTATGAGTTTTGAACAATAAATAACAATGACTTGATGTCATTTTAATAAACATTTCAAACGTAATACTTTTCATAACATGGTATTTTTAAGATAGAAACCATTTCATACATCACATTTTGAAGCATGTAAAATTAGTTGGATGAAAACACAGTTAAAAATATCTAAGATTGATTTAAGAACATGCTGTTTTCTACTTGTATTCCTCCCCTCCATTAAAGCATTTAAAATCATTTAAAACATTGATTAAGGGGTATGAACTCACCTGTTGTGAGTGGTTCTAACGGGTATGCGTGTAGTGATGAGAAGTTCCACGAATGAAGTCCCGAGACCCAATAAGTCCTAAATGACATATAAGGACACATATTGACATGAATATAGTGTTTATAACATCTATATGAAAGGAAACACCTTCCGGGACTAGGAAACACCTTGACCAAGTGTTGGAATCACATGTGATTCAACATAGGAAGGTATAAAGGCACTCACATGAGTTTACTACCATGAATTCACGGCCCAAGGGATTTTACGGACCTAATGAGTTTACTGCCGTAAACTCATGGCCATTTATGTTTATGAGGGTCCTAAAGGTCAGAAGGTAGCATCCTAAATTTAAGCCTAAGCCTAAGGAAGTGTTTGTGGCATCAAAACACCCCTAACTTGAGTTTACGGCCCATGGACCATTTGGTCATGTGTTTGCGGCCGTAAACACTTATGGGTGTTGGTATTTTGGGTTTTTTGGGTCCTAGACACATCAAGGTAAAGTGCTATTCTTGTCTCTTGGCTTATGGAAGGCATTTAGGGCACTTTGGCACCCTAAAATGGAGTTCACGGTCCTGGAACTTCTTGGGTTGTGAACACCTTACTCTTGGTGTTGTAAGGTTGATTTCTAGCCCTAAACACATTAGGGTACAAGTCCAAACTAGTTTCATTGCTTAAGGAAGGTACTAGGCACCATTTGTGCCTTAAAGGAGAGTTTACGGTCCAAGATGTTCTTGGGCGGTAAACACCTAAATCTTGTTGTTTCGACATGTAATCTAGGTTATTAAGCACATAATAAGCTATATAATACAACTAGATAGAGGTACTCACGATTTGGGATGAAACCCCAAAGATCCATGAGAGATAAAATGGCTTTTCTCTAGTTGGAAATGTAACTAATGAATAAATATGGTTCAGAATTCTATATATAGTCCTGGGATATTTTGGCAGAAAATATTTTATTCACGAAATGAACTCTAATTTCATAGATTTTTGGAATAACAGAGTTGCACAAAACCCTAGTGCATCCTCTCTCCTGATATCTCTTTAAGTGTAAATCCTGAAATCCTCAAACTTATACCGAAAAGTCTGGAAATTCACTGTAACTGTTCTAACTTCTATTGACTTGATATGGTTTGTACATAATGGAAATTTTGGGTTGCCACAGGAAATAACCAACCTTTGGCTTACAATTGTTGATTAACTGTTTTACAAATATTTCGTTAAATCGCGAGGAAGGGTAAAGCTCGACTGTACACACGTATCAACATCATGTTTTGAGAATTCCGTAAGTCCTATTTTATACTTTGATTTGAATAGTTGACTTTTTATTATTATGAAACAATGGATTTACTTATAAATGAATGAATGAATGATGCCTCAATGAAATGTTATCTTTTAAAAATGAAAGTGTTGGTTTGAAAACAGGACATTACAAGTTGTTATTAGAGCTCTAGTTTGAGGCATTTACATGAATACTCGTGCGATTCCAAACTCAAAATAGGATCCAAGAAATCAATGCAACCTTTTGTAGAAAAGGAATAGTTTACAAATCTTTTGGAAAATAATTTCATAAAAATCTTTTTGGAAAAGAATTTTATAAAAGGGAAGAAAGATGTGGTGCATACAGTCAGTCGGAGCTGAAAGGAAAGTGATTCCCAAAATATCCATACTTGCTATAGAGGAAAGAAAGGACATGTTTCTCCACAATCAGTTGGGCCACTTCAAAGTTAATTGTCCCAAGCTAGCGGGAGGGATAATATTGGCCCCAACACTTGAATTTTTGCGTTCTTTGGCAAGGGGACCTATGGCTAAGAAGGGAGTTGTTTTGCTTCTTGTCGAAGAAGAGTAAGGGACCTCCATAGAAATTTCTAGTATGTTGTTATGTCTATTCTTCTGGGCATATGTATTGGTATTGAATCCAACAACCATCGTTTTTTAATGTATTTTCTATTATATTAATAATATCCTCTTTTTCTGTTATGCATATGCGTTGGTGCATTTTTAAACCACTTGTTCATGTCGTAATCTTATTTGGTTTTCGTTCATGCTATGAGAGGAGATCACTTGTAGTGGGCATGAGAAATATTGTTACTTTATTGATATGACAATAAGGAGTTTCTTCTAAGTCGAAAGGGAGCTACAAATCACATAGGTAGATCCAACATGGGCTTTGACCAGTTGTGTGTAGCAGTGAATGATGGTTCGAACCAAAGTGAGTGTGTGGGGGGGGGGGGACCAACCTTTCGGGCGAAAGTGTGAAGCACAACTCTACTTTATGTTTTGACATCATGGTCCAACAAAGTTGCGGCACAAGTTGGTGGGAAATTATTAGCTTTTGTTTTTCTTATGCGGATGATAAGATAAGGAGGTCTTTATCCGAGTACCTTTAGGCTATAAGCTTTCCTAATGTGCTTCTCAAGGAATGGTTAGACTTTCTTTCTAATTGTTAGGTAGGATTCAAGAATTGACCGAATTTGCAGGTACGACTCAGATAGTAAAAACAACCATATAGGTCCGTGCCTTAATGATGTAGGAATTCACTAAGTTTGGTTTTCTGTTGGGAGCATCGCGTGCTTTCATGTAGAAAAATAATGGACCCCTCTAGGTTTAAATCAGACTTAAAGAGTTTGGTTGGCTCATAGTAAGGATTTACTTATCTTGCCAAATATTGACAGTTGTAGAATCGATGTCAGAGGAGAGCACGTTTCCTTCGCATAATCTTTTAAAGTTATCGTGTTATGTATGAATGGGTGAAATAAGGGACGCCTGGAATGAGATTCTCAGGATGGTATATGTCTATTAAAAGATGTGTTAATACCTTCCGAGGTTTTTGAATGTATCAGCAGTATACATAGGAATGGCGAATCGAGTCGTTGATCTATGGTGTGATCAGTCAATATAGATGTTATCGTTGGTAGTTGTGGTTATTCCAAGGCCTCTACCATGAAGTGGAAAGGTTCACAATAAGGGAGTGACTCTTTGTCAATTGTTTCAAGTGTTTCCTTGGTTGTGGAAGGCTTAGTTTCGGGATGCCTCCCCAACTGGGTTGCTATGAAATTTATAACGAATAGGGTTTTGCCTACAATGTGGTGAGAGGATATAAGGATTTTCACACCTTCCCCGGCCGTTGGCAGAAATGCCAAGTGGTGACATCATTTACATAGATCACCTAAATCACAGAGCGCAAACCATAACTATATACTAAACGAAACCCATCTACCTTCGAGCTGATAGTCCTTCCTTGCATTGATCCTTACTCCATCCTAGGAACACATGCAATTTTTGGAAATGTCAACTTGGTGTTGGTGAGTTCATAGGTTTAAAATTATTATATTCATTTTTCTTAAATTCCTAGTTTCCTATGCTTTAATTATATTATCTCTTATCTTATTATCTTTATATTTTAGGACATTTCGTTAATCCTATCTCGTTATCTTTATAGGATATTTACCGATCCTATCTTTTTATCTTTTAGGATATTTTATCGATCCTAACTTACTATCTTTGTAGGATATTTACCGATCCTATCTTATTATCTATATAGGATACTTTACTAATCCTAACATACTATCTTTGTATGATATTTACCGATCCTATCTTATTATCTTTTAGGATATTTTATTAATCCTAACATATTTTATCTACCACTCTAAGGTATCCCTCTTGGAAGTCAGATTTCTAAGGTGGTTGTAAGGTATTACCATGAGCCCCCATAATCGACATTGTTTAACTAGGGATTTCCACGCATGACGCTTCATCGAACGTCGAAAAGTGAGTAATATGAAACTCATGCTGCCGGGATTGTAGCTAGAAATTGCACGTTGGGGTGTCAAACCCTATGTAGATCTATACATATCTTTCTAGATCTCACAAGATTAACGATTACATGTTCGGGGTAGCCAAATTTAATCAAGCTAAGGATGATTAATAACAGCTCACTAACACATTAAGCTTAGATATTTTATATTTTATCTTTCTTTCTTAGTGAATTCCTATAACTATCACAATATAAAGCCCTTTACTTTTATATTTGATAATTATACCTTTTAGATCTCATAATTATCTAGTGTGTGTGTGTGTATATATATATATATATATATATATATATATATATATATATATTGCCATACATATATACCCTGATTATGGTTAATTTGAAAACTAGATATTTAGGCAGAGTAACGATTAGGTACAATGCATATCCATATATTTGACAAACACTACTTTTAGGTACTATGTTATCTTAAGAAATTGACCATCATAACATCTAGGTAATATATATTCCTAGATTATTGGACATCATAACTGTTAGCGATAATATCATAGCTTACTACTAGGTATAATATATATATATATATATATATATATATATATATATATATATATATATACACATTATCGTAAGGTTTCATGCTTTATATAAAGATTGATATTTATAGATATAAATATATTTTGATAAAGCAGTTTGATAAAATGTATTTGCAACACCCTCAAACCAGAACGACGGAAATGTCTGGGGGCAGATGGAGTGACTTCATGTGCATTATCATAACAATTGAATATAAATGAATCATAGCATCACAAACGCTCATACATTAAGGATACAAGGTTACATTGTTTACAAACTTTGTTTCTTCTAAAAGTTAAGTACAAACATTTGAAAATGTAGAAATCATGATGTAGCGACTCTTGTCCTCAAAATGTTTTCGTAATACCTATTCACTGGTTTCTTGAGAATACAAGCAGTTTTGAAAAGCGTCAACACTAAAGTTGGTGAGTTCATAAGCATTTTTGTATGAATAAAATCTGTAATGTTTCTTTGTAATTGATAGCGTAAAGTTTTCCAGAAAATCCAACATTTTCTTAAATGTAAGATGCAGTCTTAAACCCTAAGACCAAAAATGTAAGTTATACTGTACCAGGAAATAGTATGTAGTTTTATCTTTATATAAAACAAATGAAGTGTAAGTTACTTTGTAAACCAAGTCGTTTTGTTAATACCTATGCGAGTTATTATAACCATGCTTAATATGACTGATATGTCTGAACGACGTTCTTCAGGTGTCGGAATTAGTAGACTTTTGTCACCCTAGACTTGCTAGTCTAACTGTAGTGAACAATTGAGGTGTGGGGTTGTCAATCCGGTATAGATCTATACACAACTATCTCACTCTCCCTCCAGGAAACTCTGGTTATAATGCAGGACTTAAGGTGTACACTAGGTAGGTACAGTAAAGGAATGTCTCACAAGAGCATCAACAGATTTACATGAACTATGACTCCTTTTTCTTGTAAAATAATTATACCTTTGAAAAGTAAATTGTTCCTCTGAAATGAAAGTGTATTTTTGTGACTCTCTAAACTATACCAATAATAGTTTATCTTGTATGTTTGTTGAGATTATTTATATAATCTTTTATATAAATTTATAGATGTTATCTTGTCTAGTGTCAAATTATGAAAGTAAAACTTGATATCTTTGGGTTGAAACCCACCAAAATAGTAAATGACTAAAATGTAACTATTTTTGCTAGAAAAACTATCTTTTAGTGAAAAGTTTCCAAAACCTTGTAGCTTTACAATCACATTTTCTTGATGATATTTGTAACATAATATAAGTTATGTTTTTGGTTAATTTTGCGTATCAAAACTATTTTATCACAAATGTTGTATAAAAGTAGTGATAATCCTAACTTGAGAAAATAATGGTTTTTATTTCAACATCAAGAAGTAACAACAAGTGTTCATGTAGTAAATAGATTTTAGCTTGTATCCCCCCCCCCCTAAAAGCATGAAAAAGCTTGAAAATGTGGGGTATGAACTCACCTTGAGTGGTTTTGTTAGTGAATTTGAAGAGGTGTTGAGAAGTTTTCAAGCCTAAATACTTGAATGGGGTTGATGAACTTCCTTGGGAATAATGTTATCCAAACGGTTTTAACACATTTAAAGTGTGTAAATGAAATGAGCTAATATAAGAATGTAAAGGATGCTAAGAAGTCTCGAATTTACTTACCAAACCTAAGAAAAATGCTTGAAGAAATAAGCCTGTTTAAAGCTTGGAACTTGGCCTCTTGAGAGAAAATGGAGTTTTATAGTAAGTGGAATGGGATTTTTGGTATGTAAGGGAGTGATTTCGCTCTTTATAAAAGGAAGGAAATGATAAGATGTGTGCTTGGTTAACTGGACGTTAAAGCATGGATGTTTGGTGGGTAATACAGGGGATACTGCTATTTATTGGATATGGTTGCGAAATCAAATCCTAAAGACAACTTTCCTTGTCTTATCCTAATCCTTGACCGCAAACCCTTTAAAACACCTTAGTATGTCCTGGGATTGACTTTACTTTTTGATTTCGGTCCTAGGGCTTTTCCCATGGTGATTTAGGCCTTAGTGGATCATTAGGGTGTGGTTTCGGCCTTAGTGGGCTTGCTTGGGGTTGATTTCGGTTTTGATGTTTCCAAGACATTGTGATTTCGGTTATGAGTAATATAGATCAAAAGGATGATGGCCTTAAAACTCGAGAATTCAAGGTCCTTTCATAAATACATGTTGTTATGTTAAAACTATTTGATTCTTGTTAGATTTGCATTGATCTTTCAAGGTTTATTTCAACATAAACTTCCAAGTGTATATTATCTTTAATCATACAAATGGTGCCTTCTTGTCTTTCAAGTAACATTATTGCATCAAGTTACATAGATATACATTGTGGATCCACCCATACACAAGGCCCCTTAGACTTGGTTTGCCCCAAAATTTTGTAGTTGTTAAAGTATCCCCCCCCCCCCCCCCCCCCGGTAAAACTTTTAAAAAAGTAAAATGAGGTCATGAACTCACTCTAGTAGCGTGATATGAAGCATCCTTGCTACTACACCCGAAGCTTCTTGCAATTGGGAGGCCCTCCAAAATAGCTTAAGAGATATGGAGAGAGAGAGAGAGAGTTTTGGGGTGTGAGAAATCAAAAAGTGGGCACCTCTATTTATAGTGTTTGTGCACACAGCGCACGACATGCACTCAACTCGTGGCTCCATCTAGAGTTTGCCACGTGTCACACTTATGATGGTCCACGTCTCCGTCACATCTCGACTCTCAGGTATAATATCTAATTAATTTGCATTCGCATTTTCGGAGCAACTCGACGAGTTGGAGGCCCCAACTCGCCGAGTAGAGGAGTTAATGGCCGCGTGATTTTTAGAGTTTACTTGACGAGTTGGTGGACCGCAACTCGATAAGTAGGAGCTGAGTGTGAAAACCCTAAATTTTAGGGTTTGTTTCCTATTTAAGGGACCTTAAGCCTTCATTTCCGCCTCCCTGATCATTTTGACACCTTGAGAGAAACCCTAAACGAGTTGGTACCATCTGAGAGAGAGAGAGAGAGAGAGAGAGGCTAAAAGTGTGTGTTTGGTGCATTCTTGGAAGGGGAACAGAAGAGAAAAAGGCTTGGAACGAGAAGAAGGCTTTGGATCTAGTGTTCTTCCTATACAAGCTACTAATTGGAGGTAAATAGCTATCACCTTGACCATTGTTTGGTTGAATCTCTTCTTTAGGATGTTTGTATTCATTTCCATCTTCCTTTTTGAGTCTCTGAGTCATTTGAGCATGACATGAAGTTGAAACTTCAGATCTGGACTATATAAGGCCCCTTGAGCATAAAGATCCAAGCTTTATCAATCTTTTGGTCAAGTTCCAAACATTAGACCTTCTATAGAGCTTTGTTTTGGAATTTTGAGCCCTACGTGCCATGCATGGACGTAAAGCTTGCAGCTTTACGTGGTATTTCAGCCTTGGGAGGCTAGATCTAGAGTTTGGGACTTTATTTCTGCTTAGAATCGTCTAAATGAGAATTGGACTACAGGGACTCGATGAGTGCATGAGCCGACTCGACGAGTCAATTAGGATTTCCCCGATAGTTTGGACGCGCTACAACTCGGCGAGTTAAGTTGGAATTTTCCCGATTCTTCTAAGAATACGAGGAACTCGAAAAGCGGCAAAGGTGCACTCGAAGAGGTGGGTCAACAGGGAATGTTGACTCGAGTGTTGACTTTTGTTGACTTTTAGGGTTTGGTCAATGGTGGACTTTGGAGACCATAGAGGGGTAAAATGGTCTTTTCAACCTTTTTGAGATCTAGTGGAGGAGTTATCTTAACATCTCGGAGTGGTTATTACAAGTTGCTAATTAGAGTTGATTATATTATTTAGGCGGAGTCTAGATTGTTCGAGGGGTACTAGATCTACTTGCTTACTTACGAGGTGAGTATTCTCACTATACTTACTTGAGTGGTATTACAATGTGACCGGAGGATCTTATTTGAGTTATTGGCCGGAGGGTCCTATGTGCTTATACTGAGTTATGTGATATTATGCATTTTTTCTTTATGATATATGCTATATTATTTTTTTCCTTACTGAGTTAGGACCGGAGGGTCCAACCGAGTTGTGAGACCAGAGGGTCTTCACTGAAGTACAGGACTGGAGGGTTCCAACCCGAGTTGTGAGAACGAAGGGTCTTCACTAAGACATATGACCGGAGGGTCCACACCGAGCCATTATACTAGAGGGTCCTTGCCGAGACACATGACCATAGGGTCCATGCCGAGCTATATCCACAAGAGGCCTATTATCTGTGTATATATGATATTTTGGGGAACTCACTAAGCTTTGTGCTTACCGTGTTGTGTGATATGTGTTTCAGGTACTTCTCAGGATCGCGGGAAGGCACCGACTTGATTGTACACACCTGTTCGAGATTATGTTTGAGGATTCTGGAGTTCAGCAACAGGAAGCCTGTAGAGTTTGATGGGACACAGGACCCGATCGCTGTAATGAGATTGATCTCCGACATTGAGGGGTGTTTGTATATATGTTCATGTCAAGAGCATCTGAGAGTTCAATTTGCGTGGAACCAGCTTCGCGTGGGAGCGAACGACTGGTGGAAGTTTGTGACAACTAATTTTACCCCTGCAGATCATGCTGCAGTGACTTGGGAGAGGTTCACCAAGTTATTTAGAGATTAGTATGTTCCCCAGGTGGAGAGGGAATGTTTGGTACAAGAGTTTCTATCTCTCAAGCAGAAGGCAGAACCAATGAAAAAATTTATGAGGATGTTTCATGAGAGGGCGTATTTCTCCCCTGAGCACGTGTCTACTAAGCAGGCACGTGTGAGCCAGTATTTGAGCATCTTGAGGAGGGATATTCGGGAGTTCATGGAGAACTCATCTTATCGAATATTGGTTGAGTTGCAGACCAATGCCAGGAGGAGAGAGATTAAGATGCAGATTCAGACCATAAAGGAGGGAGAGTAGCATGAGAGGGATATGAGACCAGTGCAGTCGCAGTCGGCAACGAAGCGGGTAAGCCCACTGATTCAAGGACTGGATGCCAGAAGGGCCATGCTTGTGGATAGTGCGGAAAGAGTCATGAAGGGTCTTGCCAAGTGAGGATTTGCTACAAATGAGGCAAGGTGTGGCATATAGCGAGAGAATTCCCCAAGGGATTTTCGGTTTGCTTTCACGGAAACTAGACGGGCCAACAGAAGGCCGAGTGTCCCCAACTCACTCAGGGATCAGCCTAGGCTTCCGCTCCTGCTGTTTTACATGTTACTGATGGCTAGCCGAGGAAGGCCGAGCCTTCGAGAGCTCATGGGAGAGCATTCCAGTTGACTGCAGAGGAGGTCCGCGTAGCGCCTGATGTTGTTGCTGCTACGTATATCCTTATTTATGTTATTTAGATATTTGTTTATGCTTATATTGTGTTGGATATAAGTACTTTTATTGTGAGTTTCGTGACTGCTTTGGTGTTATTTGACTCGGGTGCGAGTCGATCTTTCATGTCTTTATCCTGTAGTCATCACATTAGTGTCAGACGCGAGGCGTTGAGTCAACCACTGAGGATTTCTATAGCCAACGAGCATGCGGTTTTTGCCATTGATGTATTCTGGGGATGTGTATTAGAGATTTTGGGTTTTGAGTTCCTAATAGATCTGGTACCGATAGTGATGGGTGATGTCTGTGTCATTGTGGGCAGGGATTGGTTGGGCTGGTTTGGTGCTATGATTAATTGTGAGCGTCTGATGGTGATCATATGAGACCCTAGTGGGGGAGTACTTACTGTGTATGGAGAGGGGACCAGATCATGATCAGCATTCTGCTCTGCCGTCACGGCGAGGAAGAATATACAACAAGGATAAATGGGCTTTTTAGCATATGTGATGGATACGAGAGTTGCCACTAAGAGGCCAAGTTCTATCTCCGATGTTCCGGTAGTGTGTGAGTTCCCGGATGTTTTCCCCGAGGAGTTGCCAGGTGTGCCTCCCAAGTGGCAGGTGGAGTTCCGGATCGATTTGATTTCCGGTGTGGCACCTATTGCCAAGGCAACTTATCGCCATGCACCGTCCGTGATGCAGGAGTTATCCTTGTTGCTCCAGGAACTGCTAGGGAAGGGTTTTATTAGACTGAGTAGCTCACAGTGGGGAGCGCCGATCCTTTTTGTCAAGAAAAAGGATGGTTCACACCGGATGTGTACCGACTACCGGGAGTTGAACAAGCTAACGGTCAAGAACCGTTATCCACTACGAAAAATCAATGATTTATTCATTCAGTTGCAGGGGGGCATCTTGGTTTTCCAAGATGGATTTGAGATCTAGGTATCATCAGATGAGAGTCTGTGAGGAGGATATTCAGAAGACAGCTTTTCAAACTCGTTATGGGCATTACGAGTTTGTGGTGATGCATTTTGGACTCACCAATGCACCTGCAGCTTTCATGGACCTCATGAACTATGTGTTCTGTCCCATGTTGGATAGGTTGGTCATCGTGTTCATCGATGACATTCTGGTGTACTCGAGGTCTAGGGAACTGTTGGGTTTTGAGCATTCTAACACTTCCTAAGTGTACATGCAACCCTAAATACCTTGGATCTATGTTTTCTCTATTATACATGCAAATAAGAACTTCCAAGGTATTATCCTAATCTAGCATATAAAACGATGAATATAGTAGGATAGAATACATACCTTTTTGGTGTAGAAAGTCTTCATTAAGCTTGAGTGCCTAGTGCCCCAAGTGTGACACCTCAAATGGAATCACAATCATCAAAACACTTGGAATGATTTGAGAGAATTCTACACTCTTCAAAATCGGCTAGCCCTTTCTTCACACACACTAGTGGCCGATTTTTCCTCAATAATAAGATGCTTATATAGTTACACAATTAGGGTAAACTCTTAATTGTCATGGCTTTCCATTTCCTTGGATCCATGGGTACAAATACACCATGGAGCATCCATGGACCATCCTATGGGTTTTAGCCCAACTTGATTATCCATGGAGCATTAGCCCACTATACAAGTATGGATGATTTACACAATCAACCCATATATTTAATTAGTCTTCTTTTGATCACTTAATTAATCCTAGATTAATTCTTGATCAATACTAATTAAATAATCTTATTATTCTTATTATTAATATACTAGAACTTATAATATATTAATAACCATAAGTGTCTTATTTCTCTCATTCAAGTGCATGATGGTATGCAACCCAAATGGACCATGCCGGGTCGGGTCAAGTCTTACCAATTATAGTTATGGACTTAGACATTAATCCAACAGTCTCCCACTTGGATAAGTCTAAAACTATTATTGCGTATGACTTCAGGAACCAACCGGCAATCGTAGCTCTCAAAAGCTTCTGTCGAACTCTAACCTTGTCGATGAACTCTGACCTTTGTCAATGACTTGTCCATTAGATAAGGGATCATATATTCCTCCATTCTAGATATCATATGGACTGAGACATGGATTATAATCATTCTCTCTGTCCATTTGTTGTTTCCCGATTTCCGATTTATGACAACTGACTAATTGAACAAATCAAATCAGTCCTGGCCCGGCCGAGCACTTCCATTTGTCATCATCAAATCATCGAGGGGCCCACAGATATCGCTTTTATCGTGAAGGTAAAAGGAACGGATAAACTTCGACTCATATGGCTTGTTCTACTACTTGTTGAATCATACACAAAGGCACGTTTTATAGCACCGAGTTACCAAATGCGTTTTCGTGCTATCAATGTACTATCAACTCATAGTAACAACTCATATCTCTAGGTTTGAAGAATATAAGATATTATCGTCTCATGATCACTCGTGATAAAATCCATGAAGTGATTCCAATGAGCGCGGGTTGAATCCAATACTCAGAACTTATGAGCACTCATGATTGTTGTAGCCTTGTCCAACACCTTAGACCTCTACAACCCATCATGACAGTCTTAATTCATATCTACTTCCAAAATATGACCGACTGTGGATGGTTTGAATAACTTAGTCATTCCGGAAGAATAACCCAGTTTATTCGGGAAGTCAAAACATGCAAAGTGAAACACAATAATAATTGAATCCAATATGGTATCAACCCTTTGAACATAAATAAAACACCTTTTATTTATCACCATATGATTACACATTATTCATTGTACACTGTTTCAGCTATCAACTTTATTCTTGAATTTAAAACAATAGTTGTCCCATGCTCCAAGCATGTACACTATGTTTTTTTCAAAACACTAGTCATGCCACACACCAAGTATGCATACTATGTTTTTCTATGATCTTTACTTTGTGAACTAGATCAATTGAACATAACTTCAATGATTCTCTTTTCACACCCCCAAATCCTTACTGCAAATGCAAGAATTCCAAATTCATGCCATTTACTGAAATCTGTTAGATTCTAAACTTATATGCATTGATCCTCTTGTAATGATTATGCACAAAGTCAGAAAGACTTGACAACAATCATTACAGAGTATTCCAAAGGAGATCAGCTCCTTGGAAACATCCTTCTTGCATTAAGTTTCCTAATCTTAAACAGATTGAAAATTCTAACTTTGAAACATTTCCAGATTCCATTTTGACTATCACTCTTGAACAAGAGTTGCCTCCTTACAGACTATGTCAATATGGTCCTTCCAGAATTATCACTATACTTCCAATTGTCCTTAAGCAACCAATCTTTGGTAAACCTTAGATTGTCCTCGACAATTGTTTAATCCTTTTAGTCATATCCAGTTCTAAACCTTTTCCCTTCTTAATGCCCCAGGCATTTGGAAAATTTTAGAACGGATGAATATAGCACATGTAATCGATCCTATATCCGAAGCATATGGGACACGATTCATGATGTCTTACATAAAGACTAAACCAGTCTTTTGCTATAACATTTCCATTTCAATTTGCCAAGTTCTCATAATTTAGATTATGAAAAGGGATGCCGTAATCATAATCGAATTTTAGAACGCAAATAATGGACTCATATATAGAATTTCCTTATGTTGAGCCATTCCAACATGAAATTCATATATATATCCTTGACTAAATGATTAAAACCTCACGATCTAAGCTTATAGATTTGAGATGAAGTATAATTTCCTCTCCCTTAATTAGAGCAAAACAACTTTTCCCAATTGAAACCTTTTGTTTTCTCTAATTAACATTGCTAATCTTTTAATGCTTATCATAATTATCATGCTCCCACTAACATGATGATTATTAGCATAACACTTATGCTCCCACTAGCTTTGACATGTACTCAGAAATCAGCTGGACTTCTAGAAATCAATACTTCATTGACTTTCTTACCAAAGTTCAGATTTCTGATGCTAGATTGTTTTGATAAAACTTTATCAAAATCATACACCTTCCCTTAGATAGCACACTTGTGTGTCTAAACAATTATGAAGAGGTATGCCGTAATCATAATGGTTAGACCTTTTTGCCACTTCTCACAAGTCCAGGTTAGTGTGCCGGTTAACCACACGCGCTCCACTAACGACTTTGAGAATGCAAATATCACAATTGCTATCTAGATAAAATCTACTTAGTGAAAGTGTTTCCTCACCATCATTTTCATGAATTAGAGAGAAACCTTATGACACTTAGATTTATATGGTGTATGAGTTCCTACCCATATGAATTTGTCAAAACCATAATCATAAGACAAAGATAATGACAACTCCAAAACCATATGGATTGAACTCAATCTTAACTTCTTGCCACTTGGCAGCTCAAGGGCCTGCCATTGCTTCCAAGTTGTTGTGCAACAAATTGAGAACTCTAAGAACTCATATGCAAAGCCAACTTTAACTGGAATGGGCACAGAATATGTCAACACGATAGGTTATGAACCTCAAGTTGTGTGCTAGTGAAGAACTTTAGGTTTTATTCTTGATTAGTTCTTGAGACTTTCAAGACCTTTAAGACTCCCACTGTCCTCTTGACCTATAAGACTCCCTTGTCAAATATCCAAGAGATAGTGTGGATTCTAATCAAGACAAACACTTCACACAATTGGCCTAAGTTGATCTTTGTTTTATCCAAAACATCACAACTTACCAATTTCAAATGTACATGAGTAGAAAACCTTTACTCTTACATTTGACAAGTGTTTTAAACCTTCTTTAAGACATGTCACTCAAGTTACAATCTTGGAGTATGACTCTAAGACTTGTATTGGAACGAAGTATGATTCATCTTCTTGATTTAACCACTTCAACAATTCAAGTTTCTCTTCTTAGTCATAAGAATGCACTAAGAATTCCTTAGAGAACTAATTGTGCTATGGTTTCTTAATCATTAAGATGATCACAAAACTGATACTAAAGTACTCTCCCATCTTTTCAGATTTGAGAAACTTTTATCCTTCTGCCTTATTTGATTCTTCTTATCGATCTTTAGTGGTGGACTTAATCAGTGCACAAGAATGTGTACTCGATCCCTAAGTCCTTTACTTGACTCACACATCCATGTGAACAAGTAATTAGTCTTAATTTTCCAAAACTTGAAAGTTCTCATTCATCATGCTATACAACTTGCATGATTCCAAGTTCCGGTCCACTTGAAACTTGGGTGATGAGAATCTTTCCTTATTTGGTAAATTTAGACATTACCACAAATGAAAGAATCAATTTCATGTTTCCACTCTTGCTGTTAATGGAATCTTATAAGCAACAATTTTCTTTCCAAATGCCATTGTAAGGATATTTTAAAATAAATAAAATCAAAAATTTTCTTTTTATTTTAAAACTTTGCAGAAAAACTTATCCTTACAATCCATATGAAAACTTGTTGTTATCTATTCCTAAGCAATATCTCATAACTCCTGAGAAGTAGCTCACGAACCCGATTTTTCAAGCTACGCGATAGAAATCCATCTACGCGATCAGATTCAGCATATTCTTTCTTTAAGTTTCTTCACTTTTCTTTGATTCTTAAACATCACCATGTGACCCAGTCACATCATGTATCAAGAATCTCATAATAGAAACTTAACAGAGTTAGATAGTGGACTTTACCTGAAGTAGAGTCAAACTTATTGACTTTAACATCCTTAGGTAAATTTGGCAGCTTCGCAACCAATGCCCCTTCCCTTGGCAATATAAACATATGGACCCTTTGATAATGGTACACGAGACTATCACAGACTTAGCTTTTCTCTTTACCATTTGGTCAACCGAGTTGACTATGGCCGATCCCTTTCCATTGGGAAGAGAATGCTTTACTGGATATCCAATGTCATCATTGTCAATGTCCATAAAGTTTTAGGAAGTTGATCTTAGCAAATAGATAAGATCGTTAAGGGTCTTGTCATAGTCTGTTTCATAGGTGTCCCAAAGGAACTCACTATGTGACTTAGAAAGTGATTGAACCACCAACTTTCTCAAGACTTTGACACCCAACTCTCCCGGCTTGTCAATATGTGACTACATCTCCAAGATGTGCTCACACCTAGACCTTGCCTTGCCAATAGGGCTTGAGTGACCTTAAACTTTTCAAGAACTTGTGGATTGGGGAGAATAATTGGAGGAGGTGAAAGAAGTATGATTTCCAAAGGACATCATCTTCATTTAGGAAATCTTGTTTCACTAGATTTGGGAAGATCATAGGTGTCCAAACCAGACATCTTTTTGGGAGATATTCAAGATAGTTGATTTTAAAGTCCTTAATATGACACCCAATATGAAATATTAAGGCTAGGACCCAACAAACTATTTTATAACTTAGAAGAGGTATGCCGTAATCCAAGCTATAAAATATTTGAAGGTAGGTGAATGACGATTCACCAATTTCCACCAAGATAAACGAAATGTATTATTAGGTTTTAATTTGTTTTCAAACTCCTAGATCTATTGAGATTCATTGAACTGTTCAATGGCATGTTTCAATCTCGAGTGTGCCCTTCAGGTTTTGTGACTGGGATGCCGAGGATCACAAAACAAGGTGTGAAGTAACCATGCAAATCACTTGGTACCCTTAATAAATTACCCCTCAATCGATGTGCCGGTTAACCACACACGCTCCATCGATACTATGATAAATATTAAGTCACCCTTTACCTACCTTGTTAAGTCCAAGTTAGTGTGCCGGTTAACCACACACGCTCCACTAACGACTTAGACAAAGTGTAAAGTGTAATTTCATGGATTAGCACCTTATTCACATTTTTCCTAAGTAACTAAGATTGGGTATTATTAAGAGTTTAGTTACTTAGTATTATCATTAATACTTTTAATGAAGGGAGAATTCTAGTCCTGTCAAACCCGTTCGGCTAACGACCCTCCACCAGTCAAGCAAGCGGTGGGTGAGAGTGGACACCCATTAAGTTGCCATTTTATAGGCAACAACCTTATTACCCACCTTATAGACCGGCTTCGTGAATGAGGCGTACTAGCGGTAAGACTGACTTTACTCTTATACATATATATATTATTAACTTATAATATTATAAAGTATAAGGGTTGAATTTTAACTTTTAAAATTCTAAGGGCTAACTTGGAATTAAAGTATTCATAAGTGAAAACTTTACAAATTCCAAAACTTGAGGGCAAGTTTTGAAACTATTCAAAACTAATTAATTCCATAACTTATGTGTTTAAAGTAGTTTTAATCCAAAAACTCTTCAAGTTCCATAACTTGAGGACAAGTTATGGAAGACTTTAAACTAATAAAAGACTTAACTTTTCTTTATTTTATAACTTATGGAATTAATTAAGGTTACACCTTTTTTTTTATTTTATTTTATTTTATTAAATGAAGAGACTCTTGGTCCTCCATAACTTGAGGACAAGTTATGGAGTCATAAAACCATTTAATTAGAACAAGACTCTTCATTTTTGTAACCTTTGCCAATTTTTATGAGTTTTATGATTCTTAAATGTGACTTTTCATATAACTTGAGGACAAGTTACAAAAACACATTTTTAGAATCAATTCTTAGATTAATTTGGATTAAAACCAACTATCACATAATTTTATTCATTAATCTAAATTCACTCATAAAACAAGGTAACACAAAAAACTTTTGGTGATCCATAACTTATTCTTAAGTTATGGAATCCTTTAAAACATTAACACCAAATTTTGTAACTCCAAAAAAACTTTGAATCAATTTTTTTTTTAAAACCTTTTCATATCCATAACTTATGGAGGTTTCAAAAAATAAAACTCTTTAGATCAAACTTTTAAAACTAATAAAATAATCATATTATTTTATCTTTTATTAAATTTGACCTAATTCAACTCATAAAGCAAATTATTCAAATTTTACAAATAATTAGTTTTTCACAAGAACAAGTAATTATCTTAAAATTTGACAAACTTCATGGTTTTTTTTTTTTTTTTAACTTTGAAAATAAAATATTTGCATCAATATAACAGAAAACAACCCGTGGCTCTGATACCAGTGTTGGGTTTTGAGCATTCTAACACTTCCTAAGTGTACATGCAACCCTAAATACCTTGGATCTATGTTTTCTCTATTATACATGCAAATAAGAACTTCCAAGGTATTATCCTAATCTAGCATATAAAACGATGAATATAGTAGGATAGAATACATACCTTTTTGGTGTAGAAAGTCTTCATTAAGCTTGAGTGCCTAGTGCCCCAAGTGTGACACCTCAAATGGAATCACAATCATCAAAACACTTGGAATGATTTGAGAGAATTCTACACTCTTCAAAATCGGCTAGCCCTTTCTTCACACACACTAGTGGCCGATTTTTCCTCAATAATAAGATGCTTATATAGTTACACAATTAGGGTAAACTCTTAATTGTCATGGCTTTCCATTTCCTTGGATCCATGGGTACAAATACACCATGGAGCATCCATGGACCATCCTATGGGTTTTAGCCCAACTTGATTATCCATGGAGCATTAGCCCACTATACAAGTATGGATGATTTACACAATCAACCCATATATTTAATTAGTCTTCTTTTGATCACTTAATTAATCCTAGATTAATTCTTGATCAATACTAATTAAATAATATTATTATTCTTATTATTAATATACTAGAACTTATAATATATTAATAACCATAAGTGTCTTATTTCTCTCATTCAAGTGCATGATGGTATGCAACCCAAATGGACCATGCCGGGTCGGGTCAAGTCTTACCAATTATAGTTATGGACTTAGACATTAATCCAACAGGAACAACATGAGGAGCACCTACAGGAGATTCTTGTAATATTGAGGACGAAGAGGCTTTATGCCAATTTCTCCAAGTGTGATTTTTGGTTATGAGAGGTGCAGTTCTTAGGACACCTCATTAATCAGAATGGGATTTTGGTCGACGCAGCCAAGATTGAGGCAGTTATGCGGTGGGAGGTGCCGAGATCCCCATCCGAGATCAGGAGTTTTCTGGGCCTGGTAGGCTACTACCGAAGGTTTATCAAAGATTTCTCCAAGATTGTCGTTCCTCTCACCATATTGTCCCGGAAGGGTGTTAGTTTTACTTGGGGGCCGAAGTGGCAGGCCTCATTCGAGACTCTTCGCTAGAGATTGTGCGAAGCTCCAGTGTTAGCCCTTCCTAAGGAGGTGGAGGACTTCGTAATCTACTGTGATGCATATATATCAGGGATGGATGTCGTGTTGATGCAGAGGGGATACGTGATAGCATATGCATCGAGGCAGTTGAAGCCTCACGAGATGAGTTATCCCACCCATGATTTGGAGTTGGGGGCCTGGTGTTCGCCCTCAAGATCTGGCGCCACTATGTTTATGGTGTCCGGTGTACCATTTATATGGACCATAAGAGCCTGAAGTACCTTATGGATCAACCCAACCTGAATATGAGATAGAGGAGGTGGTTGGATGTAGAGAAAGACTATAATTGTGAGATTTTGTATCACCCTGGAAAGGCTAATGTGGTAGCCGATGCCGTGACTCGTAGAGCAGTGAGTGCCCTGATCCGAGATGTGCGCATGAGGATGACGGTAATGACTCCAAGCTTAGATACCATCTAAGAGGCCCAGGTAGAGGCCGTGAGATCCGAGAACCATAAGAGAGAGCGGGTGATCAGGCAAATTTCTGAGTTTGAGACGGATAGTCGGGGGCTTATGACCTTTTGTGGGCAGATATGGGTGCCATATACAGGTGGAGCTCAACATATTTTGATGGAGGAGGCCCATAGGTCGAGATTCTCAATCCATCCGGGGGCCACCAAGATGTAGTTGGACTTAAAAAGGGTTTATTGGTGGCCCTGTATGAAGAGATATGTGGCATGGGTAGTCAATAGGTGCTTGACCTGTCGTCAGGTCAAGGCGGAGCACCAGCGTCCTCATGGCCTGTTGCAACCTCTAGAGATTCCACCGTGGAAATGGGAACAGATTTCCATGGATTAATCATTAAATTACTGAGGACCACATGGGGTGTTGATGCGATATGGGTGATTGTCGATCGGTTGACGAAGAGTGCTCACTTTCTGGCTATCAGTGAAAGCTCTCATGCGGAGAAATTGACCGATATCTACGTTCGAGACGTGGTGGGATGGCATGGGGTGCCAACATCAATAGTGTCAGATCGATATGTGTGTTTCACTTCTAGGTTCTAGAAGAAATTTCATTAGGATTTGGGTACCCGGTTGCACTTTAGTACCACATATCACCTACAGACAGACGGGCAGAGTGAGCGGTCAATTCTAACGCTCGAGGACATGATATTCACATGTGTTATGGACTTTGGTGGGAGTTGAGAAACTTACTTGCCTCTGGCTAAGTTTTCATACAACAACAACCATCACTCCATCATCATTATACCTCCCCTTGAGCTTTTATATGCGAGGAGGTTCCAGACTCCCATCTGTTGGGGAGAGGTAGGGTAGATAGTGATAAGGAGCAATGAGATAGTGCTCAAGACGACAGAGCAGATCCAACACGTCAGACTTGTAACACCCATAAAATTCATACCAATTTTAAACTTTCAAAAACATTTAAAATACCAATAGTTTTTACAAAAGGTTTCCAAAATCAATTCAAATACCAAAAATTATTACAAAAGGTTTCCAAAATACTTTCATATCAGAGTTCCCAGACATCATAATCATAAATTGAGGAAACTATACGGTCACACCCCAGCCGAACCTGAAACAATAATCGATAAATGTAAGCTCGAAGGCTTAGTGAGTTACCCCCAAAAATACCAACCTCATATAGCCATAACACATCATACAACAAACATAGAACAACCATGCATCTCGAGTCTACAGAGTGACTGGTCTGCCCATATAACAAGGCCTATCATTGGCCCAAGTTTCCAAATTGGGCCCAACTACCAAATTAGGCCTACATCCAAGATCCAAAACCAAGAATTGGCCCAAAACACCTTACCCATAATCAATGTTCTAAAAGGCGCGCCATGGCGTGAGGCGTGGCTCCGACGTTACGAAAAGCCTCATAACGTTGTTGTTACGCATGGCGCATGGCAAGGCGTGATATGGCGCACCATGGCGCGTTATGGCCTTTTATGGCGCATGTTTTTTCGTTTGAGACACAGTTTTTTGCTCTTTGTTATGTCTTTTCTAATCAGAGATACATGTATTGTGGTTTTCGTTAAATTTTTGTTACTAGTTATTGATCTAACACTTCTAAAAAGTAGTTATATTTAATATAAATTTATATTTATGTGGTAATATAATTTTAAATTAATACAAAATCACCATCTTACATCACGCCTTGAAAAATGCCATGGCTCGTTAAGATTGAGGCTTGACCTTGCCGCCACGCCATGCCTCATGCCATTTAGGACCTTGCCCATAATTTCCAGCAAAGGTTCAAGTCCAACTAGTCCATAGACCGGGGACTGCCTCTACTCTCGCAATTGCAACTCCATCTCAAGCTCTTGCCGCCTGGCGGCCTCCTGCAACTCCAGCAAGGTATCACATCTCTGCGTGGACACAAACTGCCTGATGTCCGTCTTAAGCATACTCAGATACATGGGTCATCTGAGCCTGCTCTGAATCAAACTCGGGGCAAAACATCGCCTTCTCAGTAAACATGCGAGTGATCTACGCGATCGACTCTGCATCCTGACGTAGATCCAAGAACTCTTGTGCTAGCCTCTCCCGCTTAACACGCAGGACGTAACGGGTACGGACATATCCTGAAATCGATCCCAAGTAACCGTAACATGCTTCTCATCCGAATACGATCCAGTAATCAACCTCCACCAATCCTTTTCTCCGGACCTCAGCAGGTTCAGAGCACACCTGACCTTCTGGTCAGCAGGACAAAACATCCCTCCACTTCAGATAGCCAACTCATGGCCACCATCAGATCCTGAGTACCATCAAATATTGGAGTGCTTCATGTTATCTAAATCTCGATACTAAAAAACTCGGCCAAATCCCAACCCTACCGCTGATATAGCTGCAGTGGCTGCTGCGACAGCCGCCTCAGTAAGGGTTGCATAACGATCATCGAAATACTCCACCATAGCGGTCTTGATAGACCCAAACATCTCCGACAACTGAGCCCGGAACATAGCAACAACCTCATCATGCAGGATCTCCCGGATCCTGGCATCTATCTCATCTAGCCTCATCTGGCTGATAGTCTCGGACGCTGTTGGTGCCTCTTGATCCTAATCTAGATCCAGTCACGAATCGCCGTGTAAGCACCATGCTGAAAACGTGCCGAAAAACATTAGATACTCCTTAAACAATCCGGGAACCAACTCCCAACCAAAAAACCCTAGAGGTTGTGGCTTCCTTGCTACGCGTATGGGTCCAGTGCTTTCAGTAGTATGGGCCCATACTCCTTCCACACCTACCCATATTTGTCTCAAGTATCACCACAAAATCGTAACAATATTCAAAGCATAGAGAGCGCTCAATCCTCACTCCTAGAGGAATACTAAATATCACATAAATGGCCTCCTGGCCTCTCACTACCCACCCATCCATGAAACTTCCACCAACCCTGTAGCACTAATTTATGCTAGCCATACATACCGCTGGACCCTATAGACTTTCGAATACCTGATCCTACCCTAAGCCCTTCATCATACAAGAACCGGAAATAAGGCCAAACCAAACAATCTCAGGATATAAGAACTTAATTATGTACAACCGTTATGCATATGCTAAGCAACTACAGTAATGATTTCAATTTCATATAGAGGAACCCTAGACTAGCAGCCATCATATAATCATGCAATTCTATCATGCAATTCCTGAAGATCCCTAGCCTAGCACTAGCATGTTCTTCTAACATATCACATAATCAAGTAACTGTATGGTATTTTTGATGGGATTTGGCCATATGAACATTCCTATGTGCACATACAAACCCTAATGCTTGGATCTAGGTTTCTCTAATTAAACATGCATTGGATCCAAGACTTCTAATAACTAATAGAGTATAAGAACAATACAAAATCAGAGTTAGAAGCATACCTTGAAACACTTGTTTGATCTTCTAGTTCTTGGAGCATTAGAGTCACAAATGTCACTCCTCTAATGGATTACAAACACCAACTAGCAAGAGGATGATTTGAGAGAGAGGAGAGGGAAGAAATCGGCCAGGGTTTCTTTGCTTTAGCAGAGGTGCCGATTTCCCTTGCCCCAAGGGTCTATTTATACTTGTATGGCTCCTAAGGTTTCACCCTTAAACCCTGGTTGGATAATCTTTACTCAAAGCAATCCAAATCCTTTCCAAGATAAGCCCTTGGACGATTTGTGGCTTATCCTAAGCCCTAGAAATCATCCAACCCTATCCATAAAGGATTTACAGCCCAAAGTGTAACTATCAAACAATTGACAGTTTATACCCTCTTATTTAATTAATCTCTTTAAGTCACCAAATTAATTCTAATTAATTTATGATATATATTAATCAAATAACAATATTATTATTCCTTATATTATTTTGATAATATATTAATAATATTTATTCTCTCATAACAAATCATCCTGTCAAGTTGCTATGGTGAAGGCAACCCAAAAGGACCATGCACAATCGGGCCAAATACTTGCCTAATATAGTTGCAGCCTTAGACACTATCCCAACAGTCTCCCACTTGGATAAGTCTAGTAACTATATGCACAAGTACAATTCGATTTCCAATTGTAGCTCTCAAAGACGCTGTCAAACTCTGATCTAATCAATCTTGTCCTTTAGATAAGGCATCGTACAGTCCTCTGTTAGATATCATGCTGACAATTCTATGGAATAATTAGTCTAGCATTTTGGTTTCTCGATATCCTTTTGACATAGAATTTAATCGAACACATCAATTCAGTTCTGACCGGGCCCGACACATAAGTCAAATCAAATCATCGAGCGGCCGAGATATCGCTTTTACCCTCTTGGGATAGAAGTTACAGATAAACTTCGACTTATATGCATTTACTTATTCATTAATCAACTATACACAACAATGCGTTTTATAACACCGAGTTACTGATGCGTTTTCGCATTATCAATGTACAACCAATTAACAAATAACAAACCATATATCTAGGATTTAAGACTATATGATATTATCGTCTTGCGATCACCCTTTTATATCATATTCCATAAGGTGATTCCAGCAAGCGTGGGTTTGTTCCAATGCTCAAAACTAGTTCATAAGCACTCATGAACGTTGCAACAACCCTTTGGTATGTCTAAAACCAATTAGACAATCTACACACCGATTCATGAAAATCTTCATTCATATCTACTTCTAACATATGAACGATTGTGGACAATTTGAATAATTCGATTATTCTTAATAAACTCAATTATTCTGGAAGTCAAAACATGCAAAAAATGAAACAATAGTTAAACAATTAACACAAGACAGTAACATTACTCATAAATAATACTCTTTTATTTAATCATCAAATGTTAATTACATTTATCTATTACATGTTTCTACTACTATCTAATCCATGCTAATATCACCCTTCAGCCCAATACTCCTAGCATGCTGCAAGTGCTTAACCCTACTCAGTCCCTTTGTAAGCGGATTTGATGGGTTATCTTCTGATGATATCCTCTTCACTACAAGTTGTCCTTCTTCTACACGATGTCTAATGAAGTGATATTTTCTGTCGATATGTCGAGATCTACCATGATCCCTCGGTTCCTTGGTCAAGGCAACCGCTCCTTCATTATCATAGAAAATTTCCATGGGCTCCTTTATGGCATGTACAACTCCAAGATTACCGATGAAGTTCTTCAACCATATTGCCTCCTTCGACGCTTCGCTCGCTGCAATGTACTCTGATTCGCACGTTGAATCCGCTACAGTTTCCTGCTTGGAACTTTTCCAAGTTACTGCTACTCCATTTAGGGTAAAGACCCAGCCCGACTGCAAACGGTAGTTGTCCCTATCGGTCTGAAAGCTGGCGTCACTATACCCTCGCACCTTCAAGTCATCACTCCCTTCGAGGACTAAGAACCATTCCTTCGTCCTCCGGAGGTACTTAAGGATATTCTTAACCGCAATCCAATGGGCTCTGCCAGGATTCCCTTGATATCTGCTAACCATGCTCAAAGAAAACGCTACATCAGGGCGAGTACAAGTCATATTATACATGATTGAGCCAACTGTGGAAGCGTATGGTACTCGGCTCATTTCTGCTATTTCAGCTTCGGTACTCGGACTTTGAGTCTTACTCAACTTGGCATTACTTTGTATCGGTAATTCTCCCTTCTTCGAGTTTTCCGTACTAAAACGTTTTAGTACTTTCTCTAAGTAAGTGTTCTGACTAAGTCCTATTAGTCTCTTACTTCTTTCTCTTACTATCCTTATTCCCAAAATATAAGAAGCCTCTCCGAGGTCCTTCATAGCGAAGCACTTTGTAACAGCCCGGAATTTCAGATATTGATATAATTATGTTTTTGGGGGTGATTTAAGAGGGGACTCGGCGAGTTGGAGCCTAGACTCGCCGAGTAGGATCGCAGACTTGGTCGCGGGTTCGCGACTGGACTCGACGAGTCCAGATATGGACTCGGCGAGTCGACGCTGTTCAGCAGAAACCCTAACCGTTCGGTTTTGGATCGTATATAACGCCCTTAGGCCGTCATTGTCCGTCTTTTTGGTCGATTGAGAAGAACCCTAATCGTTGTGGACGTCTAGAGCAAGGGAGAAAGCTATTGGAACTTGGAAGAATTTGTTAGGCAAGAAGAAGAAGAATTTAGCCAAAGGAATATCAAGGAGGATCGAGTCCTGAGGTTTGGGGGACACAGAGAGTGCGTTTTCAGGTAACACTCGGACCATTTCTGTTAATTTGATGTGTATACGAATCTAGGGTTTATGAAACCCACTTAGTGATTAGATGGGTTATTATGTTATTACCCAGACGTTTATACCCCAGTAATAAGATGTTTAGAAGTCCAGAAAGTCCCATTATTGTATATCTCGGGACCATACGTAATTCAGGAAGCAGTTGCTCGTCTGCATGGCATGGACTCGCCGAGTTGTTCTTCAGACTCGGCGAGTGGCTTGAAGATTAACTGGGACTCGTCGAGTCGTTCTTCAGACTCGGCGAGTTGAGTCGGGGTGGCCCCACGATTCTTCCAGGAGGAACTCGTCGAGTAAAAAGGGGATACTCGACGTGTAGGAAGGGAATCATAAGGAATCGGTGAGTCAAGGGCGAGTGGACTCAGAGTCGTTGAACTCGGCGAGTCTTGGGGTGACTCGGCGAGTTAGGTCGCGGGTTGAGCGAAGTTCTGAGTATGGGGACTCGGCGAGTCATAGGGTTGACTCGGCGAGTAGGGCCAGTCAGGGGTTGACTTTGACCTTGTCTTTGACCAAGGATTTGACCAGTTGTCTTCCAGGGGTATTTTGGTAATCATGGGAGTTTATTGGGTTATTGTTTGATGTTCAGTGGAGGAGTTGTGTCAGAGTTCGGAGCAGCGGGATCTTATCTTTTCAGCCGTCAGTTCGAGGTGAGTTATCCTCACTATATCAACAGGGTCTAAGGCACCAAGGCCGGCCCTTTATTGTATTGAGATTCAGTTACGTTTATCATGTTAGTGCTGGTTGTGTCTGCATCCTGGTAGTTAGGATGGTACATGCTAGGGGACCTTGCAAAGGTCAGTTCTCGATATGTTGAGTAATGCTATGCTAGTGATCGAATAGGGCGGTAGCCCGGTTAGGGTAATGATATGCTATGTGATCTGTTTACTCGGTTTGTTGATTATGATTGTTATATGACTGTATGTTTTGTGCACATGGTTGTTTGGATTAGAGATGGGTTGAGGCGGGTCCTGCTTTGTGCTGTAGGCCAAGATACCCAGGGCGGACCGGTTGTTCCGAAGGCCCAGCGAGCGGTCCGGATAGGCTGTAGGCCCCACGAGGGCGGACCAGACGTGCCGAGGCTCGGAGAGTGGACCAGGATGACTGAAGGCCCGATGCGGGCGGACCAGTCACACTGTAGACTCGGAGAGTGGACCAGGTGGGTTGAAGGCCCAATGCGGGCGGACCAACCCCACTGTAGACTCAGAGGACATGACTAGACCCGGAGGATGGATCCGACGGACTGAAGGCCTGACAGGGCGGACCAGTCACGATAGACTCGATATGCATGATTGTTCTATGATCTGTTTTGTTATGTATGATTTATATGTTTTGGACCGGAAGGTCACGGCCTGGAAAGGCGTATGCGTGGTTGGTATTTTGGGGGTATCTCACTAAGCTTTCGGGCTTACAGTTGTGGTTTAATGTTTTTCAGGTTCTTCAGGAGACTGTGGCAAGGCGAAGGCGCGATCGTACCATTCCTCATGATTTTGTAACAACGTGATTCTGGGAATACTTAAATGAATTATATTGAAAACCTTTTTGTGAACATTTTAATGAAAACAGGGTTGTTTTGAAAATTTTAAATTGGTTGTGTTTTCGGATGTTACAAGTTGGTATCAGAGCCTTGGTTTGAGTGAATTGGAGGAACACTTGTGTGACTCCAGTCTCAAATCGAGGAGAGTTTTCAAAAAGAGAAATTAAAATGGTTTTCAAAACAAGTAAAGGAGGACGCGGAGGTACGATCAGCCGGAGCCAGTAAGTAACCCCAAAATATCATACATGGCAATTGTTTATTTGAGCTTTGATAGAACAGCATGCTAGAGATAGGCTAGGGATCTTCAGGATTTATTGATGAGTTGCCTGATTTATGATGCCTGCTAGCCTAGGATTCCTTGCGAGAGATTCCTAGTGTTCCTCTAGTGGTGAGGATAGAGCGTTGTTATATGTGTCACTAGGGTGTTGTGGGAGTACTTCATACAAATATGGGTTGGTGCGGAAGGTAGTATGGGCCCGTACTACTGAAAGCACGGACTCATACGCGTATCAGGGAAATCATGACCTCTAGGGTTGGGATGAGAGCTGGTTCCCGATTAGTGGAATATGTCTGAGATTGGTGTTTTATTTTCAGCATGGAGATTCCAGGGCACGCTGGGGGTGGATCCGGGCCAGGATCAGGAGCAGGAGAGGAAGCTCCAAGTGGGTCTGCACAACCAGAGGTTGTCAGTCAGATGAGTACGCACGAGTTGGATGCGAGGATTCGCGAGATTCTGCATGATGAGGTTGCCGCAGTGATTCGGGCTGAGCTGCCAGAGTTGTTTGGGTCGATCAAGACCGCCATGGTGGAGTATTTTGATGAGCGTTATGCGGCTCTCACGGAGACGGCTGCCGCGGCGGCTACCGCAGCAGTAGCGGCAGCAGGAGGAGGAGCCAGTAGAGGTTTTCAGTATCGAGACTTCGATAATACGAAGCCTCCCACTTTTGATGGAGTTCAGGATCCGATCGTTGCTATGAGGTGGTTATCAGATGTGGAAGGATGTTTCTTCACTTGTTCATGCCCTGCTGATCAGAGGGTGAGGTGTGCTTTGAACCTGTTAAGGCTCGGAGCAAAGGATTGGTGGAGATTGACCACGGGATCGTATTCGGATGCGCAGAGGGCTGCGATTTCATGGGATCGGTTCAGGGAGATGTTCAGTACTCGCTATGTTCCACAGCTCGAGAGGGAGAGGTTGGCTCAGGAGTTCTTGGAGCTAAAGCAGGATTCGGAATCGGTGACGGAAATCACCAGGATGTTTACTGAGAGGGCAATGTTTTGTCCTGAGTTCGCTTCGGAGCAGGCTCAGATGTCCCGATATCTGAGTATGCTAAAGAGGGATATCAGACAGTTTGTGTCTGCGCAGAGGTGCGGGACTTTGCTGGAGTTGCAGGAGGCCGCCAGGCGGCGTGAGTTAGAGATTGAGTTACAGATGCGTGAACTGAGGCAAGCTCCGGTTCAGTCGCAGCCGGCGACGAAACGGTCTAAGACCGTTGATTTCAGGATGGGAGATCAGGGTGGCCACGTCTGTGGTAAGTGTGGAAGGGGTCATGCCGGGGTTTGTCGGTCCGGTGGAGCATGCCGCAAGTGCGGGAAGGAGGGACACTATGCGAGGGATTGTCGGCAGTCGGTGCCGGTTCGGGATTTGAGGAAATGCTATCATTGTCATCAGGTTGGACATTTGAAGGTCAACTGTCCGCAGATTGCTGCAGGATCGGTGCAGGCTCCAGCACCGGCTACGCTGAGGATCACAGGTGGAGGTCAGGGTGGAGCGGAGCCCCCAAGGGCTTAGGGTCGTGTTTTTCAGCTTGCTGTTGCGGGTATGTTTCTTTCTGATGTTTTAATTATTTATGCTTGTTGTGGAGTATTGTTATCTGCTAGTTTCGTTGGTTGGCTATGGAAATTGCGTTTCGGGTTTCTTGTGGTATTCGTTGTTCCTTGAGGGATTGGCGAGTTGTGATCGGAATTTTGGTGTTAGTATCTTGTGTCCCTTGAGGGATCGTTATGGTTTTGGGATTGTACTTCAAGCCATCATTGATTATCTTTGAGAAGATTGGTGGCGGATGCGGTGTTAGTTTGGAGGCTAGTTGGATTCTGCAATCTGAGGAATGGAAAGATGAAGATTGAGTCGCTTTCGAGCGGGTTGTACGGCGTAGGAGCATGATTTGTATGAAAGTTGTCGGTACTGGTGAAACGCACTTGGAGTGCATGTGCTGATTCCTACGAGGTGCTTTGGGAGATCGGTGATGGCGACCGGTGATTTTCTGTCAGCGTCTTAAGTGGGGGAGAATTGGAAATTCCCTGGATGGTCGTTGGGCATGGGAGGTTGTTTAGCCGCTTGGGAATTCAGCGGTATTTCTATCAGATGAGAGCAGGCTCGGATGGGTGAGCAGTAGGCGTGCGGGGCGAAATACAGACCTAGAGCAGTTGATTGAGGAAGGCATGGGGGCAGGCCGGGATCGAGTATGTATGATGGAGGTAGAGTTCGGAACCCCTAGAGGGCTAGAACGGTATGCACGGGAGGATTTCCCGAAGAGATAATTGGAATGATGAGTGATTGTGGAGCGGTCCGAATAGACTGAAGGCCGGTAGGCGTACCAGTCAGGCCGAAGGCTCGGAGGACGGTCCAGTCAGATTGGCTGAAGGTTCTGAGAGTGGTCCAGATTGGCTGAAGGCCCGGGGAGGCGGTCCAGTCATGCTGAAGACTCTGCGGGTAATATTGAATCGGTTAGAGGCTATGGGTTGCGTATGTCGCGATGGGATTACATTGGGAGGTCTGGCCCGGCTAGCGATCTTGAGCAGTGAAGGTAGTGCATGGGCTTGAGAGTCCTTGTGCTAAGAGCCAGAGTAGCGGTAATGCATGGATATTGGGTACGCCCTAAAGTGGTAATGTGGCGTAGGATGAGCACCATGGTGCCTGTCATGGTGGCTGGGCAGACAAGTGGGGTTTCACGGAGGTGAAAGCGGCAGTGCAGAGTTGCGATCGCAGTGGTCCGTCGAGGATCTTTGAGTAGTGTGTTGCGGCGGCGGAATATGAGTTTATTCGACTCGATATGTTGCTTTGGGCGCAGAGGGAATATCGCGACGTGGAGTCAGGGAGAGGAGTTAGGATGGGATGCAGAGCAAGAGTTTTGGACTCTCAGTGAGATCATGATCAGGGTTCTGGGTATGTATCAGTGGTTTATCCTGGAAGGATGTTGTGGATATCGTCTATATATCAGGTTATCCGCACCTGAGGGTGCTAGAGCTAGATCGGCATGTAGGTGTGATTGCGATAGGAGAACTCGGGGGAGTTGCTCCGAAATGGAAGAATGAGTCTTTCGGTCATTATGCTAAGGGTAGAGTGGAATTTGGATCGGGAATCCGAGGGTGCGTGGCTTTATAGCCATGTGAGTCAAGTGGAAGATGAGAATAGGAACCGTAAGGCATCATGGGTAATTCTCGGTTGTTGAGTGTGGTTATCGGAGGGTACAGTGGGTGCCGGTTTGAGTAGGTGGTGGGAACACCGTATGGGATGAGAAAGTGAGCTTCTGGTTCTATGGTTGTACTTTGAGGGGCTTGGTTCGGTCAAGGTCAAGTGGCGCAGAGTGGGAAGTAGATTGAAGATGAGATGCCGAAGGCTTCGAGGGCGAAGCCTAATTTAAGTGGGGGAGAGTTGTAACAGCCCGGAATTTCAGATATTGATATAATTATGTTTTTGGGGGTGATTTAAGAGGGGACTCGGCGAGTTGGAGCCTAGACTCGCCGAGTAGGATCGCAGACTTGGTCGCGGGTTCGCGACTGGACTCGACGAGTCCAGATATGGACTCGGCGAGTCGACGCTGTTCAGCAGAAACCCTAACCGTTCGGTTTTGGATCGTATATAACGCCCTTAGGCCGTCATTGTCCGTCTTTTTGGTCGATTGAGAAGAACCCTAATCGTTGTGGACGTCTAGAGCAAGGGAGAAAGCTATTGGAACTTGGAAGAATTTGTTAGGCAAGAAGAAGAAGAATTTAGCCAAAGGAATATCAAGGAGGATCGAGTCCTGAGGTTTGGGGGACACAGAGAGTGCGTTTTCAGGTAACACTCGGACCATTTCTGTTAATTTGATGTGTATACGAATCTAGGGTTTATGAAACCCACTTAGTGATTAGATGGGTTATTATGTTATTACCCAGACGTTTATACCCCAGTAATAAGATGTTTAGAAGTCCAGAAAGTCCCATTATTGTATATCTCGGGACCATACGTAATTCAGGAAGCAGTTGCTCGTCTGCATGGCATGGACTCGCCGAGTTGTTCTTCAGACTCGGCGAGTGGCTTGAAGATTAACTGGGACTCGTCGAGTCGTTCTTCAGACTCGGCGAGTTGAGTCGGGGTGGCCCCACGATTCTTCCAGGAGGAACTCGTCGAGTAAAAAGGGGATACTCGACGTGTAGGAAGGGAATCATAAGGAATCGGTGAGTCAAGGGCGAGTGGACTCAGAGTCGTTGAACTCGGCGAGTCTTGGGGTGACTCGGCGAGTTAGGTCGCGGGTTGAGCGAAGTTCTGAGTATGGGGACTCGGCGAGTCATAGGGTTGACTCGGCGAGTAGGGCCAGTCAGGGGTTGACTTTGACCTTGTCTTTGACCAAGGATTTGACCAGTTGTCTTCCAGGGGTATTTTGGTAATCATGGGAGTTTATTGGGTTATTGTTTGATGTTCAGTGGAGGAGTTGTGTCAGAGTTCGGAGCAGCGGGATCTTATCTTTTCAGCCGTCAGTTCGAGGTGAGTTATCCTCACTATATCAACAGGGTCTAAGGCACCAAGGCCGGCCCTTTATTGTATTGAGATTCAGTTACGTTTATCATGTTAGTGCTGGTTGTGTCTGCATCCTGGTAGTTAGGATGGTACATGCTAGGGGACCTTGCAAAGGTCAGTTCTCGATATGTTGAGTAATGCTATGCTAGTGATCGAATAGGGCGGTAGCCCGGTTAGGGTAATGATATGCTATGTGATATGTTTACTCGGTTTGTTGATTATGATTGTTATATGACTGTATGTTTTGTGCACATGGTTGTTTGGATTAGAGATGGGTTGAGGCGGGTCCTGCTTTGTGCTGTAGGCCAAGATACCCAGGGCGGACCGGTTGTTCCGAAGGCCCAGCGAGCGGTCCGGATAGGCTGTAGGCCCCACGAGGGCGGACCAGACGTGCCGAGGCTCGGAGAGTGGACCAGGATGACTGAAGGCCCGATGCGGGCGGACCAGTCACACTGTAGACTCGGAGAGTGGACCAGGTGGGTTGAAGGCCCAATGCGGGCGGACCAACCCCACTGTAGACTCAGAGGACATGACTAGACCCGGAGGATGGATCCGACGGACTGAAGGCCTGACAGGGCGGACCAGTCACGATAGACTCGATATGCATGATTGTTCTATGATCTGTTTTGTTATGTATGATTTATATGTTTTGGACCGGAAGGTCACGGCCTGGAAAGGCGTATGCGTGGTTGGTATTTTGGGGGTATCTCACTAAGCTTTCGGGCTTACAGTTGTGGTTTAATGTTTTTCAGGTTCTTCAGGAGACTGTGGCAAGGCGAAGGCGCGATCGTACCGTTCCTCATGATTTTGTAACAACGTGATTCTGGGAATACTTAAATGAATTATATTGAAAACCTTTTTGTGAACATTTTAATGAAAACAGGGTTGTTTTGAAAATTTTAAATTGGTTGTGTTTTCGGATGTTACACACTTCCCGAGCCAGGACTTAACCTCCTGCAAAGTCGGGACGTCGTTTCCTATGAGTAATATGTCATCGACACATAGAACGAGGAAGATTACTAGACTCCCACTGGCTTTGACATATACACACGATTCATCTTTGCTTCGTACAAATCCAAACTCTTTGACTTTCTCATCGAAGCAAAGATTCCATCTGCGAGATGCTTGCTTAAGTCCATAAATGGACTTCTCAAGCTTACACACTCTATTCAGATGCTTCGGATCCACAAACCCCTCTGGCTGAGCCATGTAAACATCCTCAGCCAACATTTCGTTAAGGAAAGCGGTCTTGAAATCCGTTTGCCAAATCTCATAATCATGAAATGCGGCAATTGCTAGCATCACTCTAATAGACTTTATCTTCGCAACTGGTGAGAAGGTCTCATCATAGTCAACTCCTGGAGTTTGAGTAAAGCCCTTCGCAACCAATCGCGCCTTATACGTGTGTACTTTTCCATCCATGTCGGTCTTCTTCTTGAAGATCCATTCGCATCCAACAGTCTTATGTCCGGGCATGTTATCTACCAAATTCCAAACATGGTTGTCATACATGGACTGGATCTCGCTGTCCATAGCCTGTTTTCATTTTGCAGACTATGGGCCTGCCATGGCTTCCTTATAGCTATTAGGTTCATCAAGATTTATTAGTGTAGCATCACTAATATACGTGTCCCATTCGGTAGTAATATGAAAACCATAAAACTGGGGATGAACTCTAACTCTATCGGAACGTTTAAGAGGTAAGGATTCGTCAATCGGTTCAAACGGAGTCTCCTCCTCGGGTTGAGCGCCAGCGGTAGAGGTTCCTTCATCTATCGACTCTTGAATCTCTTCAAGCTCGATTTGCCTCCCACTGTCTCCTTGGCCTATGAGTTCTCGCTCTCGGAAAACTCCTCTATTCGCAACAAAGACAACATTGTCCTTCGGTCTATAGAAGAGATATCCAAAGGATGAAAATACATCGCTCGCTTCGAGGTTCGAGGTTGTCGTGAGTATCTCGTCTTACGAAAACCTCGCAACCCCAAACCTTGATATGTGCCAACAAGGGAGCTTTCCCTATCCACATCTTGTGAGGTGTTTTGGCAACCTTCTAAGTAGGGAGTCGGTTAAGGATATGGGCGGCAGTCTCTAAGGCATACCCCCAAAAAAAGATAGGTAGTGAAGCACGACTCATCATAGAGCGAACCATATCCAATAAAGTTCGATTATGCCTTTCTGCCACACCATTCAACTGCGGTGTCCTAGGAGGCGTCAATTGCGAAACTATTCCACACTCCTTGAGATAATCGTGGAATTCAAGAATTAGGTACTCTCCTCCTCGATCGGATCGAAGCATCTTGATTTTCTACCCAATTGATTCTCCACTTCATTCTTGAACTCTTTGAACTTTTCAAAAGTTTATGACTTTTGCTTGATTAAATAGATATACCCATATCTACTATAATCGTCGGTAAAAGTCACGTAGAAGCGGTTCCCATCCTTCATGGTTGATCTAAACGGTCCACATACATCGGTATGTATTAAGTCCAATAGACCTTCACCCCTTTCACATGTACTCATGAAGGGTGACTTAGTCATCTTTCCAAGTAAACAAGACTCACACATGTCATCTTCCCTAAGGTCGAATGACTCCAACACTCCATCCTTTTGGATTTGGGCTATGCGTTTCTTGTTGACATGTCCTAGACGACAATGCCACAAGGATGCTTTATCCATACTAGTGGAAGAATCTATGTTCAAAACATCATTTCCTAAGTTATCAACAATCATAACAGTTTCATAAATTCCATTACATGGTATAGCTTCAAAGTAAAAGACACCATTTAGATAAGCCAAAATAGAACCATTCTCATTATTAAAAGAAAATCTAAAACCTTGTCTATATAAACCATGAAATGAAATGATGTTTCTAGCCATTTCTAGCGAATAGCAACAATTGTTCAAATCTAAACATAAATTATTCCTAAGCACTAGAGAATACACTCCGATCTTGGTCACAGGCGACGATCTTTTGTTCCCCATGATTAGATTGATTCTTCCTTGCTCCACATCCCTACTTCTTCTTAGTCCCTACACATTAGAACAAATTTGGTAACCACAACCGGTATCAAGAACCCAAGAAATAGCATGATTAGAATCGTTAGATTTAATTGTGTATATACCTGCGAAAGATGGCTTGATCTTTCCTTCCTTGATGGCTTGCAGGTACTCTGGGCAGCTTCTCTTCCAATGTCCTATCTTGTGGCAGTGGTGGCACCCTGCTTCCTTTGGGTTAGGGCAGGGTTTAGCAGGATCAACTTTGGTCCTACTAGAAGAGGCACCATCTCGGGCTTTAACCTTACAATAGTTCTTAGACGAAGCCTTCCTCTTCTTTCCCTTTCCTTGTCCAATAGCCAAGACAGGAGCAGCGGGTGGATTGGGAGTTGGTGCAGCAGACTTGTCCTTGAAGTTGCTCTCATCGACCCTCAAGAGACCTTGGAGTTTGCTTATGGTGACCTCTTCTTTGTTCATGTGGTAGGTCATCCTAAATTGATTGTAGCTTGGAGGAAAAGAGTGAAGCACCATGTCGATCGCCAAGTCTTCCCCAAAGTCAACATTCAACTTGCGAAGGCGGTCGACATACCTTTGTATCTTTTGTAGGTGCACGGTAAGAGACTCTCCATGACCTATCTTAGCGGAAATCATGTTAGTGAAAATCTCATAACGCTCTTGTCTCGCGTTTTGGTGGTATCTCTCCAATAAATCTTGATGCATCTCGTACGGGTACATGTCCTCATAGGACTTTTGGAATTCGGAGTTCATGGTGGCTATCATGATGCAATGTACCTTCGTTGCATCGCGCTCATGAGTTTCAAAAGCGGTCATTTCAGCTGGAGTAGCGATTTCAGGGTTAATTTTCTCGAGCTTCTCATCGAGGACATACTCCTTCTCCTCATAGAAAGCAAAGGTGCGAATGTATCTTATCCATTCGCTGAAGTTCGTCCCATCGAAAGTGACCTTTTGACAAAGGCTCATCAATGTGAAAGAACTTGCAGTAGCGTTGTTTGCGTTCGACATCTACAAATAGAAAGGACAAAGATAGATTAGAATATGAATCCCTAATTATCACCCAATAAGATAATTAGGGCTAGGATCCAACAATAATATTTACATATTAGAAAAGGGATGCCATAATCCAACATGCAAATAAATTGAAGGTAAGTGAATGACGATTCACTAATTCTCCACCATAAAAACATAACTATTAGACCTAAATGTATTGAGAATTCCTAGGTTCGGATGAGATTCATTGAAACTATTCAATGGCATGTTTAAATCTCGATATGCCCCTCTTGTTTATGACTGGGATACCGAGGATCACAAAGCGGGTGTGAATTATAATGCAAATTCACATGGTGCCTTCATTGTAACGATCACCTATTCGATGTGCCGGTAAACCACACACGCTCCATCGAACTATGATAAACAATGAATCACCCTTTTCCACCTTTGCTTAGAACCAATTAGTGTGCCGGTAAACCACACACGCTCCACTAACTTCTTAGCAAGGGTGCTAAGTGTAATTTCATGGGATTGCATCAATTCACTTTTCCTAAAGTAACTAAGATTGGGAAATTTTAGAATATGTGTAGTTACTTTGTATTACTTATTATACTTTTAATGAGAGGATGAGGTTGCCCTATCCTACCCGTTCGGCTAACGACCTCCACCGATCAAGCAAGCGGTGGGTGTCAGTGTACACCCATTAAGCGCCATTTTATAGGCCGCAACCTTATACCCACATTATAGATCGCCTTTTTGAATGAGGCCTACTAACGGAAAGACTAGCATTTAGTTATACATATATATATATATATATATATATATATATATATATATATATATATATATATATATATGTTATTCTAGTAATATCATATTAGTATAGGGTTGTATTTTAAACCTTTTAAAAATATAGGGTTTGAAATTTAAGTTGTCTAAATTA
The DNA here is from genome assembly GCF_002870075.4 of Lactuca sativa. Lineage (NCBI taxonomy): Eukaryota > Viridiplantae > Streptophyta > Magnoliopsida > Asterales > Asteraceae > Lactuca > Lactuca sativa. The sequence continues at coordinate 17,063,494 of NC_056627.2, forward strand.
AAACCTTTTAATCACAAAATATAAATTTCAAAACTTGAGGACAAGTTTTAACCATTTAAAACATGGAGGATCAAATAACAAATAATTTCAATTAACAATTAATTTCCTAATTATCTATATTTGATTTATTCAAGATTTCTTTCAAGATAATTACCAAAATAATCAAAATAATTAATTAATTATCATATAAGGAAATTAAATATTTTATTAGTTGATGAATATCTTTAATTTGATCAAGATTATAGTCATATATATCAAAAAATCGGATTAGGGTTGATATAATATGATTAAGGTAAGTTTCCATAAGATAATCATGAAGAAATCCCGAATCTGGCCATTCCTAACGCTTGGACTCGCCGAGTGCACAAAGGGACTCGCCGAGTCAGGCCAACTCGCCGAGTGCACTTTGGAACTCGCCGACTCCATGACTCAGAAACACAAAAATCGAATTTTGCAGTTTAGTTTCAAACAATTAAGCAACAATTTAATGAAAACCAAGCTAGGCTCTGATACCACTGATGGGTTTTAGCCATAAGAACTTTCCTATGTGCGCATGCAAAACCCTAATGCTCGGATCTAGGCTTTCTAATTAAACATGATTTGAATCCAAGACTTCTAATGACTATTTAGGAATAAGAACAATGATAAAATAGAGCTAGAATCATACCTTTGAATTCCTTGTTGATCTTGTTGTCTTGGAGCTTCTAGAGTCACAATTGTCACTCCTCTAATGGCTTACAAACACCAAATAGCAAGGAGGATGATTTGGGAGAGAGGAGAGGGGAGGAAATCGGCCAGGGCTTCTCTACTTTAGGTTAGGTGCCGATTTCCTTATGCCATAGGGTCTATTTATACTTGTAGACTCCTTAAGGGTTACAACCTAAACCCTAATTGGATAATCTTCTCTTAAGGCTATCCAAATCCTTTCCTTAGATAAGAAATGGACGATTTGAGCTATCCTTTAGCTTCTAGAATCCGTCCAATCCATATCTATATGGATTTATAGTCTAAAGTTTAACTATCAAACAATTGACAGTTTATACCCTCTTATTTAATTAATCTCTTTAAGTCACCAAATTAATTCCAATTAATTCTATGACTTATATTTAATAAAATAACAATATTATTATTCTTTATATTATTATATTAATAATATTTACTCTCTCTTAATAAATCATCCTATCAAGTTGCTATGGTGAAGGCAACCTAAAAGGACCATGCACAACCGGGTCAAATACTTGCCTAATATAGTTGCAGCCTTAGACACTATTCCAACAACTAAGTTAGGACTGGAGGGTCCAATCGAGTTGTGAGACCGGAGGGTCTTAACTGAGGTACAAGAGCAGAGGGCACAACCCGAGCTATGAGACCGGAGGGTCTTCACTGAGACACATGACCGGAGGGTCCACAGCGAGTCGTGAGACAGAGGGTCCTCACCGAGACGCATGACCAGAGGGTCAATGCTGAGCTATAGCCATGAGAGGCTTACTATTTGTGTATATGGTATTTTGGGGAACTCGTTAACCTTCGTTCTTACCATGTTGTGTGATATGTGTTTCAGGTACATCTCAGGATTGCGAGAAGGTGCCGGCTTGATTGTATACACCTGTTCGAGATTACGTTTGAGGATTCTGGGATATTATGAGCCATTTTGTTGATTTGGTTTTGACAACTGATATATTTGTGGTTTTTGAGTGATGTGATATTAAGTTTTTTGTGGTTTAAAATGAAAATTTTGTTTGAAAATTTAGAGTGTTACAGTTTTTGTAATCTCGATGAATTTGGGGGTCAGATGTGCGCGGCAGGCATGACGCGTACTTGGCGTGTAACTCTAAATTCTTTATAAAAAATCTCTATTAGTACTACAAATTTCCTTAAGATTGTGTTTCCAAATTGTAACTTTTATTTTTAACTTGTATTTTATACTTTTCTAAAATCGTATCTTCATCATACGAACTCCAGTTTTGACCTTTTTTCTTTAAAAGTTTTTATGTCCCGGAGTACTACGATTTTCGTTTTAGTGACGTTAGCAAAAACACAATCGATTTCTTTATACCATTTTGACATGAATAACATTATTAACATGGTTGGTGTTTACTTTTTATAAAATCACAACTCCTCCAATCGGAGTCAGATTTTTACAAAGTTTATATCTTTGGGACCAGTTGGTTGTGTACTTTCCAAGTATACTGACCATTATTGAAAGTGGTGTAACTTGATGGTCACTTATTTTTGACCCTATTATTATTATTATTATTATTATTATTATTATTATTATATAACTGATCATATTTCTTTTTAAAATATGCAAAGCTCTATTATCATCGTTTGTCGATGCTAATATCTAATGACGGTTGATGAAAGAAATTTCCCAATTGTCACTTTCTCCCCCTATTTTAGGAATTTCGTCGTGAAATTCGGATCTTAGGGTAACCATATTAGGGGATATTGGTTTCTTAATCAGGGATTGCCCCTTTTCCTTTTTATTGGGACAACTAAATTTCCTTTTTAGTTCCTACTTCTAATTCTTAAACTTCATCTTTAGAATCTAATATTTATCTTTTGAAATTCTATTTGATTTTATCCTTATTTTACACCAACATGAAACCTAAACTTTTTATCGTACTATTGGTGTGGATTTCTTGATGGATTTCTATATTTATTTGTCTGTTTCTAATTGTATTCTAACTAGATCTTTTTATATAATAATGATGAAGACAGCTACAAGTGTTCCCAATTCCCTTGTTAAACATTACATGATTATCTCCAAGGGAAATTTCCCTAAGTCTCTTATTCTAACATCCAAAATTCCCTTTTACTGGCTTGGTTGACCCTTGCAAACGTTTGTGCTGTCCCTTGGTCCTCCGCACCTAAACTTCTCACATTTTCCTAGATGATGAAGTCCATAATTACAACATTAGGGGAGTCTTCCTAAGTATACCCTTGATGGAGTGGCTGATCTCTCACGAGGCTTCCTTTCCTTTCTTTCCTTCCACAAGTGTTGAATAGATTTTCCCTTGGTGATTCCTTCATAACTGTTCTTAAGTTCTTTGGATTTCTTCTTACTGCTTCTTGAGTTATGGGTCACCGGTTCCTTTCGACTGAAGGCTAAATATTTAGCTTCCACATAGGTATTGGGCTGGTGTGCTTGCACCTCGATCCTGATATGGGGAGTTAACCCTTGGAGATATGCATTGATCTTCTAGATCTCCGAGTTGACCAAATCAAGGCATATGGAGACTAAGTACTCAAAGCATACTATATAGAAGGCCATACTTAATTCCTTGGTGATAAGATGACTAAATTCTTGCTCCGCTCGTGCCACGTCTTGTCTAGAAAGGAACTCCTTTATCGTTTGCTTCTTTAACTCTTCCCTGGGGGTTGCATATGCTTCGTCTGTGCGTATAACCTTGAACTGGATAATCCACCAGAGATTAACTCTTCCTATAAACACGCATGTTTCAAACTTAACTCTATGCTCACCAACACACTTGCTCTCTATCTCTTTTATCCACTGGATCAAACTATCTACACCATTGTCTCCATAAAAAGGTTTTGGCTTACTTTTAATAAAATCCGGATAGGTTTTTGTCATTTGACTACCTTCCTTATTTCTTCATTCATCTTTACTAGTTCTGATATTCCCTAATGCATCGGAGACTTGATGTTGAATCTTGGTCTGAATGGTAGTTGGGTCAACCAAGTTTGCATTGTAGGGTTGTTATCCTAAATTGACAACAAGAAGGTTACTCGTTGTTCCTTATAGGTTTGTCGTTCCATCCTTGATTTACTAGGATAATACTACTTTTCTCATTTGTAGGGTACTAGAGTTGCTTTCCTAACAACTTATATTATGAATGAAAATTTCTGATTACTCCAAGAAAATCTCACTTTATTGCCTTTAGTCTACTAAATAGATTAAACTCCTAAAGTTTTTTTTAATATCTAGGGTATCAAAAGTTTTTGGGAATGAAGAGTATCAAAATTTGAAATTTTTGAACATGCTCATCGAGCACACGACGCGCGCCACACACACTTGAAGCAGATCAACATTAAAATTGATTTTGGCCTCATTCAATACTTTTCCAACATTCATTTGGTCGCCCCCCTTTCTGTCTCGATTGGGTCCCATATGCATGACGCACACATCGTAAGCCTGCTCCCGAGCTTCGATTTCTGCATCTCTTTTGACTCCTCTACTTCTAGGTATCCTTCTTACTTAATGTAATCTCCTACTTAGGCTAAATTTCGCGGTTTAGGGCTTTTTGGAGGTTTTTATCGATTGATGGATTTCGGTTAAATTTTGTGAAATGGATGAGTAATTTAGCTAACCATACTACCAATTTTACTTCCTAAATACTCAATTTTGAGTTTATTTCATCCATTGATCCTCATTTTGAGTTTTTAGAATTTCAGAGTTTTTCTAAATTTTTAGCTAAATCCATAAATTAGCAATGTTTTAAGTAGAATGAACTACATATTTGTGCTCTAGAAGCTTAGTCGATCATCCCTATATGTTTATGGGGTTGAATTTTGGGCGAAACAACTGTTTTTTGAACAGTTGTTCGTCGTGATCTTGTGTAACATCCCAATCCTCAGGTATGAAATTTAATTATTTAAGCATGTTTTTCCTTGGAAACTCGGCGAGTTAGGAGCCTTAACTCAGTGTGTTGAGGTGACTTTTGGCCGCGGATATTATTGAACCAACTCGACGAGTCGGGGTGCCCCAACTCGGCGACTTGGTAGCTGAGAAGAAACCCTAATTTTTAGGGTGTTGCACCCTATTTAAAGGCCTTATGTCCTTTGGCTGGCCTACTTACTAGCTTCCTATGTCCAGAAACCTTAATTTCGTGTATCATCTTCCAAAGTTGAGTGTGTGAGCTTGTGGAGAGTTTGGAGAGTTGATTTTTGGTACTCTTTTGAAGTAGACTTGAAGTTTAAGGTTTCTAGTTCGATAGGAAGGTCATAGATCCAAAACCTCCCCATTTGTTGCAGTCTTTTTGAGGTATAAATTCGACATCTTGCTTCCTTATTTCTTAGATCTCTTCCTTGAGGTTTTATTGTGATTATTGGGTCATTTTCAAGATGTTTAAGGAGTTGAGTATATTATGGGTTGTCACTTTAGATCTAGCCATTTGTGGCCTAATTTGGCTTAAAGTTGCAAGCTTTATTAGGTTCTAGGCCTCATTCATTCAATATGTTCTTTATTAAGGCTTTTATGAGTCCTAGAGCTTCTTTTGGCATGCAAGAGCGTAAAGTTGGCAACTTTACGTGGCTTTCCAGCTCCAGGGTATCAAGTCTACATTTTTAAGCCTTAGGTTCAATAAAAGGACTGAATGTGTTAAGCTGGGGAAAATGCGACGAGTTTTCCAGCCAACTCAACGAGTTGGCTAGGGTTTTCCCGACCTTCTGAGCACTGTAGAAACTCGACGAGTTTGTTGGTGCACTCAATGAGTTGGGTCAACAAGGACTGTTGATCCTGATCTTTGACTTTTACTTTAACCATGGTTGACCAAACTGGCTTTTGAGGGCATTTTGGCTATTTCGGGGTTTTGATGGAATTGGTCAGATGGTGGTTGTAGGCATTTCAGATAGTAGCCTAGATTCGGAGTTAGATCTTATCAGTTCAGCACTATTTATGAGATGAGTGTTCCTCACTATACTTGTTGGGTCACATGCACCAAGACCGACCCTTTTGCAACGAGTATCCTGGTTATTGCATGATTTAGTTTTATAGTGATCTGTTAGATATGTATCTTGGTAGATAGGATAATGCTATGCTTATTGATCTATAAGATCTGTGCTTATCTTTTGATAGATTATATGTTTGTGATTATATGTTTATGATTTATGTATTTGTGTGCTTATCTGTTGATTGAATCTTGTTTGTTACCCTCTTTACATATTTGTGTAGCTCTTTATTAGTACTACCACTTTCCTTAAGATTGTGTTGCCAAACTGTAACTTTTATTTTTAACACGTATTTTATATTTTTCTAAAAATCGTATCTTCTTCATATGAACTCCATTTTTGACCTTTTTTCATTTAAAAGTTTTTATGTCCCGGAGTACTACGATTTTCCTTTTAGTGACGTTAGCAAAAATCAACCGTATACCAATTTGACGTTAATAACGTTATTAACACGGTTGATTTTTACTTTTTATAAAATCACAACTCCTCCAGTCGGAGTTAGATTTTTACAAAGTTTATATCCTTGAGACCAGTTTGTTGTGTCCTTTCCTAGTATACAGACCTTTATTGAAAGTGGTGTAACTTTTTGGTCACTCATTTTTGAACCTATTATTATTATTATTATTATTATTATTATTATTATTATTATTATTATTATTATTATTATTATTATTATTATTATTATTATTATTATTATCATCATCATCATCATCTAACTGATCATTTTTTTTGAAATATGAAAAGCTCAATTATCGTCATTTGTCGATTCTAATCTCTAATGACGGTTGATGACAAAAATTTACCAATTGTCACATTCTCCCCCTGTTTTAGGAATTGATTCCTAAAATTCGGATCTTAGGGTAACCTTATTAGGGGAGACTGGTTTCTTAATCAGGGATTGCCCCTTGTCCTTTTTATTGGGACAACTAATTTCCTTTTTAGTTCCTACTTCTAATTCTTCAACTTCAGCTTTAGAATCTAATATTTATCTTTTGAAATTTTATTTGATTTTATCCTTATTTTACACCAATAGGAAATCTAAACTTTTTATCGTACTATTTGTGTGGAATTCTTGAAGGATTTCTATATTTATTTGTCTGTTACTAGTTGTATTCTAAATAGATCTTTATATATAATAATGATGAATACAACTTCAAGGATTTCCAATTACCTTGTTAAAAATTACATGATTATCTCTATGGGACGTTTCCCTAAATCTCTTATTCTAACATCCAAAAGTCCCTTTTACTGGTCTAGTTGACCCTTGCTAATGTTTGTGATGTGCCCTGGTCCTCCGCACCTAAACTCCTCACATTTTCCGAGATGATGAAGTCCATAATTACTACACTAGGGAAGTCTTCCCAAGTATCCCCTTTGTGGAGTGGGTGATCTCTCACGAGGTTTCCTTTCCTTTCTTTCCTTCCACATGTGTTGAATAGATTTGCCCTTGGTGATTCCTTCATACTTGTTCTTAAGTTCTTTGGATTTCTTCTTACTTCTTCTTGAGTTATGGGTCACGGGTTCCTTGAGACTAAAGGCTAAATATTTAGCTTCCACATAGGTATTGGGCTGTTGTGATTGCACCTTGATCCTGATATGCGGAGTTCACCCTTGGAGATATGCATTGATCTTCTGGATCTCCGAGTCGACCAACTGAAGGCATATGTTGACTAACTACTCAAAGCATAATGTATAGAAGGTCAGGTGTAATTCCTTGGTGATAAGATGAATGACTTCCTGCTCCGCTTGTGCCACGTCTTTTCTAGAACGGAACTCCTTTATCATTTGCTTGTTTAACTCTTCCCTGTGGGTTGCATATGCTTCGTCTATGCCTATAACCTTGACCTGGATAATCCACCAGAGGAGAACACTTCCTATAAAATTGCATGTTACAAATTTAACTCTATGTTAATCAATACACTTGCTCTGTATCTCTTTTATCCACTGGATCAAACTATCTACTCTATTGTTTCCATAAAATGATTTCGGCTTACTGTTAATAAAATCATGATAAGTTTTTTTTCATTTGACTACCTTCCTTATTTCTTCCCTCATCTTTACTAGCTCTGATATTCCCTAACGCATTGGAGACTTCACGCTGAATTATGGTTTGAATGGTAGTTAGGTCAATCAAGGTTAGCATTGAAGGGTTGTTATTCTGAATTGACAGCAAAAAAGTTTACTCGTTGTTCCTAAAGGGTTTGTCATTCTATCCTTGATTTATTGGGATAATACTACTTTTCTCATTTGTAGGGTACTAGAGTTGCTTTCTTAACAACTTATATTATGAATGAAAATTTCTTATTATTCCAAGAAAATATCTCTTCCTTGCCCTTAGTCTTCTAAATAGATTAAACTCCTATTTAGGCTAAATTTTGTTGTTTAGGGATTTTTGGAGGTTTTTATCAATTGATGGATTTTGGTTAAATTTTGTGAAATGGATGAGTAATTTGGCTAACGATACTACCGATTTTACTGTTGAATTAATGTCCAAGTCCATAACTATAATTGGTAAGACTTTACCCGACCCGGCATGGTCCATTTGGGTTGCATGCCATCATGCATTTGGATAGACTATAATGAGAGAAATAACACTTAAGGTTTATTAATATATTATAAGTTCTAATATATTAATAAGGTTATTTAATTAGTATTGATCAAGAATTAATTTGGAATTAATTAAGTGATCAAAAGTAGACTAATTAAATATATGGGTTGATTGTGTAAATCATTCATTCTTATATATGTGGGCTTGTGATCCAAGATTCCTTATGTTGGACTAAGTCCATGGGGTGACCCATGGATACTCCATAGAGGTTAAAATCCATGGAGCATAAGGAATGGGTAAAGTTATGAGTTACATGGTGTAACCCTAATAGCCACCATATAAAAGAATCCCATGGCTCAAGAAATCGTGCACTAGTGTGTGAATACGAGGGCTAGACGATTTCAAGAAGTGTTCCATTTCTCTCAAGTCATTCCATGTGCATTTGGTGTTGTGTGAACCATTTGAGGTGTCACACTTGGGGCACTAGGCACTGAAGCTTCATGAAGACTAGCTATATCTTGGAAAGTTCATATTTGCATGTATAATAGAGAAAACATAGATCCAAGGTATTTAGGGTTGCATGTACACTTAGGAGTGTTAGAATTCTCAAAACCCAATGTTTACTTTGTTGGGCCAAAATATGGTTTATACTTTGCTTTTCTGGACAATTGTATTTTTCTATAATATTTGTGGAGTTTACGGTCATGTTTACGGTTGAGTTTACGGCCGTAAACACCTTACGGCCGTAAACCCATTTATGGCCCATGTTCACCAAGCCCATGTCCGCTTGTATAAATATACGTGTTAGGGTGTGATGAACAAATTGATGAAAAATAGAGAGTTTACGGCCAGAGAAGAACAAGTGTGTGTTGTGTGTTAATCTTGTAAGGGAACTTCATTCTAATCAATTCAATCAAGATTCATATTATTCTTCTTCTCCTTTCTTCTATTTGATCTAACATCATCCGTTTGATTGGGATTCCGCACCATCAAACGGATTTGATTGATACACAGGTAATTTAGGGACTTACAATTGGTATCAGAGCCAAGTTGTATCAGTCAATTTTGTTAGATTTGGAGCGTTATTTGATCTTATTTTCGAAATAATCTTGCGATTTTGGATAGATCTCTGAAAAAATAAGGGGGGTTTGTTCTTCGTGTTTTTCATAAAAAAAGGTTTTTGATCGAGTTTTGGAGCAAAAAAGAGCGAAAATCACTGTTTTTGGTCGTAACCTGCGAGGGGTGGCGGCCAACAGCTAGGGTTTCCGAGAAGTTCACGGCCCGAGGTTTGCGGCTCGGAGTATACGGCTCAGCAGTTTGCGGCTCGGTCTAGCACGTTTCCGGCTTCTGAGTTCTCGGCCTCGCAAGCAGCAGCCTCGCTCAGCAACCTCATCCTCGCATTAAAAACAATACGAGCATTGGACGTTCCGTGGATCGAACCCGCGACCTCCAGCTCCGAAACCAGGTGCCTTACCAGCTGATCTCGATTACTAGATGCAATAAACTTTCGAAACTTAATTCAAAAAGACTCCTTTTCGGTTCCAAGTTTCGCACAATTGTCATTTTTAGCCCAAAATTAAATTTTTTTAATTTTAAATTCCTTTTTCATAAAAAAATTAATAATAATAATAATAATAAATAAATAAAATTAAAATTAATAAATAAAATCATATTTTAACTTTTTACTTTTATTTATTTATTTATTTATTTTTAACTTTTGACCTTAAATTTTGACTTTGACTTCCAAGTTTGATCTTTGATTTTAAACCTTGACTTTTTCGTTTAACTTTTAAACTTTCAAATTTAGCTTTTCGGTTTGACTTTTAAATTTGACTCTTCAAGTTTGACTTTTGAGTTTAATTTTTTAAATTTGACTTTTAAGTTTAACTTTTTAAATTTGACTTTTAAGTTTGACTTTTAAGTTTAACTTTTTAAATTTGAGTTTTAAGGTTGACTTTTATAGTCAAAGGGTTTGACTTTTAAGTTTGATTTTGGCTTCTAGTTGTGGTTTTTAATTGATTTTAAGGTCTACGAGGGAGTTGAAACATGAAAGAGAGTTGTCAGGATATGTTAAGACAAAATTTCAACATTTTTGATTATATCCCTGGAGAAACCCTCGAAACTCAGTTGCAGCGATTTACTACACTTATTACTGAGATGAATATTGCTGGGATCTTCATGTCTAAGTTTGAGATAAACAAAAAGCTACTGAATTCACTTCCGAAATCGTGGGATATGAACGTGGCTATCATCAAGAAGACAAAAGATCTAAATCATCTTAGTCTTGCTGATGTAATTCAAGAACTTGATGCTTCGAAGTGTAGAGAAACAATGAGTTCTGAAAACATTCCGGTCACTGAAGTTACATGTACTCCAGCTTATGAAGCTACGATTAAGTTTCTTCGGGAACAAATTGATTTATTAAAAAGGGAAGTTGAGGACCTGAGATATAAAGGATATCAACTCAGGAAAGGACAAAAACCCTTGAAGGCTGAATTAGAAGCAAAAACCAAAGACTTTAGGAAACTTCAAGAAGAGTATAGCAACACGTGTGAAAATTATAACTATATTAAGAGACAACTTGCTGCTGTAACTGAAGAACTTGATGCCTTGAAAATTAAGTGTGGAAAAGCAGACGTTAGTTTTAAAAATTATACTGCATCAAGTCAGACAGTCGAGTCCTTATATGAAACCCAATTAAAATTCAAAGAAAATCAAAACAAGGGTCTAGGGTATGATAGTGTACCTCCTCTTTATAATCATAACTACACATCCATCCCTATGATAGAGGACGAAACTGACAGGGAGCAACATCTTCGATATGACAAACGAGCTGGATTTGTGTCAGGAGGAGTTATTAATGTTGAAAATACTAATGTTTCTACTTCATGTGCAGGTAAAGTAGCAGAAGATGAGAACAAGGAGAGCACCATTGAACAAACCAACATCTCCTTGAACTTTGAATCTGTTGTTTCCAACTCAACCGCTTCTGTTCAACCTGCCGTTAAGAAATACAAGCCACCAATTCCAACACAACAGAGTTCTTGTTGCAAGTGTGCATGTGGGAACAACAAGAGACAAGGCAAAGATACGCCACCAGGGGCAGGAAGAAACAATTTTCCAGTGAAGAAAAAGACTTGTTTTCATTGTGGAACACCTGGTCACATTTCCCGAAATTGTCCAAATCGCGCATATGTTCCTTACTACGCATAAGGCTGGCAGAAAGCGCCAAGAGGGAGATACTCCAAATGATACCCCTCGAGATCATGATCAGAAATTGACGACTAGAATGCCAAGAAGGCCAAGAATGTAACTCCCAAGGCCAAGAATTCAACTCCCAAGGCCAAGAATCAAACCTCATAGGACAAGAATCAAAATCCCGACGGCAAGAAGGGAATGTCGGCCAAGAAGCCAAATCCAAGAGATGCTCCCGTGAAGCCAAAATCAAAGTCATCTCAAAGGACGACATCAAGATCAAAAGCAAGTACTGCGCCACCCATCGGATCGAGCAAGAAATGGGTTAAACCCGAATACAAATGGGTTCCAAAGGTTCAATCTCCCAAATCAACTAACGACTCAAATATTTCTACATCTTCTGTTTGTGATAAGCAGGATATGTCATGGGAGAGAGTATCATGCGTTGATGACAAAGGTTGACCCAATTTCAAAATGGACTGGGTTCCAAAGACCAACTAATCTCGCTCTGTGTCGGAGCAGCTATGGAGGCATATCGTCAGACTTTCGGTTTGTTGGTAGTGGCTGCTCCAGGCACATAATAGGGGACATCTCTCAACTGTGCAACATTTTGACCTTTGCTTGAGAGTATGTGTCCTTTTTCGGGAAGGAAAAAAAAGGAAGAGATCACATGGGGTTTGTGCTTAACGAAATGAAGAATTTTCGGATCTGTTCTGAGATTATGCGTGCTGTTCTTAGACCTTCTAGATGCAAATTCAATCGGTGAATTACGGTTTGCATTTTCTTCTCTATACTCCTGAGTTTTTCTTAAGCTGATTCACTTTAAAGACTAATTTTTGTTTTAGGATAGTTTAAATTTGCGCATTTACTTTCGTTTCTCTCCTATGAACAAATTTAGGGGGAGAAATAAAAACAAATCAAAAATTAGAAAATTTTAAAAAAAATCCAAAAACATTAGAAAATAAGAAAATCAAAAAAATGGTGTTAATGGAATGGGCTTGCAGGAGATGTTTTGGGAAATGAAATTAACAAGTGATAATGGGCAATCTGAATCGGCGTAACGTACCTAAGTTGAATTGTCTATGCTCTGTGCTCGATGCGCTGGTAGGCACGAAAGGTTTTAAATGGACTTGACTACGAAGAGTTGAACCTAATGAATTCAAGGACTTGACAAACTTTGACCTAGCTAGATCCATTTAACCTGATGTCACGACGCTCGGATAGGTTGAGCAGGGAGATATACATGGGAATCTATCGGTCACATTAAATAACCTGTATCTAGAACTGTGGATTCACTTTTCCTCGATGTGCGGATTCTGTCCTTAATTCCGGTTGGATGGGGCGACTGGTAAATTCCGATAAATTAGGTCTGTAGAATATCATTTTCTTTCTTTCCGTTTGTTAGTCATATGTTGTCTCCTTTGCGTGACTTCTAATATGACCTAGTACACAACATATGCAAATCTATTTCTCTTCAGGCTATATATGTGAAATACTTCTCATCTGTTAGCCATATGTTGTCTCATTTGCGTGACTTCTAATCCGACCTGGTACACAGCATATGCAACCTTCTACTTCTCAACCCCTCTGAAATAATAAGTTATAGAATTCTGAATCTATCTTCTCTCTGAATGGTTGTCTTCTCACCCGGTGTAAGGAGTACTCTGGAAGTTCTTGATGGCTGGGCATATCAGGAAGCGGGAAACATGTTCTAGTAAACTTAAAATTGAACACATACAGATTGTCTGTAGATCTCGCTGCTCGATTTAGGTGGACAACAATATCCCTGGTTGTAGTCAGTTAAATGGTCTTAAGAAAAATTTATTTAACAATTAGGGCCAATCATGATAATAAAGTTATAATTAGATATATGCATGTATCATGTCATTGGTAAATTGTCCTTAATTCCGGTTGGATGGGGCGACTGGTAAATTCCGATAAATTAGGTCTGTAGAATATCATTTTCTTTCTTTCCGTTTGTTAGTCATATGTTGTCTCCTTTGCGTGACTTCTAATATGACCTAGTACACAACATATGCAACTCTATTTCTCTTCAGGCTATATATGTGAAATACTTCTCATCTGTTAGCCATATGTTGTCTCATTTGCGTGACTTCTAATCCGACCTGGTACACAGCATATGCAACCTTCTACTTCTCAACCCCTCTGAAATAATAAGTTATAGAATTCTGAATCTATCTTCTCTCTGAATGGTTGTCTTCTCACCCGGTGTAAGGAGTACTCTGGAAGTTCTTGATGGCTGGGCATATCAGGAAGCGGGAAACATGTTCTAGTACACTTAAAATTGAACACATACAGATTGTCTGTAGATCTCACTGCTCGATTTAGGTGGACAACAATATCCCTGGTTGTAGTCAGTTAAATGGTCTTAAGAAAAATTTATTTAACAATTAGGGCCAATCATGATAATAAAGTTATAATTAGATATATGCATGTATCATGTCATTGGTAAATTGTCCAAAATTGTCACAAATTTTTCGTGTTTAAGTGGACCACAATACTGGCGATCGATCAGACGAAGATGTGAAGATAAGGGTACCGACAAGTGGTATAAGACTGTCTAACAACTTTGATCCCAAATCACTCTTAAAGTTAACTATTATTTTTGTTTTTGTTAAGTTTGTTCATAGTGTTCTTCTAATTTAAATATAAGGGGGAGAACTAAAAATAAAATAAAATAATAAAATAAAACAAAAATAAAAAAAATCAAAATAAAAAAAATAGTGTTATTTCTGTTTTATTTCTTGTTCAGAAAAATCAAAAATCCAAAAATATTTTTGTTTCTATTTTAATTTGTGTGCTAAGTTTTCTTTTAGTTTTGTTTTGTCTTGAAAAGTGATTTCAGGTATAGATAAGACTCATGGAGTTTGTGTCGAAGATTTCTGAGCCATCTGTGAGCATCGAATAATTCTCATTCGAAGGAGCAAGAAATGAAGATAATTCTTTCAAATTCAATCTTTCAACCCCAGATGCAAGGTGAAGCAGAAATTGAAGATTATGTGACGGATTGCATTGAAGCCTCCTCAGTCAGTCTGCTGCTATCTATGAACCTGCTGAAGTGATCCAGCAAATTTGTTCTCTTTGATGTTCTCTCTGAAGATTCTCAAGCTGAAAGCGCTATTTTTTATGAATTAGTACGTCAAGCCTCCTCACCCAATGTGCGTTTAATGCCAAATTCTGAAGAAATACCTAACTACTCATGATGAAGTCAATTATTGAAGATTCATCATGTTCATCTTGAAGCTGTGAAGAATTCGAAGATTAAAGCTGAAGCCAAATCTCCCAATGAAGATTATCAAGAAAGCCAACTACTTTCTAGGGGGAGCTTGTTGGGTCATTTAAGAAAAGAAAAGAAAGTTATAAACCAAGGGGGAGATTGTTGGGCCAAAATATGGTTTATACTTTGCTTTTCTGGGCAATTGTATTTTTCTGTAATATTTGTGGAGTTTACGGTCATGTTTACGGTTGAGTTTACGGCCGTAAACACCTTACGACCGCAAACCCATTTTTGGCCCATGTTCACCAAGCCCATGCCCCCTTGTATAAATATAGGTGTTAGGGTGTGAGGAACAGATTGATGAAAACTAGAGAGTTTACGGCCAGAGAAGAACAAGTGTGTGTTGTGTGTGAATCTTGTAAGGGAACTTCATTCTAATCAATTCAATCAAGATTCATATTATTCTTCTTCTCCTTATCTTCTACTTGATCTGACATCATTCGTTTGATTGGGATTCCGCACCATCAAACGGATTTGATTGATACACAGGAAAATTAGGGACTTACATACTTCCTAGATACTCAATTTCCAGTTTATTTCATCCATTGATCCTCATTTAGAGTTTTTAGAATTTGAAATTTTTTCTAAACTTTTAGCTAAATCCATAAATTCGCAATGTTTGGAGTAGAATGAAGTACGTATTTGTGCTCTAGAAGCTTAGTCGAGCATCCCTATGTGTTTATTGTGTTGAATTTTCGGCGAAACAATAGTTTTTTGAACAGTTGTTCGTCGTGTTCTTGTGTAACATCCCAATCCTTATGTATGAAATTTAATTCTTTAAGCATGTTTTTCCTTGGAATCTCAGCAAGCTAGGAGCCTCAACTCGGTGTGTTGAGGTGACTTTTGGCCGCGGATATTATTGAACCAACTCGGCAATTTGGGGTGCCCCGGCTTGGCGAGTTGGTAGCTGAGAAGAAACCCTAATTTTTAGAGTGATGCACCCTATTTAAAGGCCTTAAGTCCCTTGGTTGGCCTCCTTACTAGCCTCCTATGTACAGAAACCCTATTTTCATATATCATCTTCCAAAGTTGAGTGTGTAAGCTTGTGGAGAGTTGATTTTTGGTACTCTTTTGATGTAGCCTTGAACTTTAGGATGTCTAGTTCCAAAGGAAGGCTATAGATCAAGAACCTCCCTATTTTTTGCAGCTTTTTGAAGTGTAAATTCGACACCTTGCTTCCTTATTTCTTAGATCTCTTCCTTGAGGTTTTATTGTGATTATTGGCTAATTGTCAAGTTGTTCAAGGAGTTGAGTATATTTTAGGTTTGCAAGCTTTAATAGGTTCTAGGCCTCATTCATGCATTAAGTTCTTTATTAAGGCTTTCATAAGTCTTAGAGCTTCTTTTGGCATGCAAGAGCGTAAAGTTGGGAACTTGACGTGGTTTTCCAGCTTCTGGGTATCAAATCTACATTTTTAAGCCTTAGGTTTGATAAAAGGACTGAATGTGTTAACCTGGGGAAAATGCGACGAGCTTTCCAGCCAACTCGGTGAGTTAGCTAGGGTTTTCCCAACCTTCTGAGAATTGTAGAAACTCGACGAGTTTGTGGTTGGACTTAATGAGTTGGGTCAACATGGAATCTTGACCTTGATCTTTGACTTTGACTTTAACCATGGTTGACCAAACTAGTTTTGAGGGCATTTTGGGTATTTCGGGGTTTTGATGGAATTGGTCACATGGTGGTTGTAGGCAATTGAGTCGGGAGCCGAGATTCAGAGTTAGATCTTATCAGTTCAACACCACTTATGAGGTGAGTGTTCCTTACTTTACTTGTTGGGTTGAAGGCACCAAGGCCGATAGGATAATGCTATGCTTATTGATATGTAAGATCTATGCTTATTTGTTGAATAGTTGTATGTTTATGAGTTATGTGTATGTCGACATATGTGTGGTTGGATTCAAGAGGTCCTGCTTTGTGCTGAGGGCCAACAGACCCAGGGTGACCCGGATAGAGTAAAGGCCTGTGAGGTGAACCAGTCAGGCCGAAGGCTCGGAGAACGGTCCAAACAAGCTAAAGGCCCGGTGTGGCGGTCCAGACATGCTGAAGATTCTGTACGTGTGAAGTTGATGTGATATTTATGCTTATGTGTTGTGATGGTATTTTATAGGAAACTTAGTAAGCTTTGGGCTTATAGTTTTGGATTGAGTTTCAGGTACCTTAGAGGATCGCGGAAAGGCAAAGGCGTGATCGTGCACCTCCTCATGTTTTGCTTGACGATTTTGGGATTTCTCTGATGTGAAACTTATTTTGAAACAATTTTTAAACAATGATGGTTTTGGGTTTTTTTAAAAATTTTAAATTTTTCTAGAATTTTATGAATGTTACATCTTGGAGAACGCCACGTGAAGGAATCTGCGCCGCGTGCACTCTCATGCAGTGCGCACCTTTGCGCATTTGGTCCATTTCAACACTTTAGCATTTAACTTATTCCTAGTTATTTAAATTTCTACAGATATGTCAAGAGGAGGTTGATAAGTTATTTTACAGTTACCTTCTAACCGACCATCACATCCATTTATACAGTTCCCCAATTATCTTGCTAATTGGTGTGCCTTTGTCTCTCGCCTGATCACTCTTTTTTCCAAGACTATCGATGTTCATCAGGATCTTTCCTGGAGAGTTGCTGATAAGTCTGGGTTGACGACTCGTCTGGAGCCATTCCTTACCAATAGTGGACTAGAGCTTTTTGCCTTCCATGGATGGCGGCGGGTCGTTGGGGTTCGAGAGGTGATTTACAAGGAGCTCTGATGGGAGTTCTTTTTGGCAGTCCACTTCGACAAGGCGTCGACGAGATGGTTTTATAGATCAATCTTTACCTTTCGCCTAGGAGGTGTATACCGCTCTTATAGCCTGATCAAGTTGTGGAGACGTCTAAGGATTTATACAGAAGAGGA
Source organism: Lactuca sativa (assembly GCF_002870075.4). NCBI lineage: Eukaryota > Viridiplantae > Streptophyta > Magnoliopsida > Asterales > Asteraceae > Lactuca > Lactuca sativa. The sequence continues at coordinate 17,081,120 of NC_056627.2, forward strand.
GACTATGAATCCTCATTTTTATGCTTATCTTGATAGCTGTATTATCAACCCACCACATGAGTATGACTACATGCATGTATGGGGTCACGCTAGGGGGACCTATGTCTTTAGGATTAACAAGGAGAGTGCCTTAAGATCTTCTATTTATTGGTTGATCCACCGATTGGTCACTTCTACTATTTGTCACTGCGAGAAGTGTGTGAAGGTTCCTTCTGGCGACCTCTTCTATATGTGGTGCCTCACTGAGGTTGAGATTTGCCTCCATCTTCCCTTTTCTGTTGCTCTCTATTTATCTAGTATGTCTCTAGGTTCCATGCCTTCGATCATGATTTGCAGGGGTTATTGGGTGACTCGGTTTAACCTATCTTATGTGTTTGACACTAGCGGGATGATTCCTCTTCCTCTCACTAACATGGGTGCTACCGCTCTAGGGAAGAAGTGGCTATTGGTTCGACGAGTGGGGTGGTAGTGGAGGGTTCCAGATGAAGATACTGTGGAGCCAATTAGACAGATGAAGCCGAAGCACATCCCTGAGCCTGCCTTTGAGAGGCGTCAGAGACCTAGGCATGCCGAGCCTAATCAGACAGAGTCGACTATATGTGATGTGATGTGGTGTATGGATGTTGTAGGAGGAGCGTCGTTGTATTATGGCTTCGTTTGTTGGGGTGATACAACATATGGGATGGACTATCCACCTTTTCCTTAGGTGGGCCCTGCTGTTCCACCACATGCTCAGCCTAGTCATGATGGTGCTGGTCCTTCAGGCATACATCATGGGGATACTGATGATAACAGCAAGGAGAGTACGGAGGACGAGGAGGGTGAGTATGAGAGTAGTGACAAGTAGGTGGGAGGGTTGATGCATTTGGGTTGTATTTTGATGCTTACTTTTACTTATTTTGTGGGATATTTTTGATACACTTATGTATGCTTTTGATTTGTGTTTATATATATATATATATATATATATATATATATATATATATATATATATATATATATATATATATATATATATATATATATATATATATATATATATATATATATATATATATATATATATATATATATATATATATATATATATATATATGGTTTTTGTTTTATCATTTATCGAGCTCGTATTCAGTCGATGTATTGGTTTAATCAAGACTAAACATAGGTGATCATGCTATGTTTAGTAGTGACTTAACCTTTACATACATAACCACCTTAGATAATTAACTTCTATATATTGTGTTCTTGATTTGTGTACTTTATTTAAGGTTCGCGGCTATTATTTTTTGTTTTTCTCGACTATCAAAATATGGATTTGCTATATGAGAAGTGCCGGAGGGCAGGATCATCTTAGCTGATAACCGTTCTAAAATCCAGCAACCCAAGGAACAATTTAAACTAGTTACCTCTCCCGTAAATAGTCTATCAGTAGGGTAATTAATAGTAATACTTTTATTTATATGTTTGAGGGCAAACCTAATCGAAGTATATATTCTAAGCTATAGTCATAGTTCCAAAAGAAATACTAATGCACTATAGCAACTCATTCTGATACCATTCTGTCACTCCTTCCCCAGTCGTTGGCAGAAATGCCGGGTGGTGACGTTATTTACATAGATTACCCCAATCATAGAGCACAAACCATAACTATATGTTAGACGAAAGCCATTTACATTTGAGTTGATAGTCCTTCCTTGCATTGATCCTTACTCCATCCTAGGAGCACATGTGATTTTTGGAAATGTCAACTTGGTGTTGGTTACTTCATACGTTTTGAGATAAACATATGTTAAACTTTCTTCGAAAACTTTCTAGAAATTCTTAAAATGATTGTATTCATTTTTCTTAAATTCCTAGTTTCCTATGCTTTATTATATTATCTCTTATCTTATTATCTTTATATTTTAGGACATTCCGTTAATCCTATCTTGTTATCTCTATAGGATATTTACCGATCATATCTTATTATCTTTTAGGATATTTTACCAATCCAAAGTTACTATCTTTGTAGGATATTTACCGATCCTATCTTATTATCTTTATAGGATACTTTTTCAATACTAAGTTACTATCTTTGTAGGATATTAACCTATCCTCTACTATTATCTTTTAGGATATTTTATTAATCCTAAAGTATTTTGTCTACCACTCTAAGGCATCCCACTTGGTAGTTGGATCTCTAAGGTGGTTGTCATGTATTACCAAGAGCCTCCATAATCGAAGTTGTTTGAGTAGTGGTTTCCTCGCACAACGCTTCATCAGACGTCAAATAATGAGTAAAAAGAAAGTTATCCTACTAGGATTGTAGCTATCAATCACAGGTAGGGGTGTCAAACCCCATCTAGATCAATACATATCTTTCTGCCTCTCGTAAGATTAACGATTAAAGGATCAGAGTAGCCAAATTTAGTCAGGCTAAGGATAAATAATAACAGCTAACTAACGAACTAACCTCATCTATTTTAGCTTTTATTATAACACCTTGTTACGAATCGTTTCATTTTTCGGGGCCTTGACCCGAAGAACAGTTATCATAAGGCTTTGGGCCTTGGGGGAAATTAAGATTTAGGCCCCTTTGGATGTGGGTAATGTAGATTAGGTGATCCGAGAGTTTGGTTAGTGCTTTGGAGCCCAACGGTATAACTGTAAAGTGATAGTTTGGGCCTTTTATGAATTTTGGATTTAAGTGATGGGTTTTGAGCATTCTAACACTCCTATGGTGTACATGCAACCCTAGAAAACTTGGATCTATGTTTAACTATAATACATGCAATTTTTTTTTCCAAGGTTCATAATCTATCTACCATACATGGGGAACTTTTAAACATGAAAGCTAGTAAGAAATACATACCTTTTGTTGCTGGAATTCCTTTGAGAACCTTGTGAGCCTACCACCATAAATGTGATGCCTCAAATGCTTCACACAACACCAAATACACTTGGAATAACTTAGAGAGAAATGCAACACACTTAGAAATTGGCTATGCCCTCTTGCTCTTTACTAGTGGCCGATTTTGGTAGCTGGCACATCCATTTTATAGTGTGTCACAAGTAGGGTTACACCATGTAAACCCTATATGGCATGACTTTTCATTTCTTGGATCCATGGGCTCAAAACCACCATGGAGCATGCATGGAGCACCTCATGGGTGTTAGCTCAACTCAATACACCATGGACTACAAGTCCACTATTAAGGAAATGGATGATTACATAATTAGCCCATATATTTAATTATTCTCCTTTTGATCACAAAATTAATTCTAAATTAATTCTTGATCAATACTAATTAAATAATATTATTAATATATCATAACCCATAATATATTAATAAATGATAAGTGTCTTTTCTCTCATTTTAGTCTACCCAAGTGCATGATGCCATGCAACCGAAATGGACCATGCCAAACCGGGTCAAGTACATACCAGAAATAGTTATGGACTTAGACACCTTATCTAACAGTCTCCCACTTGGATAAGTCTAATAACTATTACTGCAAGTATGACTTCAGGAACCGATTAGCAATCGTAGGTCTTTCAAGGTCTCTCGGAACTGAGATAATGATGTTATGCCATTTAAGATTAATGATCCTAAAATCCTCTGATCTCATGATATTAGCCGGACAAATACATGGAACAAAGTCGTACTTATTGTCCAGCATTTTGTTTCCCGATTTCCGATTTGTTTGACATTGAACTTAATCGAACACATCCATTTAGTTCTGACCGGGCCCGGTACATAGGTCAAAACAAAATCATCGAGGGTCCCAGATATCGCTTCTGATCTAAGAAGGAACATATAAACTTCGACTCATATGCTTGTTCTACTACTTGTTGAATTATACACAAAGGCACGTTTTATAACATCGGGTTACCAATGCGTTTTCATATAATAAATGTATAACCAACTCAGAGTCAACAACTCATATTTATAGGTTTGAAGACTTATATGATATTACCATCTCACGATCACTCAAGATAAATTCCATTAAGTGCTACAAGTGAGCGTGGGTTGAATCGTATAATCAGAACTTATGAGCAATCATGAGTGTCGTAGCAACTCTTGCTGTGTCCAACAACTTAGACATCTACAAGCCAACTTGATGATAGTCTTGATTCATATATACTTCCAACATATGACTGACTATGGATATTTTGAATAAAGTAATTATTCTCGATTTCAAAACATGCAAAGATGAAACTATAGTAAATAATTGACAAAGATAGAAACACTTTACTCATACATAAACAACAACTTTTATTCATCATCAAATGTCGATTACATTTTACAAGTTTCAGAACTACCTATCTAATATGTAAAACTAATATCATCCTTCCGCCCGATACGCCTTGCATGCTGTAAATGCTTAACCCTAGTAAGTCTCTCCGTGAGGGGATCTGCTGGGTTCTCATCCGATGATACCCTCTTTACCACGAGGAATCCTTCTTCTATTTGATGTATGATAAAATGGTATTTTATGTCAATGTGTCTGGATCTCCCGTGATCCTTTGGTACCTACGCTAAGGCAACTGCACTTTCACTATCATAGAGAATCTCTATAGGCTTCTTTATAGCTTGTACAACTCCAAGGTCTCCGATGAAGTTCTTCAGCCATATAGCCTCGTTCGCTGCTTCACTTGCTGCTATGTACTCTGATTCACAAGTCGAATAAGCTACTGTCTCCTACTTGGAACTTTTCCAAGTAATTGCTCCTCCGTTTAAGGTAAAGACCCAGCCTGACTGAGAGAGGAAATTATCCCTATCAGTCAGGAAGATAGCATCATTATACCCTACCACTCTCAATTATCACTCCCACCGAAGGAAAGGACCCAGTCCTTAGTCCTCTGAAGATACTTGAGAATGTTCTTTACCGCAGTCCAGCGAGCCTTGCCAGGGTTCCCCTGATATCTGCTGATCATGCTCAAAGAAAAAGTCACATCAAGATGAGTACAAGTCATAGCATACATGATCGCGCCTATAGTGGAAGCATATGGTACTTGACTCATTTCAGCTATCTCAACCTCTGTACTCGGACTCTGAGTCTTACTAAGCTTGGCGTTACTCTGGATCGGTAAATCTCCTTTCTTGGAGTCTTGCATGCTAAACCTATTCATCAATTTATCCAAGTAAGTACTCTGACTAAGGCCAATTAGTCTTTTACTCCTTTCTCTTAATATCCTTATCCCTAGGATATAGGCGGCTTCTCTAAGGTCCTTCATAGCAAAGCACTTCCTAAGCCAGGACTTCACCTCCTGCAAAGTTGGGATGTCATTTCCTATGAGTAGTATGTCATCCACATACAATACCAAAAAGCTAACTATACTCCCACTATCTCTGAGATATACGCAAGACTGGTCTTCGCTTCTCGAGAACAAAACTCTTTGACTTTTTCATCAAAACAAAGATTCCACTGCGAGATGCTTGTTTCAATCCATAAATGGATTTCTCAAGCTTTTATACTCTATTTGGGTGCTCCGCACTGACAAAACCCTCTGGCTGACTGATGTAAACATCCTCACCCAGCTTTCCATTACGGAAAGTAGTTTTGACATCCATTTGCCATGTTTCATAATCATGAAATATAGCAATGGCTAGCATGACCCTAATAGATTTTATCTTTGCTACTGGTGAGAAGGTTTCATCATAATCAATGCCCCGAGTCTGAGTAAAACCCTTCACAACTAGTCGCGCCTTATAAGTATGCACTTTTCCATCCATGTCGGCCTTCTTCATGAAGATCCACTTGCACCGGACTGTCTTACGGACGGGTACATTGTCAACTATGTTCCAAACATGATTTTTATACATGGATTGTATCTCGCTGTCCATAGCCTCCTTCCATTTAGTAGACTCTGGGCCTACCATGGATTCCTTAAAGTTGTTAGGTTCATCCAAATTTACCAGTGTACTATCACTGATAAGTGTATCACCTTCCGCAGTAATATGGAAACCATAGTAATGCTCAGGTGCATTCCTAACCCTCATGGAACTCCTCAGAGGTACAGACTCGTCAACCTGATCAATAGGAGTTTCCTCTTCAGGTTGATTGCTAGGGTTTGAGTTTCCTTCATCACTTGACTCTTGAATTTCTTCAAGGTCAATTTGCCTCCCACTGTTTCCTTGGCTTATGAACTCTCTATCTTGAAAGACCCATCTTCTTGCCAAAAAGACAACATTCTCACTGGGTCTGTCGAAGAGGTAACCAAGGGATTTATGTGGGTAGCCGATGAAAATACACCTCTCACTTCGAGGTTCGAGCTTATCTTGAGTCTCGCGTCTGACAAATTCCTCGCAACCCCAAATCTTGATGTGGTCCAAATTAGGAACTTTCGTAGTCCACATCTCATGAGGTGTTTTAGTAACCTTCTTTGTAGGAACTAGATTAAGGATATGGGCGGCAGTCTCTAAGGCATACCCCCAAAAAGAGATTGGTAGCGAAGCTCGAATCATCATGGAGCAAACCATGTCCAACAAGGTCCGATTACACCTCTCAGCCACACCATTCAACAGTGGTGTCCTGGGAGGTGTCAATTGTGAGACAATCGCACACTCCTTAAGATAGTCGAGGAACTCTGTACTAAGATACTCACCACCTCGATCAGATCGAAGCATCTTAATGTTCCAGCCCAATGGATTTTCTACTTCCTGTTTAAACTCTTTAAACATCTCAAAAGTCTCTGGCTTATGCTTGATTAAGTAGACATAACCATATTTACTAAAATCATTAGTAAAAGTCACATAGTAACGATTAGTATCCCTTGTGGCGGTTTTGAAGGGTCTACATACATTAGTATATATAAGGTCCAACAAACCCTCACCCCTTGTATAAGTACCAGTGAAGGGTGATTTTGTCATTTTCCCCAGAAAACAAGATTCACAACTATCATCTGACTTTTGGTCAATTGACTAAAAGACTCCATCCTTTTAGAGTTGGCCTATGCGTTTCTTGCTCACATGACGAAGACGACACTGCCATAATGATGCTTTATCCAAGCTAGTAGAAGAATCAGTACACAACAAATTATTTACTAGGTTATGTACAACCGACACAGTTTCATACACACCATCACAAGGTAATGCTTTAAAATAAAGAACATTATTAAAGAAAGCATTAATCCCACCACATCCATTATCAAAAGAAAAGGTAAACCCGTGTTTGTAAAAAGCATGAAAGGAAATAATATTCCTCGCCATTTCAGATGAGTAAACACATTTATTAAAATCTAAATTTAACCCACTACTTAGCAACAAACTATAAACTCCAATCGTAGTAACAGGTAAAGCCTTCCTATTCCCCATGATTAGGTTTATCTTCTCGTGCTCCGCATCCTCACTTCTTCTTAGGCCCTGCAAATCAGAAGATATGTGAATACCATATCCAGTATCAAGGACCCAAGAGTTAGAATATGGTGAGTTATTAGACAATATAGTGTAATACCTGCATGGGATGGTTTTACTTTCCCATCCTTGAAACCTTGAAAGTATTTTGGGCAGTTTCGCTTCCAGTGCCCCTTATTTTTGAAATAGAAGCACCCAACCTCTTTGGGGTTGGCAGAAGGATTGATAGAACCACTTTTGGTTCCAGATGAGGAGCCTTCAAGAGACTTTCCCTTGGTACCCTTCAAAGGGGTCTTCCTCTTCTTCCCTTTGCCTTGCCTGATAGCCAAAACAGAGGTAGTTGTAGGAGTAAGAGTAGAAGTAACAACCGACATACCTTTAAGACTGCTTTCTGCGGTCTTCAAAAGTCTCTGAAGTTTGTTGAGAATAACTTCCTCCTTGTTCATGTAGTATGTAATTCGAAATTGGTCATAACAAGAAGGAAAGGAGTGCAAAATGATGTTAATTGCTAACTGTTCAGGAAGGTTAACATTCAGTTTCAGCAAACGGTCCACATACCTTTGCATCTTTTGCATGTGGCATGTGATGGGTTCACCATCCTTCATTCGGTTTGTGATCATGGAGGAGATTATTTCATACCGCTCATGATGAGCACTTTGATGGTACCTTTCCATCAAATCCTGGTGCATCTAAAAAAGGTAATAGTTCTCATAGGACTTTTGGAGCTCGGATAACATTGTGGCCATCATGATGCATGCCACTTAAGTGGCGTGTCTCTCATGTGTCCTAAATTCAACGATCTCTTCAGGAGTATCAGTGGACTCATCGATTTCCTTAAGCTTCTTATCGATTACATATTCGTTGTTCTCGTAACAAGTGACCATCCTTATGTTATGGATCCAATTCATAAAGTTTGTGCCATTGAAGATGACTCTCCCACAAAGGTTCATGAGAGAGAAGGAGCCTGTAGGGTTAGAGTCTGAAACATTGTTGTTGGAAGACATCTGAAAAGAAGAAAACAAGTTTAGATTAGATATATAGAGTCCTTAATAAAACACCCAAATGTAATATTAAGGCTAGGACCCAACACAATATATTATAACTTAGAAGAGGGATGCCGTAATCTAAGCCATAACATATTTGAACGTAGGTGAGTTATGATTCACCAATTTCCACCATGAAAATGAAATAAATAATTAGGTTTTGATTGGTTTTTGAAATTCCTAGGCTCTTTTGAGATTCATTGAAATTTTCAATGGCATGTTTCAATCTCGAATGTGCCCTTCAAGTTTTGTGCCTGCGATGCCAGGGATCACAAAACAAGGTTTGAATAACCATGCAAATTCACTTGGTACCCTTAATATTATTACCTAATCAATGTGTCGGCTACCCACACGAGCTCCACTGATCTATGATAAACATTAAGTCACCCTTTGTAATCCTTACTAGTCCAAGTTAGTGTGCCGGTTACCCACACACGCTCCACCAACGACTTGGTAAGGCACAAAGTGTGAATTTCATGGGTTAGCACCATATTCACATTTTCATAAAGTAACTAAGATTGGGAATTATAAAACATTTAGTTACTTTATAATGATCATCATACGTTTAATGAGAATTAAAGTCATTGCCCTAACTGTTCGGCTAACGACCCTCCACCGATCAAGGAAGCGGTGGGTGAGTGTGACATCCCCAAAATCACGGCCAGAAAAGACCGGTTTGTTTATGCTTTGTAAAAATCAGAGTACTTCTTTTAATGAATGTGTTACGGAATTTGTTCCCAGAAAAACATGATAAATACGTTATTAAAACATTTTCGAAGAAATGTATTTTATTCATCTTAAAATGTTTTGGATATCATCGTTAATACAAAAACATAAGCATAAACAGAACTTACATTTGTTTAAACTAGTGATCTACATCTCTTTAAATCACTCAGTGTAAAGTGACTTCATATCAACACTTGTGATATAAATAAACTGAGTGGGTCAGGTTGGGAACCCTGGTGAGTACATAGGGTTTTCAACTCACAATAATATAATTATTATGTTAAACAATCAAACAATCCACCCAATTACCCATCCCCATTATCTTCTTTACTCTTAAGGATTTAACCTAAGAGTCATCTATCCTGCATTCGTTTATTCCGAAGTCCCTTACTTCCAGGGTTATAGGACTGGCAATAAATCCATAGCTGCCGATGTTCGTTCGTAAAGCACTAAATCCATAGCTGCTATATCCTACTCATCGGGTACTAAATCCATAGCTACTAGTGTTTAATAGGTACTAAGTCCATAACTACCAATTCCTAACAGGTACTAAATCCATAGCTACCAGCGTCTAACCAATAGGTACTAAGTCCATAGCTACCAATTCCTAACAGGTACTAAATCCATAGCTACCAGCGTCTAACAGGTACTAAGTCCATAGCTACCGGTGTTCGTCCCATAGGCACTAAGTCTATAGCTGCCAATGTATACTCACATCATCTTCTATCTCTCATCATTCATCTACCCATCTCATACCCAACATATTTGTATATATAAAATACGTATACAATTTAAATCCTTGAAAACATGTATAAAACGTTCATCCAGCATAGACAACAAGTATTCAGATAATATGCACACATAGCACGTAGTTTATATAAAATACTTCATATCTATGTGTAAGATGAAAGGGAATATGCACTCACCTGAGTAGGTGGTGACTCGACGCTTGGACAACACTTCGTTACTCTTAACACACTTTTCCTTCGGCAAAACCTAGTATCATTGCCACTAGAGTTTAGTCTAATATTCACTGCGACTAATTAGTAGTCTAGCTATTATTACTATTATATAAGCGTTAAACGATACTTATATAACCCATAATAATAGCCCAAGTACTTATTATAAGGTCCTAATAACATTACTATATTAAAACATAAGCTAAACTAAAGATAGGATAGGTACAGCTCACTTACAGCGGGTTTTCTCGAAAACCGGGCTTCGCTGGAGCAGTGTTCCCGAGCCGAAAGGCTCTTTTCTCGGGACTCCGGGAGCCTCAGGGCTTCCTTCGAGTGCTAGGGGGTTTACCTAGGCTTTTAGTGGGGCTAAGGAGGCTAGAGAGAGAAACTAGAGAGAGAAGGTGAGTTTGGGAAGTCTGAAGAGAAGGCTAGACCCGGCACCTCTATTTATAGTGAAAATATCTAATGGAGTCACCGAGTAGGGGGACCTACTTGCCGAGTTTGTCCATGTGGTGGCCTTCTGGTGGTGCCACGTGTCCAATTCTGGTGGTGCCATGTCACCCCTTATTGCGTATCAGCCTTCGAACTTAGAAAAATCATAACTCTCGCATACGAGCTCCGTTTTCGATGTTCTTTATGTCCACGCGTAGGTAAAATCAAGATCTACAACTTTCATTTAGACTCCGTCAGCTAATTCTTGACCGGTCTCAAATTTAATAGTAGGAGGCGTTTAGATTGTTAAATGACCGCGAAGAATTCGTAACTCCTTCATACGAACTCCGTTTTCATCCATCTTTTACCGTTGAGTTCCTATTAATGACATATTCTACTCTCATTTAGGTTGCGTAAGCCAAAAACCGCTCAAACTAAAATTCGAGTTTCGGGCCGTGCACTGTTAAGCCGAATCTTAGAAAAATCATAACTTCCTCATACGAAGTCAGATTTGGGCGTTCTTTTTATCGACGCTCTTAGTTTAACATATTCTACAACTTTTGTTTAGATTGCTAAGGCTAAATCTCGCTCTATCGTAAATTTACTATTTACGCTTCCCGGTGCCGTGCCGGTTTTGCCGTAAAACTTCGACGGGCCATAACTTCTTCGTTATAACTCAGATTTCGGCGTTCTTTATATGTACGGAAACCTTGAGACATATTTCACAACTTGGTTAAGATTATTTATTGTAAATAATATTTTGTCGAAAAGTCATTTACAACCCCTATTTCCTCTAAATTGAGAGTGGACACCCATTAAGCTGCCATTTTACAGGCAACAACCTTATACCCCCTTATAGACCGACTTCGTGAATGAGTCCTACTAACGGTAAAACGACTTCATCTTTTATATATATATATATCTATATATATATATATATATATATATATATATATATATATATATATATATATATATTAACCATTAATGTTATAATAGTATAAGGGTTGAATTTTAACTTTTAAAACCCTAAGGGTTTGGAATTAAAGTATTCTTAAATGTGCAACTTTACAAATTCTAAAACTTGAGGGAAAGTTTTGAAACTATTCAAAACTCTTCATTTCATAACCTATGATCTAACAATAACTCATAAGAACATGAACATGCATATCAAAAGTTCAAGAATAATATGAACACATATAAACATGGAATTTTGATATTAGCCATTGTAAAGGTCTTAGCATAACCATGACACCAACTAAAATAAGTTTTAAAACACCAAAACAATTTATGGTAATGTTTCTAGTCCATTTCCAACAACAAAAGTCAAAAAACTATAGTCAGAGCCACCTACTCGTCGAGTGCAAGAACCTACTCGACGAGTAGGATGAATTTGGTCTTGGACCCGGGGAGTCCACTGGCCAGACAGTATGTTTTTCAGCTTTTTCAACAAGTTTGCATCAAATATCAAGAAAACAAGCCTAGGCTCTGAAACCACTGATGGGTTTTGAGCATTCTAACACTCCTATGGTCTACTTGTAACCCTAGAAACGATCTATGTTTAACTATAATACATGCAAATTTGTTTTTCAAAGGTTCATAACCTATCTATCATACATGGGGAAATTTTAAACATGAAAGCTAGTAAGAAATACATACCTTTTGTCGTTGGAATTCCTTTGAGAACCTTGTGAGCCTAGCACCCCAAATGTGATGCCTCAAATGCTTCAGACAACACCAAATACATTTGGAATAACTTAGAGAGAAATGAAACACACTAAGAAATCGGCTATGCCCTCTTGTTCTTCACTAGTGGCCGATTTTGGTAGCTATCACATCCATTTTATAGTGTGTCACAAGTAGGGTTACACCATGTAAACCCTAAATGGCATGACTTTTCATTTCTTGGAACCATGGGTTCAAAACCACCATGGAGCATCCATGGAGCACCTCATGGGTTTTAGCCCAACTCAATACACCATGGACTACAAGCCCACTATTAAGGAAATGGATGATTGCATAATTAGCCCATATATTTAATTAGTCTCCTTTTGATCACAAAATTAATTATAAATTAATTCTTGATCAATACTAATTAAATAATATTATTAATATATCATAACCCATAATATATTAATAAACTATAAATGTCTTTTCTCACATTTTAGTCTACCGAAGTGCATGGTTCCTTGCAACCCAAATGGACAATGCCAAATCAGGTCAAGTACATACCATAAATAGTTATGGACTTAGACACCTTATCCAACATTAAGTTCGGTAAGTTTTAAGGCAAGGGAGAGTTGATAGGGTTGTAGAGCTTCTAGAAATCTTTCTGTAGATATAAAGATCGTTGAAATCAGAGTTGAAACGAAGAAGTTATGGTCGTTTGAAGTTAGGGTGGTTTTGGGTTGAGCCGCATACGTTGGGCGTACTAAGGCATCCCCAGTACGATGGGCGTAAGTTGAGTACGCTGGGTATACGCGATCAGCGCCCAAACCCTATTTTCATGGTTTGAGCCCTATTTAAGATCCTTAACTCCCCCAAACCCATTCCATTCTCAGCCTCCACCTCTCCAACACCCTTTCTTGAAACCCTAAACCTAGTATGATCCTTGTGAGCTTGTAGATCCAAATTTTTTTCACCTTGATCTTTCTTCTAAAGGTATAAAGCTTGAATCTTGATGATGTGTTTTATAGATCTCGCTAGTTTTTGGGTGTTAGGAGCTTTTGGTCACTTTAGTGCATAAAGTTTAGATCTTGAAAGTTTGTGACCTTGTTATGGAGTGTTACAACTCTCCCCCACTTAAAGTAGACTTCGTCCTCGATGTTTGTAGCTGCGAATAGATCGTGATAATGCTCCCGCATCTCCTCTTCCGGATCCTAAGTCCGTTTGGAGCCCCTTCGGTGCTCCCATTGCACCTTTACCAGCTTCACCTCCTTGTTCCGAAGACCCTTCGTCTTCTATCTAAGATGGAAATCGGCCTCTCGATGAAGTTCAGGCCCTCATCCAACAAAATTTTGTCCACCAAAACGGTTGTGGACTCGCCAGTGACACACTTCCGAAGCTGAGACACGTGGAAGGTGTTGTGAATCTGGCTAAGCTCTTCTGGCAGATCCAAGCGGTATGCCACCTTGCCTACCCGAGTTGTGATCGTAAACGGGCCTATATACCAGGATCCCAAATTTCCCTTCTTCTGAAACATGATAATCCCTTTCCAGGGCGACACCTTCACTAACATGAAATCCCCCACCTAAAACTCAAGATTTGGTCGCCGTCGGCTACCATAACTTTTTTGACAGCTATGTGCGACCCGCAACCAGTCGCGCACCTGCTAAATCAACGTTGTAGTCTTGAGCACTACTTTAGTGCTCCCCATGACCCGGTGTCCAATCTCGTCCCAACATACCGGTGTTCTACACCTCCGATCATATAACATCACGAATGGAGCTCATTCGATACTGGAATGATAACTGTTATTGTATGAAAACTCTACCAGTGAGAGGTACGTGTCCTAACTACCTCCAAAATACAACACGCATGCTCGAAGCATGTCCTCCAGTGTCTGGACCATCCTCTCACTCTGGCCATCGGTCTGGGGGAGATACACCGTACTAAAATGCAGTTGAGTACCCAGTTCCTCGTGGAATTTCTTCCAGAACCTAGATGTAAACCGGACATCCTAGTCAGAGACTACCGACACTGGGACCCCGTGTCTAGCCACTACCTCTCGTACATAAATATCCACCAACTTCTCTGTAGATATACTCTCGAAAGTCGGAAGGAAATGTGCACTCCTCGTCAGTCTAACTACGATCACCCATATGGCGTCCACACCCCTCGCCGTCCAAGGTAACTTCGTGATGAAGTCCATAGTGATCTCTTCCAATTTCCACATAGGAATGGGTAGCGGCTGAACCTTGCCATGAGGCCGCTGATGCTCGACCTTGACCTTCCTGTAGGTCAAGCAGTGCTCCACAAACCAGGTGATTTCCCGCTTTATGCAGGGCCACCAATAACTCAGTCTCAAGTCTCTATACATTTTTGTAGCCCCTGGATGAATAGAGAACTTGGACTTATGTGCCTCCTCTAATATCCTCTGCCTCACTCCTCCAGACATCGGTACCAACACTTGGCCACACTACGTCAAAAGGACACAACTATACTTAATGAACAAAGGATATCGGCTTCGAATCCGCCTTGCGACTCAATGGAGAGATCATATCCAACAATGGAGAGATCACGGTCATCCTCAAACAAACGTTCCCAATCGAGGAACCTGCCACCTTGCGACTCAAGGCATCGGCGACCATGTTGGCTTTCCCGGGATGGTATAAAATCTCACAATCATAGTCCTTCAGTACATCCAACCACCTCCTTTGTCGCATGTTGAGGTTCTACTGATCCATCAAATACTTCAAACTCTTGTGATCAGTGTAGATGGTGCACCTCACTCCATACAAGTGATGCCTCCAAATCTTGAGGACAAACACTACCGCCCCCAATTCCAGGTTGAGAGTGGGGTAATTCACCTCATGAAGCTTCAACTGCCTTGAGGCGTAAGCTATCAGGTGCCTTCCTGCATCTGTACCGCACCCAAACCCGAAATCGATACATCACACTACACCACCAAATCGTCCAACCCCTCGGGTAGTACTAGGATCGGAGCCTCACATAACATACGTCTTAGGGTCTCAAAAGCCATCTGCTGATCCGTGCCCCACCGAAAGATCACATTGTTCTTGGTCAAGCAGGTCGATGGAACAACAATCTTGGAGAAATCTTGGATATTCTCCGGTAATAGCCTGGTAAACCTAAGAAGCTACAAATATTCGATGCATTCTTTGGTACTTACCATCACAGCACAGCCTTAACCTTGGTTGGATCAACCAAAATGCCTTCCTGATTATTGATATGCCCCAAAAATTGTACATCCCATAGCCAGAAAACACACTTGGAGAACTTTTCATAAAGCTTCTCTGCCCAAAGGGTCTCCAGTACGGAATATCATCAATAAAAATGATGACTGAACAATCCAACATCGGTCTACACACCCTGTTCATGAGATCCATGAACGCTAATGGGACATTGGTAAGCCCAAACGGGATCACCATAAACTCATAATGCCCATATCGAGTCCTGAAAGCGGTTTTAGTATATCCTCATCCCGAATCCTCATCTAATGGTATCCTGACTGAAGATCAATCTTGGAAAACCAAGAGACACCGTAAAACTGATCAAACAACTCATCGATCCTTGGCAATGAATAACGGTTCTTTACCATTAGTTTGTTCACCTCCCTATAATCGATGCACATCCTGTACGATCCATCCTTCTTTTTCACGAAAAAGATTGGTGCTCCCCACGGGGAACTGCTCGGACGTATGAACCCTCGGTCTAGCAGCTCCTAAAGCTGCGTAGAGAACTCCTGCATCTCAGGTGGTGTCAACCGATATGGCGCCTTTTCTATCAGAGCGGCACCATGCACCAATTCGATGCAAAACTCCACCTGCCTCTCAGGAGGCACTACTAGTAACTCTTCAGGGAAAACATCCCAAAAGTCCTGTACAACCGGAACACTGCCCACATTTGTCATGGCCTCTACCTTCGTATCCACGATATAAGCCAGAAATGTCGTACAAACCTGCCGCAGAAACCTCCTAACCCTCGCAGCCGAATAGAGAGTTGGCCCCTAAGAGGTTGTCTCACCATGGATAACTAGTTCTCCCCCACTAGGGGTTCGAACCCTAATCAACTGGCACTCGCAATCAATCATGAACCCATTGGCCCCAACCAGTCCATCCCTACAATCACCTTCAGCCCCCGCAACGGTATTGGAACCAGATCCATGCGAAACCTCTCGTGCAACACATTCAGGACGCAATCCTGAGACACCCTCACAACACTCATATTGCGGTTGCCTTCAAGCTCCACATCGAGTAGGGAATCCAAAGTTCCCGGTGCGTCCCAAAACTTTTTGCTAAGCGCAAGTGACATGAACGATCGGGTAGCACCCGAATTAGATAAGACATGAGCAGACATACCATTGACCAAAAGATCCCTATACAAGCATATAGTACACATATTTCATACAATTAATAAGAATAGATAATAATAGACACGTACCAGCCATAACGTATGGTGCTTCCCAAGCCTCCTTGGTAGTCAGCTGAAATGCACGGCTCTTCACCGCTGGGGCATCCGCCTCAGCAGGGCGGTCATTGGTGATCCTCAGTGTGGAGGGTGCAGGCATAACCACTACCCCTCCCCCTCCTTGCAACCTCAGACAGTCGACATTTTTATGTCAAGTCTGGTTTGCAGTGGAAATATATCAAGCCCTTGTCGAGGCAGTCCCTTTTTACGTGGCTCGACTGACCACACGTATAATACACAGGGTTCAACCACCGGAAAACTCCCCCATGAGATCTCACACACTTGGCACACCGGCCACGGCCTTTCTGGCCTCTACTAGATGAATCTGAGGTCTTAGGCTTTTTAGCCTGACCTACTGCTGCCTTTGCCTGCTCAGGCTTCTGCTTGGTGTGGAAGTCAAACTCCATCTCCCTCTATTGTTCCTTCTCCACCATCTCATTCAGGGTTGTTCACCTTGTAAAACTCACAAACTCCTGGATATCATCCCTCAGCATGGAATGATACCTCATCCCCCACATGTCCTTATCGGTAGCGTACTGTGGAATCAACAAATCTTGTTCCCGAAACTTAGCGGTGATCTCCGCCACAATCTTAGTGGTCTACTATGTTGGACTAGTGTCTAAGTCCATAACTATAATTGGTATGTACTTGACCCGACTCGGCATGGTCTGTTTGGGTTGCATGGCATTATGCATTTGTATAGACCAAATTGAGAGAAATAACACATAAGGTTTGGTAATATATTATAAGCTCTAATATATTAATCAGATTATTTAATTAGTATTTATCTAGAATTAATTTGTAATTAATTAAGTGATCAAAAGGAGACTAATTAGGGTTCCATGATGTTTTTGTACACATGGATCATGGAAATGAAAGGCCATGACAATTAGGGTTCACATGGTGTAACCCTAATTATGACACACTATATAAGCAGCTTATTCTTGTCAAAATCGGCCACCATGAGAGACAATGAAGGAATGGTGAGGGCTAGCCGATTTCATGAAGTGTATCATTTCTCTCTAAGTTATTCCAAGTGCATTTGATGTTGTGTGAACCATTTGAGGTGTCACACTTGGGGCACTAGGCTATCGAGCTTCATGGAGTCAAGCTACATCAACAAGGTATGTATTTCTATCTAGTTTATTGCCCAAGTATCAATGTTTAGTATGCTAGTTAGGGTAATACCTTGGAATATTCATATTTATATGTATAATAGAGAAAACATAGATCCGAGGTATTTAGGGTTGCATGTACACTTAAGAGTGTTAGAATGCTCAAAACCCAACAATGGTATTAGAGCCAAGGCTTATTTTCTTGTTATACTTGCAAAATTGGCTGAAAAGAGAAGTTTGTATGTTGTATGGATAGAAGAATCGCCGAGTCCATGAAGGGACTCGAAGAGTCCAAGGCAAAACTCATCCAACTCGCCGAGTTGGTTCATGCACTCGACGAGTTGGACCCCCAGACATCATATCTTCGACTGTTTTGGATGGAATTGGACTAGGAACATTACCCTAAGCTGTTTTTCTACTTATAAACCTGTTTTTGATGTGGTAATGTTCATGCTAATCCAATTTCAAAGATAATTGTCAATAGATTCATGTTTTGTATTAGTTTAATGGTTAGGCTAATTACATGAAAAAGTTTGATTGAAGTATCTTCTTCTTATGAGTGGATTAGCTTAATAGGAAAGTTATGTGAAATTGTTGTTTTCAATCCAAATTAATCTAAGAGTTGATTCTAAAATGTGTTTTTTGTAACTTTTCCTCAAGTTATTTTAAAAGTCACATTTAAGATTCATAAAACTCATAAATATTTCCATAGGTTATGAATAAAGAAAAGTCATATTCTTTTATTAGTTTAAATTCTTCCATAACTTGTCCTCAAGTTATGGAACTTGAAGAGTTTTTTGTATTAAAACTACTTTAAACACATAAGTTATGGAGGGTCGTTAGCCTAATGGCAGCTTAATGGGTGTCCACTCTCACCCACCGCTTCCTTGACTGGTGGAGGGTTGTTAGCCGAATGGGTAGGATAAGGACTAGAATTCTCCCTTCATTAAAAGTATTAATGATAAATACTAAGTAACTAAACTTTTATAAATTCCCAATCTTAGTTACTTAGGAAAAATGTGAATTTGGTGCTAACCCATGAAATTACACTTTGCACTTTGCTTAAGTCAGTTAGTGGAGTGCATGTGATTAACCGGAAAACTAGCTGGATTTAACAAGGTAGTCAAAGGGTAACTTAATGTTTATCATAGTATCGGTGGAGCGCGTGTGGTTAACCGACACATCAATTGAGGGGTAAATATTAAGGGTACCAAGTATATTTGCATGGTTATTCACACTTTTTTTTTGTGATCCTCGACATCCCAGTCACAAAACCTGAAGGGCACACTCGAGATTTAAACATGCCAATGAATCTCAAAACATCTAGGAGTTTCAAATCCAATTAAAACCTAATAAATTATTTCGTTTTCATGGTGAAAATTGGTGAATCGTCATTCGCCTACCTTCAAATATTCTATAGCTTGGATTACGGCATCCCTCTTCCAAGTTATAAAATATTGTGTTGGGTCTTAGCCTTAATATTTCATATTGGGAGTTATATTAAGGACTTTAGATCAACTATCTTGAATATCTCCCAAAAGTTGTCTAGTTCAGACTTCTATGATCTTACCAAATCTCTTGGAACTTCACTTCCTCCACCTCCTCCAATTATTCTCCCTAACCCACAAGTTCAAGGTCACTCAAGCCCTATTGGCAAGCAAGGTCTATGTGTGATCGCATCTTGGAGATGAAGTCACATATTGACAAGCCGGGAGAGCTGGGTGTCAAAGTCTTGAGAAAGTTGGATGTTCAATCACTTTCTAAGTGACATAGTGAGTTCCTTATGGACTGCTATGTAAAAGACTATGACATGACCCTTAATTATCTTATATATTTGCTTTGTGCTGTTGAATCAGCAATGATTTGGAGCACTGGTAGAGCAAATTTGATTAGAAGATCAACTTCCCAAACTTCCATGGACTTCCAAATGGTAACATTAGATATCCAGAAAAGCTTTCTCTTCCCAATGGAAAGGGATTGGCCATAGTAAATTTGGTTGACGAAATGGTAAAGAGAAAGGCAAATCTGTGTTAGCCAGTCCACCATTCGCAAAGAGTCCATATATTTCTCTTGCCAAAGGAAGGGGCATTGATTGGGAAGCTGCCTATTTACATGAAAGATCAAAGGATTGATCAAGTCAAGAAGTTTGACTCTACTTTAGGTAAAGTCCACTATCTAACTCTGTTAAGTATCCATTCTGAGATTCTTGTTACATGATGTGACTAGGTCACATGTTGATGTTTTAAAACTCAAAGAAAAGTGAAGAAACTTAAAGGAAGTATATGTTGATTCTGATCATGAAGATGGAGTTCGATCGCATGGGTCGGTGATCAAAATTTTGAGCTGTTACATAGGAGTCATGATATATTGCTTTGGAATAGATAACAACAAAGTTTTCCATATACTTTTGCACTGTAAGGATAACTTTTTCCGCAAAAGTTTTTAAAATAAAAGGAAATTTTTTATTTCATTTATTCTAACTATCCTTACAACGGCATTTGTGGAAAATTATTGCTTATATGATTCCACTGATAGCAGTATCGGAAAATGGATTTGTTCCTTTCATTTATGGTAGTGTCTAAATTTACCAAATAAGGAAAGATTCTCATCACCCAAGGTTTCAGTTGGATAGAAACTTGGAAATCATGCACGTTGTATAGTATGATGAATGAGAATTTTCATCTTTGGAAATTTAAGACTAATTCCTTATTTACATCTATATGTGAGTCATGTGAAGGACTAAGGGATCGAGTACACATTCTGGTGCACTAATCAAGTCGACCACAAAATATCGATAAGACTATTCGTCATGATTTACTAAAGTTTAGTAAATATGGTTACACTTACAAGTTTAAGTATAATTATGAAGCACTGGAAAAAGTTTCGACGTATGGCAGAACGAATGAGAAGAATCAAATTAGGTAGAAGGATGAAAGTTTCTCAAATCTGAAAAGATGGGAGAGTACTTTAGTATCAGGTTTTGTGATCATCTTAATGATTTAGGAATTATATCACTATTAGTCCTCTAAGGAAATCTTAGTGCATTCTTATGACTAACAAGAGGAATCTTGAATTGTTGGAATGGTTAAATCAAGAAGATGAGTCATACTTCATTCAAAAAAAAAGTCATAGAGTCATACTCCAAGACTGTAAGTTGAGTGACATATGTTAAAGAAAGGTTTAAAACACTTGTCAAATGTAAGAGTAAAAGTGTCCTACTCTTGTACATTTGAAATTTGTAAGTTGTGATGTTTTGGTTAAAACAAAGATCAACTTAGGCCAATCGTCTAAAGCGTTTGTCTTGATAAAGAATCTGCACTATATCTTGAATATTTGGCAAGATAGTCTTATATTTCAAGAGGACAATGGGAGTCTTAAAGATTCTGAAAGCTTCAAGATCTAATCAAGAATAAAAAGCATGTAGTTTTATGCTAGCACACGATGTGAGGTTTATAACCTATCGTGTTGACATATTTCCATTTCTTTGCCCATTCAAGTTAAAGTTGGCTTTGTATATGAGTTCTGAGAGTTCCCAATTTGTTGCATAATAACTTGGAAGCAATGGAAGGCCATTGTGCTGCTAGGTGGCAAGAAGTTAAGACTGCACAAATTCAATCCATAAGAGTTAGGATTTGTCACTAACCTTGTCTTGTGATTATGGTTTTGACAAATTCACTGGGATAGGAACACATACACCATAAAATCTAAGTTTCATAAGGTTTCTCTTTGATTCATGAAAATTATGGTGAGGTAACGCTTTCACTAAGTAGATTTTAAGGAGATAGCAAATGTGATATTTGCATTCTCAAAATTTTTAGTGGAGCGTGTGTGGTTAACCGACACACTAACATGGACTTGTGAGGAATGGCACAGGTCTAAACAATTGATACTATGATTACGACATCCCTTTTCATAGTTCTGAAATTGTTTTGACACACATGTGTGCTATCTAAGGAAAGGTGTATGATTTTGATAAAGTTCTATCAAAGCATTTCGTTTAGAGTCTGAACTTTGGTAAGAAAGTCAATAAAGTATTGATTTCTAGAAGTCTAGCTGATTTCTGAGTACATGTCAAAGCTAGTGGGAGCATGATAACTATTATTAGTATTGCAAGTTAGCAATATTAATTATAGAAAACAAAGTTTCAATTCTTGAAATTGTAGGGGTTGGAAAAGTTGTTTTGCTATAATTAAGGGAGAGGATATACTTCATTTCAATTCTAAAAGCTTAGATTGAGGTTTTAATCATCTTTAGTCAAGGATACATATATGAATTTTATGTTGGAATGTCTCAACATAAGGAAATTCTATATATGGGTCCATTATTTATGTTCTAAAATTTGATTATGATTACGACATCCCTTTTCATAATCTGAATTATGAGAAGATGGCAATAAGAAATATAAATATTATAGCAAAAAGACTGGTCTAGTCTTTATGTGAAACATCATGAATCGTGTCCCATATGCTTCAGATATAGGGTCGATTGCATGTCCTATAATATTTATATGTTCTAAATTTTTCCAAATGCCTAGAGCATTAAGAGGGAAAAAGTACTAGAACTGGATATGACTAATTTGATTAAGCAATTATCGAGGACAATATAAGGTTCACCAAAGATTGGTTGCTCAGGGACAGTTGGAAGTATAATGTTAATTTTAGAAGGACCATATTGCCATTTTTTTGGAAAGTGACGACTATTGTTCAAAAGTGATAGTTAAAATCGGAATATGGATGTGTTTCCATAGGTGGAAGTTATTCAACTTTTGTAAGATTAGAAAAACTTAATGCAATAAGGATGTTTCCATGGAATTGATCTCCATGGGAATACTCTATAATGTCTGTTGACAAGTCTTTGTGACTTTGTGCATAATCATTACAAGAGGATCAATGCATATAAGTTTAAAATCAAACAATACTTAGCAAAATGGCAGGAATTTGGAATTCTTGTATTTGCGGTAAGGATTTAGGACTGTGAAATGAGAATCATTGGATTTATGTTCAATCGATCTATTTCTCAAGGTAAAGATCATAGAAAAGCTTAGTTTGCATACTTGGTGTATGGCATAACTAATGTTTGGAAAAACATAGTGTGCATACTTGGTGTATGGCATGACTAGTGTTTAGAAAACATAGTGTACATGCTTGGAGCATGGGACAACTAGTGTTTTAATTCAAGTATTAAGTTGATAAATTTGAAACATTATAATTTGTAATCAACGTGGTGATAAATAAAAGATGTTTTTTTTATATTCATAAGTTCTGAGACCATATTGGATTCGATTATTCTTATGTTTCACTTTGTATGTTTTGACTTCCAGAATAACTAGGTCGTTCTTCCTAAATGAATAAGGTATTCAAACAATCCACAGTCGGTCATATGTTGGAAGTAGATATGAATCAAGATTGTCATGGGTTGGCTTGTAGAGGTCTAAGATGTTGGACAAAGTGGTGCTACAACACTCATGAGTGCTCATAAGTTCTGAGTGTTGGATTCAACCAACACTCATTTGAATCACTTCATGGATTTTATCACGAGTGATCATGAGACAATAATATCTTATATTCTTCAAACCTAGATATATGAGTTGTTACTATGAGTTGGTTATACATTGATTGCACAAAAACGCATTGGTAACTCGATGTTATAAAACGTGCCTTTGTGTATGATTCAACAAGTAGTAGAACAAGCCATATGAGTCGAATTTTATCCATTCCTTTTACCCTTAAAGGAATAAAGGCGATATCTATGGGCCCCTCAATGATTTAATGATGATACTTGTGAGTGCTTGGCCAAGCCATGATTGATTTCATTTGTTCAATCCATTAATCGTCATAAATCAGAAATTGGGAAACAACAAATGGACAAAGAGAATGATTTATAATCCATGTCTCAGTCCATTTGATATCTAGAATTGAGGAATATATGATCCCTTATCTAATGGACAAGTCATTGACAAAGGTCAAAGTTCATCGACAAGGTCAGAGTTCGACAGCGGCTTTTGAGAGCTACGATTGTCAGTTGCTTTTTGAAGTCATACGCAATAATAGTTTTAGACTTATCCAAGTGGGAGACTATTGGATTAGTGTCTAAGTCCATAACTATAATTGGTATGTACTTGACCCGACTCGGCATGGTCCATTTGGGTTGCATGGCATCATACAAAGAGGAGGTCGCCTTGAGCAAGCTTCAAGGGTTATTAAGAACTGCTGAGTGCAACCTAAAGGATAAACCTATTGCATCAACTCCTACTGATTCGGCCCCTGTGTTGGCAATAGGGCAAGGGAGAGGTAAGAAGTGGAAGGCTCCGTCTAAGAGCCACCAAAAGGGAAAGTCCCTGGATGGCTCCTCTTCTAATGGAGCCAAAGCAGGTCCTGCTAAACCCTCCTCTGACCCGAAGCAAGCAAAGTATTTTTATTGCCACGATAAGGGCCATTGGAAAGGAAGCGGCCTCAAATATCTGCAGGACATTAGAGATGGGAAGATAAATCCCACCTATGCAGGTATGTATTCAATTAAATCTAACAACTAAGAAAAAGTAAGGAGGTGGAACATGGGAAGATAAATTGATTATGGGAAACAGAAGATCATCACATGTGACCAGAGTCGGAGTTTATTCTTCACTGTTGAGTATGTTGGAATAGTGTCTAAGGCCGCAACTATATTAGGCAAGTATTTGACCCGATTGTGCATGGTCCTTTTGGGTTGCCTTCACCATAGCAACTTGATAGGATGATTTATTATGATAGAATAGATATTATTAGTATATTATGAGAATAATATAAGGAATAATAATATTGTTATTTGATTAATATAAGTCATAAATTAATTAGTATTAATTTGGTGACTTAAAGAGATTAATTAAATAAGAGGGTATAAACTGTCAATTGTTTGATAGTTACACTTTAGACTGTAAATCCTTATTGGATAGAGTATGGACGGATTCTAGGGCTTAGGATAGCTCAAAATCATCCAAGACTTATCTAAGGTAAGGATTTGGATTGCTTTAAGGAAAGATTATCTAGCTAGGGTTTAAAGGTGAAACCCTATGGAGTCTACAAGTATAAAAAGACCCTAAGAGCAAGGGAAATCGGCATCTCTTCTAAAGAAAGGAACCCCTGGCCGATTTCTTCCCAACCTCTCTCTCAAATCATCCTCCTTGCTAGTTGTTGTTTGTAAGCCATTAGAGGAGTGACAATTGTGACTCTAGAGCTCCAAGACAACAAGATCAAACAAGAGATTCAAAAGTAAACTTTCAGATCTGATTTTGTATTGTTCTTATACCTAATTAGTCATTAGAAGTCTTGGATTCAAAGCATGTTTAATTAGAAAGCCTAGATCCAAGCATTAGGGTTTTGCATGCGCACATAGGAAAGTTCTTATGGCTAAAACCCAACAGTGGTATCAGAGCCTAGATTGGTTTCTATTAAATTGTTGATTGTTTGTTTGAATCTTACGTGCAAAATTCGATTTTTGTGTTTCTGAGTCATGGACTCGGCGAGTCCCATAGTGGACTCGGCGAGTCCCTTGGTGCACTCGGCGAGTCCAACCGTCAGGAAAGGCCAGATTCGGGATTTTTTGATAATTATCTTATGAAACTTGCCTTAATCATATTAGATCAACCCTAATCCGATTTTTTGATATATATGACTATAATCTTGATCTAATTAAAGATATTTATCAACTAATAAAATATTTAATTTCCTTATATGATAATTAATTAATTATTTTGATTAAATTGGTAATTATCTTGCAAGAAATCTTGATCGAATAAATAATATATGGATAATTATAGAATTAACTGTTAATTAAAATTATTTGTTATTTGATCCTCCATGTTTTAAATGTTTAAAACCTGTCCTCAAGTTTTGAAATTTATGTTTTGTGATTATAAGTTTTAATTTAGACAATTTAAATTTCAAACCCTTGATTTTTTAAAAAGTTTAAAATACAACCGTATACTAATATAATATTACAAGATTAATATATATATATATATATATATATATATATATATATATATATATATATATATAAATATATATATATATATATATATATATATATATATATATATATATATATATATATATATATATATAACAAAAATGCTAGTCTTACCGTTAGTAGGCCTCATTCACGTAGCCGATCTATAAGGTGGGTATAAGGTTGCGGCCTATAAAATGGCACTTAATGGGTGTGCACTCACACCCACCGCTTGCTTGATCGGTGGAGGATCGTTAGCCGAACGGGTAGGATAGGGCAACCTCAGCCTCTCTTTAAAAGTATAATATGAAATACAAAGTAACTACATCTTTTTAAAATTTCCCAATCTTAGTTACTTTAGGAAAAGTGAATTGATGCAATCCCATTAAATTACACTTTGCACCCTTAACTTAATCATATTAGATCAACCCTAATCCGATTTTTTGATATATATGACTATTATCTTGATCTAATTAAAGATATTTATCAACTAATAAAATATTTAATTTCCTTATATGATAATTAATTAATTATTTTGATTATTTTGGTAATTATCTTGAAAGAAATCTTGAATAAATCAAGAATAGATAATTAGGAAATTAATTGTTAATTGAAATTATTTGTTATTTGATCCTCCATGTTTTAAATGTTTAAAACTTGTCCTCAAGTTTTGGAATTTATATTTTGTGATTAAAAGTTTTAATTTAGACAATTTAAATTTCAAACCCTAGATTTTTAAAAGGTTTAAAATACAACCCTATACTAATATAATGTTACAAGAATAATATATATATGTATAACTAAAATGCTAGTCTTACCGTTAGTAGGCCTCATTCACAAAGCCGATCTATAAGGTGGGTATAAGGTTGTGGCCTATTAAATGGCGCTTAATGGGTGTACACTCACACCCACCGCTTGCTTGATCGGTGGAGGGTCGTTAGCCGAACGGGTAGGATAGGGCAACCTCATCCTCTCATTAAAAGTATAATAAGTAATACAATGTAACTACCCATTTTTAAAATTTCCCAATCTTAGTTACTTTAGGAAAAGTGAATTGATGCAATCCCATGAAATTACACTTTGCACCCTTGCAAAGAAGTTAGTTGAGCGTGTGTGGTTTACCGACACACTAATTGGTTCTAAGCAAAGGTGGCAAAGGGTGATTCATTGTTTATCATAGTTCGATGGAGCGTTTGTGGTTTACCGGCACATCGGATAGGTGATCGTTACAATGAAGGCACCATGTGAATTTGCATGGTAATTCACACCCGCTTTGTGATCCTCGGTATCCCAGTCACAAACAAGAGGGGCATATCGAGATTTAAACATGCCATTGAATAGTTTCAATGAATCTCATCCGAACCTAGGAATTCTCAACACATTTAGGACTTAAAGTTATGTTTTTATGGTGGAGAATTAGTGAATCGTCATTCACTTACCTTCAATTTATTTGCATGTTGGATTACGGTATCCCATTTCTAATATGTAAATAGTGTTGTTGGATCCTAGCCCTAATTTTCTTATTGGGTGATAATTAGGGATTCATATTCTAATCTATCTTTGTCCTTTCTATTTGTAGATGTCGAACGCAAACAACGCTGCTGCAAGTTCTTTCACATTGATGAGCCTTTGTCAAAAGGTCACTTTCGATGGGACGAACTTTAGTGAATGGATAAGATACATTCGCACCATTGCTTGCTATGAGGATAAGGAGTATGTCCTTGATGAGAAGCTCGAGAAAATTAACCCTGAAATCGCTACGCTGAAATGACCGCTTTTGAAACTCATGAGCGCGATGCAACGAAGGTATATTGCATCATGATTGTCATGATGAACTCCGAATTCCAAAAGTCCTATGAGGACATGTACCCGTACGAGATGCATCAAGACTTATTC
Source organism: Lactuca sativa (assembly GCF_002870075.4). Lineage (NCBI taxonomy): Eukaryota > Viridiplantae > Streptophyta > Magnoliopsida > Asterales > Asteraceae > Lactuca > Lactuca sativa. The sequence continues at coordinate 17,108,764 of NC_056627.2, forward strand.
GAGAGATACCACCAAAATGCGAGACAAGAGCGTTATGAGATTTTCACTAACATGATTTCTGCTAAGATGGGTCATGGAGACTCTCTTACCGTGCACCTGCAAAAGATGCAAAGGTATCTCGACCGCCTTCGCAAGTTGAATGTTGACTTTGGGGAATACTTGGCGGTCGAAATGGTGCTTCACTCTTTGCCTCCAAGCAACAATCAATTTAGGATGACCTACCACATGAACAAAGAAGAGGTCACCCTAAGCAAACTCCAAGGTCTCTTGAGGGTCGCTGAGAGCAACTTCTAGGACAAGTCTGCTGCACCAACTCCCAATCCACCCGCTGCTCCTGTCTTGGCTATTGGACAAGGAAAGGGAAAGAAGAGGAAGGCTTCATCTAACAACTATTGTAAGGTTAAAGCCCGAGATGGTGCCACTTCTAGTGGGACCAAAGTTGATCCTGCTAAACCCTGCCCTAACCCAAATGAGGCAGAGTGCCACCACTGCCACAATATAGGACATTGGAAGAGAAGCTGACCAGAGTACCTGCAAGTCATCAAGGAAGGAAAGATCAAGCCATCTTTCGCATGTATATACACAATTAAATCTAACGATTCATCTCATGCTATTTCTTGGGTTCTTGATACCTGTTGTGGTTACCAAATTTGTTCTAATGTGCAGGGACTAAGAAGAAATAGGGATGTGGAGGCTGGAAGAATAAATCTAATCATGGGGAATAGAAGATCGTCGCCTGTGACCAATATTGGAGTGTATTCTTTAGTGCTTAGGAAAGGTTCAAGTTTAGATTTGAAGAATTGTTGCTATTCGCCAGAAATGGCTAGAAACATCATTTCATTTCATGGTTTGCTTAGACAAGGTTTTAGATTTTCTTTTAATAATGAGAATGGTTCTATTTTAGCTTATCTAAATGGTGTCTTTTATTATGAAGCAATACCGTGTAATGGAATTTATGAAACTGTTATGATTGTGGATAACTTAGGAAATGATGTTTTGAACATAGATTCTTCAAATAGTACGGATAAAGCATCCTTGTGGCATTGTCGTCTTGGACATGTCAACAAGAAACGCATAGCCCAACTCCAAAAGGATGGAGTGTTGGAGTCATTCGACCTTAGGGAAGATGACACATGCGAGTCTTGTTTGCTTGGAAAGATGACTAAGTCACCCTTCGTTGGCTCTTGCGAAAGGGGTGAGGGTCTATCGGACCTAATACATACCGATATATGTACATCGTTTAGATCAACCACGAAGGATGGGAACCGCTTCTACGTGACTTTTACCGATGACTATAGTAGATATGGGTATATCTATTTAATCAAGCAAAAGTCATAAACTTTTGAAAAGTTCAAAGAGGTCAAGAATGAAGTGGAGAATCAATTGGGCAGGAAAATCAAGATGCTTCGATCTGATCAAGGAGGAGAGTACCTAAGTCTTGAATTCCACGATTATCTCAAGGAGTGTGGAATAGTTTCACAATTGACGCCACCTAGGACACTACAATTGAATGGAGTGGCAGAAAGGCGTAATCGAACCTTGTTGGACATGGTTCGCTCTATGATGAGTCGTGCTTCACTATCAATCTCTTTTTGGGGGTATGCCTTAGAGACTACCGCCAATATCCTTAACCGAGTCCCTACTAAGAAGGTTGCCAAAACACCTCACGAGATGTTGACAGGGAAAGTGTAAGGTCAAACCTTGAAATATGATAATGTTTAAAACAGACTCAGCGTCAGCACATATCTTAGTATCAGCACCAGCGTGTAAACTGCTCAGTTTGTTTAGTGCATTGTAACAAATCTTGTAGTTATCGTGTTTCCTTAGTTATCTTGATTAATTAGCTAGCGTATCCCTGAATTGTAGGGATTGTCTAGAATAGCAGTATATATATTATCTTGTACAGGTTTGTGAATGGTTACGCCTTTCACAAACCCTAATCTCTGCTTTGTGCACACGATAATCTCTTTGTGAGATTATCTTTCTTAGTGAAAGTTTTTCTTCGTGAATTGCTCTTGTTCTTATTTATCGTCATTGTTTGATATATTGATTGATCTAAAGGCCTCTTCAATTGGTATCAGAGCAGGTTTCTTTTATCAAACAAATGGCTTCAGCTTCTTCTTCATCAAACTCATCAAATCATCCTTCTGCTCAAATTCCTCCTTTTGATGAAACGAACTTTGCTATGTGGAAAATAAAGACTTTATATGCCTTAGAGTCTGTTGATGAAGACATGCTGGACATCGTTGAGAATGGTCCTTATGTTCCGATGTATCAGCCCCTTAAAAATAATTTTCCTGATGGTACTATGAAGAAAACTCCCAAAGAAAACTGGACGGCAGATGACAAGAGAAAACATGGTCTAGATGTTCGTGCTCGTGCCGCAATCAGCTACTCTTTGCCATACAACATCTTTGGGCTGGTTCAAAATTGCATCTCAGCAAAAGAGATGATGGATACTCTGACTGTATCTTTTGAAGGAACTGAAGAAGTCAAGGCTACTCAAATAAATGATCTTAACCGAAGGTATGAACATTTTTTTGCTAAGAAAGGTGAAACCTTGACTCAAACCTTTAACAGATTCAATACTCTTGTTAATGATCTTCGGAGACTAGATCAGTTGAAGCATAGAACTGTTCTAGTGCAAAAGTTTTTGGATTCTCTGGGTGCAGGTTGGGAGAATCATGTTGATGTGCTGAAAAACAGTGAGAAGATCAACTCTATGGACTTACAAAGTCTCTATGGAAATCTTCGATACTATGAAGAATCCAAGCTTCAAAGAAAGGAACTGATGAAAGATTCTCAGCGTGAATCTTCTGTAGCCTTGTTCTCCAACAAAAAGTTGGTGTCAGATTCAGACACTGAAAGTAATTCAGACACTGATTCATCTAAAACTGACACTGATGATCTTGAAAAAGTTGTGGCTAGTGCAGCTTTGATTGTAAAGACCTTTGAAAAATCAGGTCGAAACTTCTCAAAGTTTCAAAAGAAGATGGGTGGAAAGTCCTCAAAAGGGTCAGGAGCTGATAAAAGGCATGGTGTTGATAAGAAAGAGAAGGCTAAGTGCTTTAACTGTTGGAGCACTGATCATTTTGCAAAGGAATGTAAACAAAAGAAACAAGGCTCAGATGAATACTGGAAGCAGAAGTACAACAAGCTAATTGAGAAGCTGAAAGCTGAGAACTTGGAACATAAAGTGCTTGTAGCTGAAGAAGAAAAATGGAAAACTGATGAAGAGTCATCAGATGATGAAGTCAAGTGTCTAATGGTCAAAATAGAGGACCCGACTGTTTCTGATAAAGACAAGAGTACTTTTGACACTGATATGTCTGATGCTGTTGAAAATTCCAGGAAGCACAACATTGACTCTTCTTCAATGTACCAGGTTAAAAACTTTGTTTCCTATTCAATGAATGAAAAAATCAAAATGTTTGAGTATTTGGGTGTCATTAATTCTAAGAAGAATCAAACCATAAGAAATTTGCAAAATCAAATTGATCTTCTTGAAACTGATATATCCATGAAAAATAGCATTATTGAGTCCACTCAGGAAAATCTTAGAATTACTAGTTTGTCAAATTCATCTTTGTCTGCTGAAATTGACAATGTTAAAAATCTTTTGATCAAAGAACAAACTGTGCTTCACACTTGGGAAAAATCTCATAAGAATGCTAATTATATTATTTCAGCTCAAATTCCACATTCTTGTGAGAAAATTCTTGGGGGTAATTTTGCAGAAGCTGAAAAAGTTTTTAAATCACAAGAAAAGGACTCTGAGGTCTATTCCATGAATGAGATGAAAAACAATTTCAAAAATAAGTTTGTCAGTAACTCTTTTATTAATCAAAGTTTAATTGATGAATTCTGTATTACTAATTCTGATGGTATTACTGAGTGTAATGTTGAAATTACCGGAATTGATCATACCTCTTATCCTGCACATCTTGTTAGACCAACCCCTCTAACTGAGAATATTATTGCTTTTCCTATCTCAAATGGAGTGTTTCATGCTGTTCATGAACAACTCAAGAATTTCCCTGATTGCAATCCATCTGTGAATGAGTCAAAATCAGACACTGATAGTTCATCACCTAACACTGATCAAACTCCTTCTGACACTGAATTCAGTTGTGCCTCAATGATAAACAAAAGGAATCAAAGCTCTCTTGGTGAATCTTACATGTCAAAATGTGTTAAATCAAAAAATTTGCTCACCAAGAAGAACTTTGGTACTAGAGTTTGTTACAGATGTGGTGATTCCTCTCACAAGATCAGTGAATGTTCTTTTGATAAATCATCCTCAAGAGCTGAAAATATTAAAGTTAGAAATGAAAAATGGACTCTTAAGTCAAACTCTTTAAACTGTCTTCCTAAGGAGTGTTATAATCTATTATCAAATAACTTTATGAATGACCCATCTTCGAATGGGTCAGTATGTTCTAACTAGTTTCTCAGCACTGCAGGGTCAGGAGCATCTTTGGTACTTAGATAGTGGTTGCTCAAGGCATATGACAGGATCAAAGTCTCTCCTGGAAGATTATGTTAAGAAAATTGGTCCTGCGGTTACTTATGGAGACAATGGAAAGGGGTTCACTAAGGGATATGGAAATATCAAATGCAATAACGTGGTTTTTCAAAATGTTTCATATGTAAAGGGTCTCAAACACAACCTTATTTCTATCAGTCAATTGTGTGATGCTGACTATGAAGTTCACTTTACAAAGAAGGAAGGAAGAGTTGTAAACACTGACAAGAACATCATGCTCTCAGCAAGTAGAAAAGATGATATATATGTTCTTGACATGTTCTCAAGTGACAAGGCACTGATGCAATGTTTCTTTACAAAGTCTCAGACGAATCTTAGCTGGATTTGGCACAAAAGGTTTTCTCATCTAAACTTCAAGAATCTATCCAAGATATCTAATCAAGATCTAGTTAGAGGGCTCCCAAAATTCAGCGTTGTGAAAGATAAGATGTGCTCAGCTTGTGAACAAGGAAAACAAACCAAGTCCTCTTTCAAACCCAAGTCATGTTCCAGTATATCCGTCCCTCTTCATCTACTCCACATCGACTTGTTTGGACCTATTCTTGTTCGTTCACTAGGTGGAAATAAGTATACTCTAGTGGTCGTTGATGAGTTCACTCGATTTACATGGGTAGTTTTCTTGAAGAAGAAAAGTCATGCTGCCCAGGAAATTATCTCACTGATTCGTAAAAATGAGACACTGACAGGTCTTAAAGTTAAGCAACTGAGAAGTGATCATGGTACTGAGTTCCGAAACTCATCTCTTGAAGAATTCTGTGATCATAAAGGAATTGGACAAAACTTCTCAGCTCCTCGTACTCCTCAGCAAAATGGAGTTGCTGAACGAAGAAATAGAACACTGATTGAGGCAGGAAGGACCTTGATGATCCATGCTGGTCTTCCTATGTCGTTTTGGGCTGAAGCTGTCAATACAACGTGTTTTACTCAGAATTGATCTCTAATTCACAAGATTCACAAGAAGACTCCATATGAAATGATAAAGGTATTTTTGTTGGGTACTCATCTATTTCAAAGGCTTTTCGTGTTTTTCATGTGAACAGGCAATGTGTTGAAGAATCCATTCGTGTGAAGTTTGATGAGGAATCATACACTGATGAAAAAGTCACTCATTCTCCTTCTATTTTTCAAGAACTTCTCTCTTGTCCATTCGACGAAGCACCTTCTGCTGGAGATAAGACTGATTCCTATGATTCTATCATTCCAGTTCCATGTTCCTTGAATCAAGATACTGCAGCCCCATTAGCAGATAATTCATTAGGTGCTGATGAAACCCCTGAAGCTGAAGACTCTCTTGAAACTGATAATGTGTCAGTGTCAAACTCTCCGGAATCAGCATCAGTCATTGAACATCGATATCATCCCGTTGATCGAATTATAGGGAATATTCATGATGGTGTCCGAACCAGATCTAGTGTACTTAATAAATTTTTCATGTACGTTAACTTTGTTTCAATGATCTTACCTGACAAAGTACACACAGCTCTTCAAGATGCTGATTGGATCAAAGCCATGCAAGAAGAACTGAATGAGTTTGAAAGGTACAAAATTTGGACTCTTGTCCCAAGACCATCTGGGAAGACTATCACTGGAACTCGCTGGGTCTATCGTAACAAGGTTGATAAAGATGGAATCATCACTCGCAACAAGGCAAGGCTTGTAGCTCAAGGGTTTACTCAAATTGAATCCATCGACTACGGGGAAACTTTTGCTCCAGTTGCTCGCATTGAAGCTGTTAGACTGTTTCTCGCATACGCATCCTACATGAATTTCATTGTATATCAGATGGATGTGAAAACAGCATTCCTCCATGGTGTGTTAGAAGAAGAAGTATTCCTTAATCAGCCCCCAGGCTTTGTGGACAAAGATCATCCTGATTACGTGTACCGGTTAGACAAAGCTGTTTATGGAATGAAGCAAGCTCCCAGGGCTTGGTATGAGACGCTGACATCATATCTACTTGAAAATGGATACAGACGAGGAGCAATCGACAATACTCTCTTCATCAAAAACAAAGGCTCAGATATTGTTCTTGTTCAAATTTATGTCGATGACATCATTTTTGGCTCTCCAAATGAGACACTGAGCAAGGAATTTGCAGAGATCATGTCTCAAAGGTTCGAAATGAGCATGATGGGGAAGATGACCTTTTTCTTAGGTCTTGAAGTTCAGCAACAAAAGTCAGGTATTTCCATTTGCCAAAGTAAATATATTTCTGACTTGCTTGTTAAGTATTCTCTCAGTGACTGCAAACCAGCCTCTACCCCAGTGTCTAAGACTGATAAGATACACGCTGATCCAACTGGAACTGATGTCAATCACTCTCTGTATCGAGGAATGATTGGATCTCTCTTATATCTCACAACAAGTCGTCCTGATATCATGTTTGGAACCACTCTCTATGCTCGATTCCAAGCTAATCCCAAAGAATCTCATCTCATGGCTGTCAAACGTATTTTTCGATACTTGAAAGGGACTCAAAACCTTGCACTGTGGTATCCTCGCGACTCAACATTTGAACTTTATGGATACACTGACTCAGATTATGCAGGATGCAATTTAGACAAAAAGAGTACATCTGGTGGATGTCACTTCCTTGGCAATCGTCTCATCAGCTGGTCTAGCAAGAAGCAAACATCAGTAGCCATCTCAACTGCAGAAGCTGAGTATGTTGCAGCTGGGAGATGTTGTGCTCAGCTCTTATGGATTCAAAATCAGCTTCTCGACTATGGGATCAAGTTCTCAAAGACTCCCATATATTGTGACAACACCAGTGCCATTCAGATCACACAAAATCCTGTTCAGCACTCGAAGACGAAGCATATCGAAATCAGACATCATTTCATCAGAGATAATGTTGAAAAGGGAAAGGTTGTTCTTGAATATATCAAGACTTCGGAGCAACTTGCTGATATCTTCACAAAGGCATTGGATTCTCAATCAACTGCTTACATTATCGGAGAACTGGGAATGATTACCTTGTAATTACTTTTGCTGTTTAACTGTGCTAATGTTTGATATTGTCTTATAAGCTGATGTACATTATGCTGATGATGACATACTGGTGATATTTGCTACTGCAAACTTTGGTTTGATTTCTTATCTTTTTCTCTTCTTCAAGTCTTCTAAATAAAAGGTGAATGATTAACTGTATTAAACCATACACTGATAACAACTTGAAACTCCTTGCCGATGGTTAGATCAAAAACACCAAGATCTATCACACGCAACTATCCCTTCTTACCAATCTTACACGGATTCTGTGATTCAGTGTGACAAAACACACGCTGATGAGAGTCTAAAAATCTTTGCCGATGGTTAGATCAAAAACACCAAGATCTATCACACGCAACTACCCTTTCTTACCAATCTTACACTAACTCTGTGATTCGGTGTGCCAAAACACACGCTGATGAGAGTCTAAAAATCTTTGCCGATGGTTAGACCAAAACACCAAGGTTTATCACACGCAACAATCCCTTCTTTACCCTTCTCTTATTCAGTGTCTAATGATTCAGTAAGATAAACCACTCACTGATAAAGTCACAACACTCTGTGCCGATGGTTAGATAATGTAACTAGTATCTATCACACGCAGCAATCCACTTGCTATCCCCAATTAAGCAAGCTGTACCTTGAATTGACGGAGAAATATTTTTCAGCATGTAACTTCAGTAACACTGATCTCAGCGCTTCCGCAACCACTGATTGACGTTTCACCTTCAGTCAACGGCTCTTTTATCCAACGGCTATTTTCTGCTCTGACAGGTTGTTACGATACGCCGTTATTCTTAATGAAGATAATCATCACCTTTTTAATGAAGATAATCATTACCTTATTTAAAAACCCCTTTTTATTCCATATTTAAACCTCTCTCACCCTTGGTTTAACTTTTCCTTCCACAATTTTGAACTTCCCTCAAAACCCTAGAACTCGAACTTACTCTCAAATGGCGGCATCTCTATTCACTTACTCCTCAACCTCTCGAAGGGTTGTTCCTGCCCCAAACTCTTCTCCACTTCCAATTCACATTAAGGCAACAAATGTCATCTTCAACCCTGATATTCCAGAGGTTCATCGAGGTCTTGGACTCGATGATTTTGTCAATTTCTTAGCTTCTTGCCGCCTACGATATGCAATCAGTGATGTTCCGTCCGAGTTCTTCCCTGAACAAGTATGTGAGTTCTACTACACTGCAACTATCAATGAAGACAATAGTGCCATCACCGGGACCATTGGCCATGGAAGACACTCTGTCTTCATCACCGCAGAACTTCTCAGTGCTGCTTTAAGGTTACCAATTTTTGAACCTTTCTCTGAACCTCCGACTATTGAAAGGTGTAAACGTATGTTTGATCAACTGGGTTATGATCACTCAAAGGCTGGTACTCGATCAACTCTTATTTTGCGTCAGTGCATGACCCCAGGTTGGAAAATTTTCACTGGTGCTCTATGCAAGTGTGTGGGTCACAAGTCTCGCAGTAGTGATCAGTTGAGCAATTATGAGCAACAAGTCGTCTGCTCCCTTCTTGTCAACAAAAGACCGGATTATGGGGCTCTATTCTTTGATCAGCTTGTTCAGCTTCTTCGTGAAAATGTGCGCGCTGATCATGTTCAGTTTCCACGCTGGATTGCCCTAGTGTTCGACAAATTCTTCGCTGCAGACTACTTTTCTCACTCTGGCAATCCAATCCAATGCCCTCGAATGTCTGTTCGTATGTATCAGGATGATCCATTGGATACTGACATTGGAATCTCCGATAGGATGAGAGAATGGATTGCAAATCCATACACTGTGTCTTCTCTCACCGCTGACACTGATGAAGGAGGTGCTGATGGTAATCATATGGATCATGTTGATCAAGAGGTTGAACATCATGATGGTGGTCATTTCTCCCCTCAACTTTCTCATCATATCATCTCGGATACTGACAAAGCTTCCTCAGCACCAAAGGATTCCATGAATCAGGGGGAGCAACCATCTCAGGGGGAGCATCCCTCGCAGGGGGAGCATCCCTCATAGGGGGAGCATCTGTCACCAGCAGCTCACCACTCTTCTCCAACGATGCAACCTAGCTCTCCAGTTGCCCTAGTTACCTCAATTGTTCAAATTCCCGCTTCAGCATTTTCTGAACTGATGACACTGACTCGGGACATGAGTCAGCGTCTACTTCGTATTGAGGCTGATGTTCAACAAATAAAGGAGGTTCTCTTACTTACTCCTCCCTCTAGTCCCAAATCTGATGATGCTCAAAAAGGGGGAAATACTGATGATGATGCTGATGCTGATGATCATGCTGATGGTGAACCAAATAATCATGCTGATAGTGAACCAAATGAGAAAGACACAGAACCTGCTGACAACACTATCATTCAGCCTGAATCACCCAAGCCCATTCCTGAGTCTGATTCTACGGGGCATAATAGTCCAACAGCTACTGAAAAACTGTTTGAAGATAGTGAGCATGATGAAGAGCATGATGAACCTGATGATGAATGTCAAATTCTTGATATGAACTTCATTGATCCTCTTATTCCAGTTCAGCAAGAAAGTTCAGATGACCTTGAAGAATCTCATCCGATATTAGCCGATCCTATTGCTGATCCCATCTTTCCGGTCCAAGGAGAGGATTCGGATGTTGCAAGTGAAGAATCTCATCCGCTGTCTCGAAAGCGTAAGGTAGCAGATACTGACTTGGATCATTCTCAACCTGATACTTCTCTGACTGTGAAGAAACCCGAGTCTATTGTCAGTATTTCAATCCTTGCCGCTGAATGGAACATGTCCCCTGATCAAGTCAAGCAAATTCTTGATGAAGCCAATCGAGCTTAGCTTCTAAAGAACATTGCTCAAGCTGATGAATTTCTTATTTAGCACAAACTTCAGGCCAAGGGATCTTTTGAAGCTCAAATGCAGAAGTTCCTGGAATTTCAGTCCAAGGCTCAGTCTTCTCAACCTCCTCCTGGCTCTAGTAAGCCTAAGACTGACAGTGTTCTTGACCGGATTGATCGAAAGAGATTTGAAGACGTTCTTAATCGGCGAATGTGTGGTGATAAGATCATCAAAGTCAAAGCTTCCAAACGTCGAAACGAGAAAATCCTTACGTTGCTGATCACTCGTCAAGGTCCTCAGCATTTATATACTGAAGTTGTCAAGAGGGATGAGCTGATCAGATATGGATATTCGAAATGGATGGAACTGCTCGATCTAGTTTCCAAGCAAACCTCAGCTCACTCTTCGGAACTGACTTGTGCTCTTCATCTGCTGATCAAGAAAGTTCAGCGTTTGGATCTTGTTCCTAAAGAACGACCTCAGCATCAAGGCCAAAGGTTGTCAGTTCCTAGATCTCGAAGAACCAAGTTTCAAGTTGATGGTGAAGATGTATTGGTTCTAGACTTTGGTGCTGGTGAAATTAACAATTCTCTTCCTCTCAGTGTTGATCCGGTTCAGCATCAATTTATCTCAGCTCCTGAACACGGGATGTTCTATCTTGATAAAAACAGGAGGATGTGCTTTCAGCGAACTACTGAGATCCCAAAAGCTCCAACCACTCACCTTGTTGGCTTAAGGAAAATGTGCATGATTCATCAAGATCTATTCGGAGAATTTCACATTCTTATTGCCACAGAGCTGCTGAACAGAAGACATGAGTTGCTGGACAGTCCTTACTGGCCAGTTAAAATTGAAGCTGAAGCTGAGTATGAAGAATTCCTTTCCAGAGGTGTCTTAATTTAGTTTGTTTTGAACATCATCATATTGGGGGAGATTGTAAGGTCAAACCTTGAAATATGATAATGTTTAAAACAGACTCAGCGTCAGCACATATCTCAGTATCAGCACCAGCGTGTAAACTGCTCAGTTTGTATTAGTTTAGTTTGTTTAGTGCATTGTAACAAATCTTGTAGTTATCGTGTTTCCTTAGTTATCTTGATTAATTAGCTAGCGTATCCCTGAATTGTAGGGATTGTCTAGAATAGCAGTATATATTATCTTGTACAGGTTTGTGAATGGTTACGCCTTTCACAAACCCTAATCTCTGCTTTGTGCACACGATAATCTCTTTGTGAGATTATCTTTCTTAGTGAAAGTTTTTCTTCTTGAATTGCTCTTGTTCTTATTTATTGTCATTGTTTGATATATTGATTGATCTAAAGGCCTCTTCAGAAAGCTACCTCGTTAGCACATATCAAGGTTTGGGGTTGCGAGGCTTTCGTAAGACGAGATACTCATGAGAAGCTCGAACCTCGTAGTGAGCGATGTATTTTCATCGACTACCCACAGAAATCCTTTGGATATCTCTTCTATAGACCGAAGGACAATGTTGTCTTTGTTGCGAGGAGAGGGGTTTTCCGAGAGCGAGAAATGATAGGCCAAGGAGACAGTGGGAGGCAAATCAAGCTTAAAGAGATTCAAGAGTCGATAGATGAAGGAACCTCTACTGCTGGCACTCAACCCGAGGAGGAAACTCCGGTTGAACCGATTGATGAGTCCTTACCTCTTAGACGTTCCGAAAGAGTTAGAGTTCAACCCCGGTTTTATGGTTTTCATATTACTACCGAAGGGGACACGTATATTAGTGATGGTACACTAATAAACCTTGATGAACCTAATAGCTATAGGGAACCCTTGGCAGGCCCAGAGTCTGCGAAATGGAAAGAGGCAATGGATAGCGAGATCCAATCCATGTATGATAACCAAGTTTGGAATTTGGTTGATAATGTGCCCAGACGTAAGACCGTTGGGTGCAAATGGATCTTCAACAAGAAGACCGATGTGGATGGAAACGTACACACATATAAAGCGCGATTGGTCGCCAAGGGCTTTACTCAAACTGCCGGAATTGACTATGACGAGACCTTCTCACCAGTTGCGAAGATAAAATCTATTAGAGTGATGCTAGAAATTGCCGCATTTCATGATTATGAGATTTGGCAAATGGATGTCAAGACCGCTTTCCTTAATGGGAAGTTGGTTGAGGATGTTTACATGGCTCAGCCAGAGGGGTTTGTGGATCCGAAGCATCCGAATAGAGTGTGTAAGCTTGAGAAGTCCATCTATGGACTTAAGCAAGCATCTCACAGATGGAATCTTTGCTTCGATGAGAAAGTCAAAGAGTTTTGATTTGTACGAAGCGAAGATGAATCGTGTGTATATGTCAAAGCCAGTGGGAGTATAGTTAGATTTCTCATTCTATATGTCGATGACATATTACTCATAGGAAACGACGTCCCGACTCTGCAGGAAGTTAAGTCCTGGCTCGGGAAGTGCTTCGCTATGAAGGACCTCAGAGAGGCTTCCTATATTTTGGGAATAAGGATAGTGAGAGAGAGAGAGAAGTAAGAGACTAATAGGACTTAGTCAGAACACTTACTTAGAGAAGGTACTAAAACATTTTAGTATGGAAAACTCAAAGAAGGGAGAATTACCGATACAAAGTAATGCCAAGTTGAGTAAGACTCAGTGTCCGAGTACCGAAGCTGAAATAGCAGAAATGAGCCGAATACCATACGCTTCCGCAGTTGCCTTAATCATGTACGCTATGACTTGTACTCGCCCTGATGTAGCCTTTTCTTTGAGCATGGTTAGCAGATATCAAAGGAATCCTGGCAGAGCCCATTGGATTGCGGTGAAAAATATCCTTAAGTACCTTCGGAGGACGAAGGAATGGTTCTTAGTCCTCGGAGGGAGTGATGACTTGAAGGTGCGAGGGTATAGTGACGCCAGCTTTCAGACCGATAGGGACAACTACCATTCGTAGTCGGGCTGGGTCTTTACCTTGAATGGAGGAGCAGTGACATGGAAAAGTTCCAAGCAGGAAACTGTAGTTGATTCAACGTGTGAATCAGAGTACATTGCAGCGAGCGAAGCGTCGAAGGAGGCAATATGGCTGAAGAACTTCATCGGTGATCTTGGAGTTTTACCTGCCATAAAGGAACCCCTGGAGATTTTCTGTGATAATGAAGGAGCGGTTTCCTTGACCAAGGAACCGAGAGATCATGGTAGATCACCACATATCGACAGAAAATAACACTTTATTAGACATCGTGTAGAAGAAGGACAATTCGTAGTGAAGAGGATATCATCAGAGGATAACCCAGCAGGTCCGCTTACGAAGGGACAGAGTAGGGTTAAGCACTTGCAACATGCTAGGAGTATTAGGCTGGAGGATGATATTAGCATAGATTAGATAGTATTAGAAACGTGTAATAGATAAATGTAATTAACATTTGATGATTAAATAAAGGAGTTTTATTTATGAGTAATGTTACTATCTTATGTTAATTGTTTAACTGTTGTTTCACTTTGCATGTTTTAACTTCCAGAATAATTGAGTTCATTAAGAATAATCGAATTATTCAAATTGTCCACAATCGTTCATATGTTGGAAGTAGATATGAATGAAGATTGTCGTGAATTGGTGTGTAGATTTTCTAAATGGTATTAGACATAGCAAAGGGTTGGTGCAACGTTCATGGGTGCTTATGAACTGGTTTTGAGCATTGGAACAAACCCGCGCTTGCTGGAATCACTTTATGGAATATGATATAAAAGGGTGATCGCAAGACGATAATATCATATAGTCTTAAAGCCTAGATATATGGTTTGTTATTTGTTAATTGATTGTACATTGGTAATGCGAAAACACATCAGTAACTCGGTGTTATAAAACGCATTGTTGTGTATAGTTGATTAATGAATAAGTAAATGCATATAAGTCGAAGTTTATCTGTAACATCTATCCTAAGAAGGTAAAAGCGATATCCCGGCCGCTCGATGATTTGATTTGACTTATGTGCCGGGCCCGGTCAAAACTGAATTGATGTGTTCGATTAAGTTCTATGTCAAATAAATTAGAGATCGAGAAACCTAAATGCTTGACGAATCATTCCATAGAATTGTTAGCATGATATCTAACAGAGGACTGTTCGATCCCTTATCTAAACGACAAGATTGATTAGATCAGAGTTTGACAGCGTCTTTGAGAGCTATGATTGCAAATCGGATTGTACTTGTGCATATAGTTACTAGACTTATCCAAGTGGGAGACTGTTGGAATAGTGTCTAAGGCTGCAACTATATTAGGCAAGTATTTGACCCGATTGTGCATGGTCCTTTTGGGTTGCCTTCACCATAGCAACTTGATAGGATGATTTATTATGAGAGAATAGATATTATTAGTATATTATGAGAATAATATAAGGAATAATAATATTTTTATTTGATTAATATAAGTCATAAATTAATTAGTATTAATTTGGTGACTTAAAGAGATTAATTAAATAAGAGGGTATAAACTGTCAATTATTTGATAGTTACACTTTAGACTGTAAATCCTTATTGGATAGAGTATGGACGGATTCTAGGGCTTAGGATAGCTCAAAATCGTCCAAGACTTATCTAAGGTAAGGATTTGGATTGCTTTAAGGAAAGATTATCCAGCTAGGGTTTAAAGGTGAAACCCTAAGGAGTCTACATGTATAAAAAGACCCCAAGAGCAAGGGAAATCGGCATCTCTTCTAAAGAAAGGAACCCCTGGCCAATTTCTTCCCAACCTCTCTCTCAAATCATTCTCCTTGCTAGTTGGTGTTTGTAAGCCATTAGAGGATTGACAATTGTGACTCTAGAGCTCCAAGACAACAAGAGCAAACAAGAGATTCAAAGGTAAACTTTCAGATCTGATTTTGTATTGTTCTTATACCTAATTAGTCATTAGAAGTCTTGGATTCAAAGCATGTTTAATTAGAAATCCTAGATCCAAGCATTAGGGTTTTGCATGCGCACATCGGAAAGTTCTTATGGCTAAAACCCAATAGAGTAATGGGTTAGGATTACATTTAAATAATTGTTGCTATTCGCAAGATATGGGAAGGAACATCATTTCTTTTCATGGATTATATAGATAAGGTTTTAGATATTCATTTGATAATAGTAATGGTTCTATTAATGTTTATTTGAATGGTGTTTTTTATTTGAATGCATTTCCTTGTAATGAAATATATGAATCTGTGTTGGTTATAGACAATTTAGGAAATGATGTGTTGAATGTTGATTTGTCTAATAGTTTAGAAAAAACATGCTTGTGGCATTGTCGCCTTGGCCATGTTAACATGAAACGCATAGCCCAACTCCAAAAGGATGTAGTGTTGGAGTCATTCGACCTTTGGGACGATGATGTGTGTGAGTCTTGTTTGCTTGGAAAGATGACCAAGTCACCCTTTACTGGCACTTGTGATAGGCATGAGGGTCTATTGGATCTCATACACACCGAGGTGTATGAGCCCTTTAGATCCACCACAACGGATGATTGCCGCTTCTACGTGACTTTTACGGATGATTATAGAAGATATGGATATATCTACTTAATTAAGCAAAACTCAGAAACATTTGAAAAGTTCAAAGAGTTTAAGAATGAAGTGGAGAATCAGCTGGGTAGGAAAATCAAGATGCTTGGGTCATACCGTGGAGGAGAGTACCTAAGTCTTAAGTTTCACGACTATCTAAAGGAATGCGAAATCGTTTCGTAATTGACGCCTCCGAGAACGCCACAATTGAATGGTGTGGCTGAGAGACGTAATTAGACCTTGTTGGACATGATTCGTTCTATGATAAGTCGGGCTTCGTTACCAATAGCTTTCTGGGGGTATGCCTTGGAGACTGCCACCCATATTCTTAACCTATTTCCCACCAAGAAGGTTGCCAGAACACCTCACGAGATGTGGAACGGGAAAGCTCCCTCGTTGGCACATATCAAGGTTTGGGGTTACGAGCCTTTCGTAAGACGCGAAACTCACGACAAGCTTGAACCTCATAGTGAGAAGTGTTATTTCATCGGCTATCCAAAGAAGTCCTTTGGCTATCTCTTCTACAGACCGAGTGAAAATGTTGTCTTCTTTGCGAGGAGAGGGGTTTTCCGAGAATGAGAACTCATAACCCAAGAGGAATGTGGGAGGCAAATTGATCTTGAAGAGATTCAAGAGCAAAGCAATGAAGGAACTTCTAACACTGGCACTCAACCCAAGGAGGAATCTCATGTTGAACCTGTTGACGAGTCCTTACCTCTTAGACGTTCCAGTAGGGCTACTGTTCCACCCCAGTTGTATGGATTCCATATTACTACTGAAGGGGATACATTTTTTAGTGATAGTACACTAGTAAATTTGGACGAACCTTGCAACTACAAGGAAGCCATGGAAGGCCCGGAGTTTGCTAAATGGAAAGAGGTAATGGACAGCGAGATTCAATCCATGTATGACAACCAAGTTTGAAAGTTGGTTGACAATGTATCGGGTTGTAAGACAGTCGAGTGCAAGTGGATCTTCAAGAAGACATGGATGGAAATGTACACACTTATAAAGCACGATTAGTTACGAAGGGCTTTACTCAAACTCCTGGAGTTGACTATGATGAGACCTTCTCGCCAGTTGAGAAGATAAAGTCTATCAGGGTGATGCTCGCAATAGCTACGTTTCATAACTATGAAATATGGCAGATGGACGTTAAAACTGCATTCCTTAATGGGAAGTTGGCTGAGGATGTTTACATGAATCGGCCAGAGGGTTTTGTTGATGCGAAGCACCCCAATAGAGTGTGCAAGCTTGAAAAATCCATTTATGGATTGAAGCAAGCGTCTCGCAGATGGAATCTTTGTTTTCACGAGAAGGTCAAAGAGTTTGGTTTTCTGCGAAGCGAAGATGATTCATGTGTATATGTCAAAGCTAGTGAGAGTATAATGAGCTTCCTCATATTGTATGTCGATGACATACTACTCATAGGAAATGACATCCTGACACTACAGGAAGTTAAATCCTGGCTTGGGAGTGTTTCGCCATGAAGGACCTCAGAGAGGCTGCCTATATTCTGGGAATAAGGATAGTAAGAAATAGAAGTGAGAGACTGATAGGACTCAGTCAGGATACATACATGGATAAAGTACTAAAGCGTTTTAGTATGGAAAATTCCAAGGAAAGGGAGTTACCAATCCAAAGCAATACCAAGTTGAGTAAGACTCAAAGCCCGAGTACGGAGGCAGAGATAACTGATATGAGTCGAGTACCTTACGCTTCCACAGTTAGCTCGATCATCTACGCTATGACTTGTACTCGCCCTGATGTGGCCTTCGCTTTGAGAATGATCAGCAGATATTAGGGAAACCCTGGTAGAGCCCATTGGACTGTAGTAAAGAATATTTTTAAGTACCTTTGGAGGACCAAGGAATGGTTTCTAGTCCTCGGTGGGAGTGATTACTTAAGGGTACAAGGGTACAATGACGCTAGCTTCCAGACGGATCGGGATAATTACCGTTCGCAGTTAGGATGGGTCTTTACCCTTAAGGGAGGAGCAGTGACTTGGAAAAGTTCCAAGAAGGAGACTGTGGCTGATTCAACGTGTGAATAAGAGTACATTGCAGCAAGTGAAGTGTCGTAAGAGGCAATATGCTTGAAGAACTTCATTGGAGACCTTGGAGTTGTACCATCCATAAAGGAGCGCATGGAGATTTTCTGTGATAATGATGGAGTGGTTGCCTTAACCAAGGAAACAAGGGATCATGGTAGATCCAGACATATCGACGGGAAATACCATTTCATTAGACATCAGGTAGAAGAGGGACTCCTCATAGTGAGGAGGGTATTGTCAGAAGATAACCCAACAGATCCCTTACGAAGGGACTGAGCAGGGTTAAGCACTTGCATCACTTTAGGAGCATTGGGCTGAAGGACGATATAAGTTTTGATTAGATAGGAAATGTGTAATGGCTAAATTTGTACTTAGCATTTGATGAATTAATAAAGGTGTGTTATTTATAAGTAAAGATACTATCTTGTGTTGATTATTTATCTATTGTTTCAATTTTGCATGTTTTCACTTCCTGAATAATAAGATTGTTCAAACAGTCCACAGTCGCTCATATGTTGGAAGTAGATATGAAAGAAGACTGTCATGAAATTGTTTGTAGATTGTCTAAAAGGTTTTAGGCATGGCAAGGGTTTGCTGCAAATTTCAAGAGTGCTTATGAATTGCGATTAGAGCATTGAAATAAACCCGCGCTTGCTTGTATCACTTCATGGAATTTATCACGAGTGATCGCAAGACGATAATATCATATAATCTTTAAACCTAGAGATATGGTTATTGTTTATTGGTTAGTTGTGCATTGATAATGAGTAAATGCATCAGTAACTTGATGTTATAAAACACATTGTTGTGTATGATTTAGCCAATGAATAATAAAAACATATAAGTCGAAATTTATCTGTTCCTTTTATTCTAAGAGGATGAAAGCGATGTTGGCCACTTGATGATTTGGTTTAACTTATGTGCAGGGCCCGGTCAGGATGAAGTTGATGTGTTCAACTAAGTTCGATCTCAAACAAATCAGAGATCGAGGAACAATATACTGAACAATAAGTATGACTACGTTCCATGTGATTGTCAGCATGATATCTAGAACAGAGGATTAAATGATCCCTTATCTAAAGGACAATATCTCGATCAGAGTTGACAACAGCGTATAAGAGCTACGATTGCTAAACCGGATTCTGATGTCATATGTGAGATATAGTTACTAGACTTATCCAAGTGGGAGATTGTTGGATTGGTGTCTAAGCCCGTAACTATATTTGGTATGTACTTAACCCGGTTGTGCATGGTCCTTTTGGGTTGCCTTCAGCAAGGCTACTTAACAAGGTAATTTAAAGAGAGATAGAGAGAGAGAGAAAGAGACAGAGGATATTATGGTTTATTAATATATTATAAGAATAATCTATTAAAGGAGAAATAATATTATTTAATTCGTATTAGTCAAAAATTAATTGGGAAAGAACTCAGCATACAAGAAGCACATCCCACCTTTGTCGCATCCGGGAAAGAACTCATGTGTTCGGAATTCTCGATATCCGCCACCCAACGTCGGCTAACAATGGGGTCCCTAGCCTCGAAAAAAATCTTGCGCTCATAACCCCTTGAACTCCTGGAGTGAGGGAGTTCGGGCCCTAACCTGACCCGCAACAATCTTAGGCCTGAATGCCCTGAGTCTCTCCTCCATGATCTCCATCATGCCCTCCTTGACTATCCAAAAAATGAATGGGGTAGTGTCAAGGATGCCCCTGGTAACTATGACAACCCAAAATTTCTATTGCATACAACATATCAAGTCAAAAGAAGTCAGAACAGTTACTGTTAATTTTCAGACTTTTTGGAATAAGTTTGAGTATTTTAGGATTAACAGTTTAGGAGATATCAGGAGAGAGGATGCCCTAGGATTTATTGTGCAGCAATAAACTTTTAAAACATCAAAAGTTTAGAGTTTAGGACCTAAACAAGGAGTTTACGGTCGTAAACCCTAATGGGAAGTGGTATAAAAATGACACTTAGTTATTTTTATCACTTTTCCAACTTTCAAGATCCAAATCTCAAACTCTCTCAAGTATCATCCAAAAATTTCTTCAAGATCACCATCTAGTAAGTGTTTCTAGCCCTTTCAAGTTGGTATATCACTTAATCTAGTGAATTAACACACTTCTATCCATGAAATCTTTCCAAAAGGTTGAATCTTCAAGTTTCACCAAGAACACTAAGAACACGCACTAGTGTTCTTGGCCTTTTGGTACCTTTTCAAGCTTCTAACAAGTAAGTACTCCTACCCTAGTGTATTGTAAAGCTTGTTACACATCATCACATCAAGAAAAACACCATGAAACCATGAAACACCAAGATCAAGGTGTTTACGGTCCAAGATGTTCATGGACCGTAAACCCTATTTAGGGTGTCAAAATGTCCCTAGTCCCTTCCTATGCGTTAGTAACTATCATGGATCCCCTTACTGATATGTTAAGGACTTGAAAACACCAAAATATCATATTTCCATAGGGGTTTACGATCGTAAACCCAAAGGGAAATGGTCTTAGGGTCGTAAACTCGATTAAGGAGTGAAATGGTGCCCTAACTTCTTCTATAGACTTATACTTCAAGAGGAAACACTTCTAATGGCTTGTAGAACTTGAAAACAACAAATGGTCAAAAAGAACATGAGTTTATGGCCATAAAACCATGTATTTACGACCATATACCCATGGGGTTATGGTTACAAAACCGTAAACTCCAAGGGAGTTTACCCTTGAACCCCAAACACAATCACAAGGTCCTACAACACTTAGATGCAATCCTAATGACTTGTACCACTTATATAAGGTGTTTTACATGTCTTGGGATGCCTTAACTTTGTCAATTAGTGGTTTAAAGTCTAATTGGATGCATATATGTGTGATTATATGTTAACTAGGATCATAGTGTGTGTACAAGTCTTCACTTGACACCTAGCAATCCTACATCATTCAGTTCATCCAAACCACCACCTTCAGGTGAGTTCATACCCCTTAATCAAAGTTAAATGATTTTAAATGCTTTAATGGGGGGAATACAAGTAGAAAAACGGTATGTTATAGAATCAATCACATGTGATTTATAACTGTGTTTTCAACCAACTGATCTCACATACTTCAAAATGTGACACATGAAATGGTTTTCTGTCTTAAAGTATTTTGTTATCAAATGAATTACTTTTGAATTGTTTTATAAAATGACATCAAGTCATTGTTATTTATTGTTCAAAACTCTTAAATGTTTAACAAAACCTCTTTCATCTTCTTGATCAAAACTATATCTATACACTTATGTTCATATATATATATATATATATATATATATATATATATATATATATATATATATATATATATGTATTGATATGACAACTTTCATTCTTCATTCAGTTCCCACACTCTTGAGTAGCAAGGGTGTATAAACCTTCTTGGACATCCAATACATTCCAGTAAACTGTTATAGGGATAGTTTAGGGGATACAAAACATTGTTCCTATTACAAGGAATCACACCAGAGTCAGTTCATTCATGAGTCTATACTAAATGCTATATGAAGAGATACACTTACCTGGATCATCTTACATGGATACACTTACATGGATACTTGTACTTAGATACTATATGATGAGATACTATTACATATTATATCTGTAGATTAGTTCTGTCTATCCTAGTACAAAAGGATACTAGACGGGACTAACCATTCCAGAACCCAACTGTTAGCAACAGAGGTAATGAACATCTACGGATGCCTACGGTTAATACTTATACTAGGGGTACCTTTATGGGACTAACCATTCCTTCGACATGCTGTTAGCTACAAAGGAAAATGAACATCTACGGATGCTCAAGGTTCATACTTTTCGACAGTCGCGATGTCGTGTTTATCCTAATACAAAAGTATAATACTTATATGGATATATTTTTTCCCTATTAATTTTATTTTGTGATACATTCACATAAACGATGAGGTAGACTATATGTTGTTAATAGTAGTCCTACAGGGGAAAAGCCATCTTTGTTACAGCAAAACATTCAAGTCTTGGTGGAAGACTACTTTCAAAACATTCTGGTCTTGGTAGAAGACTACTTTTATACTAGTAGGAAATATGGGATTTTCTAGGGTTTTCATACATATATCAAATGTTTCATTCAAAGGTTTACATGGCATTCATAACAACTTTCCAAAACAGAGTAATGACACTTAAATACATATGAATTCACCAGCTTTATGCTGATCTACTCTTTCAAAATAACTTGTATTCTCAGGTCACCAGTAGACAGGTACGATGACCAGGTTTTACGAAGACGGAGCACAGACAAGACTCGTCTTTTATTTTGATTACATATTTTGGTGTCTTATTACAATTAAAGAACACACATGTCTTAAAACTTTACTTTTAATGCAATGGATGATGTTGTTGCTTGTTTACTACTTTACACTGTTATGATACTTCACATAACGTCCTCCTCCCCTGAATGTTTCCGCCATTCTTGGTTTTGGGGTGTGACAGATTGGTATCAGAGCATTGTTTATAGTGAATATAGATATATCAACCCATAAAAGATATACTAACTATAAATACTTTGGAGTAAAACACTTTGACTAAGACTTTATACTTTTAAATAATAAAATATTTAAGTAAGTATACGTGCCTACATTCATACTAAAATCGGTGTCACAGCGACAAGAACAAAAGTATTATGATTGTTGAATATCACAAGTAAACCTGGGAATATATGGTCAGTCTTGGGAGTGGCATGGCCTGATCAACTATGCTGGTCCGAGGAGTGATTAGCATATGCCAAAGAATGGTTGTGATGTGTCAACAAGTCTAAAAACTTACCAACACAACCACAAAGAAATACCATAAGGATATTTGGTCTTACTATAATTATCTTAGTTAGGTCGTCTATTTAGTTATTTCTTATATCCCTTTTCTCGCGTAGATTTTAATGGTTGGATTTCACCACGGCGACCCGTACTTCCCAAACCAAGGCAACGCTGGATGGCTGGAGGAAGAACCAGAAGATGATCACCCAATCCCTTTGGATGATCACCATGCTGAGGGTTTTTCTGATAGTTCTGACTCGGAGCCGGAAGTCAACAACCTACCTCCAGCTACTCAAAACCCAAACCTGAACCCCCGTCCCGCATTACAAGGACCCACACCTCTGTGGGCCACAAACTTGAATAGGTGGAGTCAGGAACAGGGATAACCTATCCCCTACAATGGAGACGGAAGCTTCTACAACCTCGGTGAGGGAGGTTCTGCTGACATAGTCCTACCCATCATGGTTTGTAGGATTTCTCGGAACACGATACTATGTCAATCAACTATCAATCGAGTCTTGGAAATTGACGCATACTCTGGCATTAACACAGTCCGCATTCGCCAACTAGAGTCTGCTCATGAAAGGACTCTGGTCCGCAATGCAGCTCTTCAAAGAGAACTTGCTGAAACCCAAGCTGAAGTCAGGGAACTTCGAGCTCACCAAGTGAGAGCTGACAGGCATATAAGGGTCATAGAACGCCTACTGTCGGGATCAAGAACTCATGCTAGCAGTTCTCGTCGCCGATAGAATCTCATCGACTCATATTTTGGATATAACCTAGTTTATGTAAAAAATTTGGTCTAATTTCCTATCCTTGTAAATCTTAGACCTATTAGGTCTTGATCTAGTCATAGTTCTGTCAAGATTTTTCCTATCTTGGTTGATGTAAGGCCTACTTCTAGGCCACTTTTTCCAAAACTTGTTACATCTGTAATTCCAGTATTATTGACAGATATCTAATCATATGGTAATTATTATCCAAATGCTATCATCTTCATTCAAACATACTATTCATTGTGCTGATGGACTATGGAGAGTTAGTCCATGAGTCACTCTCATTATTCATTTATTCTTATCCGTGTTATCATCTTTTTAAACATAAAGTTAAAAGATGCCGCCATGTAGAAATCCAAGGCGTAACCCAAATAACGAAACGCCGATACCATCACCTCAACCTCCTCAACCACCACCTCCTTTTGATGCCACTATGTTCCAGGAAGCCTTCACAGCAGCCGTAGCAGCTGCTGTGTCAGCCATCAATATTCCTGCCCCTAGTGGATCGGGAACAGGTGCGCATCCTTCCAACCACGGCGAGAGCCATGGGCATCCCAGGGAATGCACCTACAAGGACTTTAAAAATGCCAAACCCTGAAACTTCAATGGAATTGGTGGGGTTATGTTATTAAGGCAATGGATTGAAAAGACGGAAGCGGTCTTTGAAATCTGTGCCTGCCCGGAGGGCAACAAGGTCAAGTTTGCTACTTGTACCTTTTCTGACAGAGCACTAACTTGGTGGAATGGGCATGTTAAGTCTCTGACTATTGTAGTGGAAAATTCTATCAGCTAGGAAAACATGAAAGCCATGCTGATGAGAGAGTACTGTCCTCGTGGGGAAATACAAAAACTCGAACAGGAACTCTGGGGTCTAGAAATGGTTGGTTCCGACATATCAACCTATACCAATAAATTCTGCGATCTGGCAATTTTGTGCCTTGATATGGTTGCTCTCGAGAGCAAGAAAATAGAGAGATATAGCTGGGGACTGTCGCCCCAGATCCAGTCAAGTGTGTTAGCATCCAAGCCTGTCACTTTTGACAGCGCCAAGGAGCTGGCACAATCCCTCATAGATCACGGGAAACATCAGAACCCTACAATCCCCACACCCCAGGAACAAAAGGGAAACAACAATGACGACAAGAAAAAGGGGTGGAACAAGAGTAAAAGAGGGGCTTCGCAAGAATCCTCAAAGAGACAAGAACTTGTGGCAATCAATGCTGCCACGGTAACCCCTGTTGTCCCTGCAAACCCTTACCAGCAAATACTTATGCTGGAAATCTTCCGAGGTGCAACGAAAGCAACTTCCATCACCACAGACCTTGCAACGAAATGCAGTGCTCTAACTGCAACAGGAAGGGGCATACAGCTCGTTTCTGCAAGACTCCAACAAGGCCGACCGCCCAAGTTCCTAACGCCGGTGTGGGCCAAGCATGCTACAGTTGTGGCGAGGTGGGTCACTACAAGAGGAACCGCCCTAAGGAGGGGATGGTTGGCGGAGTAGGAAGAGTTATGGCCATAGGCCACGAGGACGCCGTAGCTAAACCTACAATAGTTACTGGTACCTTTCTCCTTTATAACTCATATGCTTGCATACTTTTCGACAGTGGGGCAGAGAAAAGTTTCGGAAGCCATAAATTTGCACACCTACTTAAACAAAAACCATGTGCATTGCATAAATCATTCACGGTAGAAATGGAAAACGAGAAAACGGAAAGTACTAATTGCATATACGTAGGTTGTACTTTAACTTTAGATGGTCATACTTTCAAGATAGACCTCATGCCGGTCCCAATTAAATGTTTCGACGTTATTATCGGCATGGATTGGTTGAGTCTTCTTCGCGCCGACATCATGTGCTTCGAAAAAGTAGTTCATCTTAACCTTCCTAACAACGAAACCTTAGTTATCTATGGCGACAAACCTAGTACGAGCCTTCGCATCATTTCATGCAATCAAACCCAGAAGTGCTCACAAAAGGAATATCATGCATTCCTCGCACACATCGTCGATACAAGCCAAGAAGTAAAAGACATTCAGAACATCCCCGAAGTACGCGACTTTCATGACATCTTTCCAAAAGAACATCCCGGATTACCGCCACAACGCCAAGTTGAGTCCAGAATCGACTTAGTGCCAGGGGCTACTCCCTTAGCGAAATCTCCTTTCCGTCTGGCACTGGCAGAGATGCAGGAACTTTCCAGTCAACTTAACGAACTTCTCAAGAAGGGATTCATTAGGCCAAGCTTCTCACCATGGGGAGCACCGGTCTTGTTTGTCAAGAAAATGATCTATCGTTTCGTATGTGCATCGACTACAGGGAGCTCAACAAGCTTACCATTAAAAATAGTTATCTCTTGCCCCGCATAGACGATTTATTTTATGAACTTCAAGGAGCCAACTACTTCTTGAAGATAGATCTACGATCCGGATATCACCAACTACGAGTGCTAGAGGAGGATGTTCCCAAGACAGGCTTCCGAACTCGTTATGGACACTACGAGTTTGTAGTGATGCCATTCGGATTAACTAACGCGCCTGCAATATTCATGGATCTGATGAATAGGGTGTGTCGTCCTTACTTGGATCAGTTCGTCATCATCTTCATTGATGACATACTCATCTACTCTCGAAGTAAGGAAGAGCATAGTCGACATCTCCGTAGAGTCTTGGAAACATTACTATCGGAGAAGCTCTATGCGAAGTTATCTAAGTGTGAATTTTGGATTCGAAGAGTCAAATTCACAGGCGACGTTTTTAACGAAGAGGGAATACACATGGACCCTTCCAAAATCAAGGCCATTGAGAATTGGTCAGCACCGAAGACACCTACAGAAATTCGTCAATTTCCAGGTCTCGTTGGCTACTATCGCAGGTTCATTCAAAACTTCTCCTGCATAGTGAAACCTCTTACGGAATTGACTCAGAAAGGCCTGGCCTTTGACTGGGAAGAGAAAAAAGAATGATCATTCCAAACACTCAAGCGAGCCTTGTGCACCGCACCAATAATATCTCTCCCCGAAGGGATAGAAGACTTCGTTGTCTATTACGATGCGTCAAATCAAGGACTCGGATGTGTTCTGATGCAGCGAGGTAAGGTCATCGCCTATGCCTCGACACAGCTGAAGACACATGAGGTTAACTACACCACCCACGATCTTGAACTAGGAGCAGTTGTGTTTGCTCTGAAGATCTGGAGACACTACATGTATGGTACAAAAAGCATGATCTTTACAGACCACAAAAGTCTACAACATATTTTCGACCAGAAGGAGCTCAACATGAGACAACGGCGGTGGGTCGAGCTACTTAGTGATTACGAATGTCCGCTTTGGGCCACACGGCACGAGGACTTCCCAGGGGGTCACCCATCCTGGTACTACTCCCGCTCGAGCACGCTTAACTGCAGAGTTTTTATAGGATCTGCTGCCATCACGACTTTAAAACGCATTGCGATAGGGAAGGTATCCACACCACTTATAAGGAATGTTTAGTTCTCCTTCCCAGCCGATGTGGGATCAGATCTAACCCACTTTAACAATTGTAACGCCCGCAGATCCGGGCTAGTCAATTTAGAGACAATAAGTGTCGAAAATGACTTTTCAGCAAAAGATTATTTATAATAAATAGTCTTAATCAAGTTGTAGAATATGTCTCAAGGTTTCCGTACATATAAAGAACGCCGAAATCCGAGTTATAACGAAGAAGTTATGACCCGCCGAAGTTTTACGGCAAAACCGGCACGACACCGGGAGACGTAAATAGTGAATTTACGATGGAGGACTTTTTAGCCCTAGTGATTTAAAAGAAAGTCGTAGAATATGTTAAACCGAGAAAATCCATAAAAAGAACGCCCAAATCTGACTTCGTATGAAGAAGTTATGATTTTTCTAAGATTCGGCTTAAGAGTGCACGGCCCGAAACTCGAATTTTAGTTCGAGCGGGTCTTATGCGACCTAAATGAGAGTTGAATATCTCATTAATAGGAACTCAACGGTAAAAATATAGACGAAAACGGAGTCCGTATGAAGAAGTTACGAATTCTTCGCGGTCATTTAACAGTCTAAACGCCTCCTAATGTTAAATTTGAGATCGGTCGAGAATTAGCCGACAGAGTCTAAATGAAAGTTGTAGATCTTGATTTTACCTACGCGTTGAAAAAAGAACGTCGAAAACGGAGCTCGTATGCGAGAGTTATGATTTTTCTAAGTTTGAAGGCTGATACGTGATAGGGGTGACGTGGCACCACCGAAATTGGAGATGTGGCACCACTAGAAGGCCACAACATGCACCAAATCGGCGAGTAGGTCCCCCTACTCGGCGAGTCCATCAGATATTTTCACTATAAATAGAGGTGCCGGGTCTAGCCTGTTCTTCACACCTCTCAAACTCACTTTCTCTCTCTAGTTTCTCTCTCTAGCCTCCCAAACCCCCCCCCCCCCCCCCCGGCCTAAAGCCAAGGTAAACCCCCTAGCACCCGAAGGATGCCCCGAGGCTCCCAGAGTCTCGAGAAAAGAGCCTTTCGGCTCAGGAACACTGCTCCAGCGAAGCTCGGTTTTCGAGAAAACCCGCTGTTAGTGAGCTATGCCTACCCTATCTTTAGTATAGCTTATGTTTTAATATAGTAACGTTATTAGGAACTTATAATGAGTATTTGGGCTATTATTATGAGTTATATTGAGTGTTATTTAACGCTTATATAATAATAATAATAGCTAGACTATTAATTTGTCGAGGTTATCGTTAGACTAAACCCTAGTGGTATTGGTATTAGGTTTTATCAGAGGAAAATTGTTTTAAGAGTATCAAAGCGTTGTCCGACTGCTGAGTCACCACATTTCAGGTGAGTGCATAGTCCCTTTCTTCTTATACATAGATATGAAGTATTTTAATATAAATTACATGCTATGTGTGCATATTGTCTGAATACTTGCTGTCTATGCTGGGTGAAAGATTTTTATACATGTTTTAAATGATTTAAACTGTATATGTATTTTATATCTACAAAATGTGTTGGGTAAAACATGGGTAGATGATATAGTTGTTGTGTGACAGCACGATGAAAGACATCAATGTTGACAGTGATCCAGTCATCTAGTTGGGTATAGATGATGACCATGGACGATACTAGACAATCCAGTGGAACGCTAGCAGGCTCGTAACGTGTAGGTGTCTTTGAACTAGGTGCTCATTAGATATTTTTGAACTGAGTGTGTTCACTAGGCATTTTGAATTGAGTGTGTTCACTAGGAATTTTGAACTAAGTGTGTTCACCTGCTACTTTGAACTAAGTGTATACCAGATGTTTTGGACTACGTGTTCACCATTTATAATCTATAAGCCTTGGTGACGATGGACTCCGTGCCGATTCCTTAGGATGATCCATAGGAATAAATAAATGAGGAATAGCTGATTCTTAGGGTAGATCCTAAAGACTATAGAAGATAATGGGGATGGGTAATTGGGTTGACTATTTGACTAATTAAACATAATAATTATATTATTGTGGGTTGAAAACCCTATGTACTCACCAGGTTTCCCAACCTGACCTACTCAGTTTATTTATATCACAGGTGTTGATATGAAGTCACATTACACTGAGAGATTTAAAGAGATGTAGATCACTAGTGTAAATAAATGTAAGTTCTGTTTATGCTTATGTTTCTGTATTAACGATGACATCCCAAACGTTTTAAAATGAATAAAATACGTTTCTTCGAAAATGTTTTAATAACGTATTTATCATGTTTTTCTGGGAACAAATTCCGCAACATTTTTATTAAAAGAAATACTCTGATTTTTATAAAGCATAAAAAAAACCGGTCTTTTATGGCCGTGAAAATGGGGATGTCACAGAATCCCTGAGAAGGATGGATAAGAACTTGGAAGTCAAGGGTGGCAGCGCCTTATACCTCATGGATCAGATCTGGACACCGAAACACGGTGGCTTCAGAGACTTGGTCATCGTCGAGGCACACAACACTCGTTATTCCGTCCACCCAGGTTCAGATTAGATGTATCTGGATCTTAAAAAGTTATATTGGTGGCCTAACATGAAAGCAGATATTGCTACCTTCGTAAGTAAATGCCTTACTTGCGCGAAGGTAAAGGTTGGTGGCCTAACGATTGAAAGCCTCTACAGACCGACAGAAAAGCTATGCTGACAAGCGAAGGAAACCATTGGAATTCAGAAAGCATGGGAAGCTCAATCCAAGATACATAGGGCCTTTCAAGATTCTTGCCCGAATCGGCCCCGTAGCTTACAAACTCAATCTACCGCACGAACTCAGTAACGTACATTCTACCTTCCACGTCTCGAACTTGAAAAAGTGTTTGTCCGACGAGACTCTTGTAATCCCACTCGACGAGATCGAGATCAACGAGAGCCTCAACTTCGTGGAAGAACCAGTAGAGATCATGGACCGAGAGGTCAAGCAAACGAAGCAAAGTCATATCCCGATAGTGAAGGTTCGCTGGAACGCCAACCGATGACCGGAATTCACTTGGGAGAGAGAGGATCAGATGAAACTGAAATATCCACATCTTTTTGCTTAGTTAATCGTAACTACTTATTTGCTTAAATTCTAATTTCGGGATGAAATTCCTTCTAACAGGGGGATGATTTGACAAACCAAAATTTCTATTTTGTACAACATATCAAGTCAATAGAAGTCAGAACAGTTACCGTTAATTTTCAGACTTTTTGGAATAAGTTTGAGTATTTCGGGATTAACACTTTAGGAGATATCAGGAGAGTGGATGCCCTAGGGTTTATTGTGCAACAATTAACTTTCAAAACATCAAAATTTTAGAGTTTACGACCTAAACAAGGATTTTATAGTCGTAAACCCTAATGAGAAGTGGTATAAAAATGACACTTGGTTATTTTTATCACTTTTCCAACTTTCAAGATCCAAATCTCAAACTCTCTCAAGTATCATCCAAAACTTTCTTCAAGAT
Organism: Lactuca sativa; assembly: GCF_002870075.4. NCBI lineage: Eukaryota > Viridiplantae > Streptophyta > Magnoliopsida > Asterales > Asteraceae > Lactuca > Lactuca sativa. The sequence continues at coordinate 17,139,258 of NC_056627.2, forward strand.
CACCATCTAGTATGTGTTTCTAGCCATTTCAAGTTGGTATATCACTTAATCTAGTGAATTAACACACTTCTATCCATGAAAACTTTCGAAAAGGTTGAATCTTCAAGTTTCACCAAGAACACAAGGAGCACACACTAGTGTTCTTGGCCTTTTGGTACCTTTTCAAGCTTCTAACTAGTAAGTACTCTTACCCTAGTGTATTGTAATGCTTGTTACACTTCATTACATCAGGATAAACACCATGAAACACCAAGATCAAGGTGTTTACGGTCCAATATGTTCTTGGACCGTAAACCCTATTTAGGGTGTCAAAATGTCCCTAGTCCCTTCCTATGCCTTAGTAACTTTCATGGATCCATTCATTGATATGTTAAGGTCTTGAAAACACCAAAATACCATATTCCGTAGGGGTTTACGACCATAAAATCAGAGAGAACTGGTCTTAGGGCTGTAAACTCCATTAAGGAGTGAAATGGTGCCCTAACTTCTTCTATAGACTTATACTTCAAGAGGAAACACTTCTAATGTCTTGTAGAACTTCAAAACAACAAATGGTCAAAAAGAACATGAGTTTACGGCCGTAAACCCATGTGTTTACAACCGTAAACCCATGGGGTTGTGGTCACAAAACTGTAAACTCCAAGGGAATTTACCCTTGAACCCCAAACACAATAGCAAGGTCCTACAGCAGTTAGATGCAATCCTTATGACTTGTAGCACTTATATAAAGTGTTTTACATGTCTTGGGATGCCTTAACTTTGTCAATTAGTGGTTTAAAGTCTAATTTGATGAATATATGTGTGATTATATGTTAACTAGGATCATAGTGTGTGTACAAGTCTTCACTTGACACCTAGCAATCCTACATCATTCAGTTCATCCAAACCACCACCTTCAGCTGAGTTCATACCCCTTAATCAATGTTAAATGATTTTAAATGCTTTAATGAGGGGTGGGAATACAAGTAGAAAAACGGTATGTTATAGAATCAATCACGTGTGATTTATAATTGTGTTTTCAGCCAACTGATCTCACATACTTCAAAATGTGATACATGAAATGGTTTTCTGTCTTCAAATATTTTGTTATCAAATGAATTTCTTTTGAATTCTTTTATAAAATGACATCAAGTCATTGTTATTTATTGTTCAAATCTATTAAATGTTTTACAAAACCTCTTTCATCTTCTTGATCAAAACTATATCTATACACTTATGTTCATACATATATATATATATATATATATATATATATATATATATATATATATATATATATATATATATATATTGCTATGACAACTTTCATTCTTCATTCAGTTCCCACACTCTTGAGTAGCAAGGGTGTATAAACCTTCTTGGACAGCAAATACATTCCAGTAAACTATTATAGGGATAGTTTATGGGATACAAAACATTGTTCCTATTACAAGGAATCACACCAGAGTCAGTTCATTCATGAGTCTATACTAAATGATATATGAAGAGATACACTTACCTGGATGCTCTTACATGGATACACTTACATGGATACTTGTACTTAGATACTATATGATGAGATACTATTACATATCATACGTGTAGATTAGTTATGTCTATCCTAGTACAAAAGGATACTAGACGGGACTAACCATTCCGGAACCCAACTGTTAGCAACAAAGGTAATGAACATCTACGGATGCCCACGGTTAATACTTATATTAGGGGTACCTTTACGGGACTAACCATTCCTTCGACCTGCTGTTAGCTACAGAGGAAAATGGACATCTACGGATGTTCAAGGTTAATACTTTTCGGCAGTCGCATTGTCGTGTTTATCCGAATACAAATGGATAATACTTATATGGCTATATTTTCCGTATTACTTTTATTTTGTGATACATTCACATAAACGATGAGGTAGACTATATATTGTTAATGGTAGTCCTACAGAGGAAAAACCATCTTTGTTACAGCAAAACATTCAAGTCTTAGTACAAGACTACTTTCAAAACATTCGGGTCTTGGTAGAAGACTACTTTTATACTAGTAGGAAATATGGGAGTTTCTAGGGTTTTCATACTTATATCAAATGTTTCATTCAAAGGTTTACATGGCATTCATAACAGCTTTCCAAAACAGAGTAATGAAACTTAAATACTTATGAATTCACCAGCTTTATGCTGATCCACTCTTTCAAAATAACTTGTATTCTCATGTCACCAGTAGACAGGTACGATGACCAGGTTTTGAGAAGACGGAGCACAGACAAGACTCGTCTTTTATTTTGATTACATATTTTGGTGTCTTATTACAATTAAAGAACACACATGTATTAAAACTTTACTTTTAATTCAATGGATGATGTTGTTGCTTGTTTACTACTTTACACTGTTATGATACTTCACATAATGTCCTCCTCCCCTGAATGTTTCCGCCGTTCTTGGTTTTGGGGTGTGACAGTAACCTCACCTGCAATAAGCTCGCGCAGCTTCCCATCAATCACATCGGTAGTGTCACCTGATCCTGCCTCGGATCTAGATCCCCCTGATCCAAATCATGTCACCACTATGCTGAACTGAAAAGTCATAAATCATAACGATCTAGATTTCCATACAAGGGATTTTCCCACACTGGTCCTCCTTGAAGTCGTTAGATCTAACATTGGTTCGGGTACAGGTCCTATGCTTTTAGTAGTACGAGACCAATACTACCTTCCACACCTACATGTACCTTTCCCTAATGCTCTACCTGATAACTCCAATTCGTCCCAATACTGAACCATATTCCACAACTACCGCATACATCAATATCATGCTATCCTAAGATTTACCCTACTCGTATCAATCAAACCAATCATGACAGGTTTCCTTTATTAATGCAAATTATACATAGAAAAAGATCAAATAGACTTTCGAATAAAAGATTCTACCCTAGGACCACAACCAGACAAGGAATAGGAAATAATGCCAAATCAATCATTATGTGATTATAAGCTCCTAACCGTATACAATTTTAAAAGCATACACATAGCAAGTTCCATATAAGCAACAAAGCTCAAATATGAGTATAACATGCCCAACATATTAAGGAAACTACTTACGTAGTTCGGCTGATCACGTGCGTTGAACTCTCCTCTTTTCCTTTCTTTCAAAATCTTTTTATGTTATTTTTGAATTATATTTTACCATTTCCTTAGTTTGATTACTGACACACCCGAGAGTATGCCCGACTCCCTCAAACCAAAGCTCTAATACCACCTTGTAACGACCCAAAATTTCAAAAGAAAATTTTCAATTTTAATTAATCAAACCATATCCACAAACCATGAAATCCCAAAAAAATTGTTTTCAAATCCACATTCATTACAACTTTATTTAAAAAAAGCCATCATAGTTCCCCATAAAATGTCGGTGAGAGAGTGCACGTCAGGCCGTCAAACCTTGCCCTTGCCCTTGCCCTTGGGCTCAGATATACGTAAAACAAATCCACAAATTGTATGCTACTGCTAAGTGAGTCCCCAAGAGCATATCCCACACACAAACTACATAACATATTGTTGGATCGGTGTCTAAGCCCGTAACTATATTTGGTATGTACTTGACCCGATTGTGCATGGTCCTTTTGGATTGCCTTCACCAAAGCAAATTGACAAGGTAATTTAAGGAGAGAGAGAGAGAGAGAGAGAGAGATGATATAATGGTTTATTAATATATTATAAGAATAATATATTAAAGGAGAAATCATATTAGTTAATTAGTATTAGTCAGAAAGTAATTGGGAATTAATTTGGTGACTAAAAGAGATTAATTAAATAATGGGGCATAAACTGTCAAATGTGTGATAGTTGGTTTTTGGGCTTGGAAACCTAATGGACTAAGGGGGGACGAAATTATGGTGAAGGATCATCATATTTTCGTCCAAGGCCCTAGTCCAGAAGGTTCCTTGGGCAACTTGGTCATTAAGCTATCAATTAGGGTTTAGACTGAAACCCTAGCAGCCTACAATATAAATAAGATCCCTGGCCTTCAATTTTCGAGACTGGCTTCCCAAAAGAATCCCTAGGCCGAAATTAAGCATCCTCCCTCCTCTCTCATAGTTTCCTTCTTGCTTGTGGTGTTTGTAAGCCCTTAGAGGAGTTACAATTGTGACTCTAAGCTCAAGAACAAGAAGATTCAAAGGATTTTAAGCCAATTGTAAGAGGTAATCACTTAGATCTGTTATTATAGTTTTAATTTCGAATTATGCATGCTAGATCTAGGGTTGCAAGTCTTGGATTCATTGCTTGTACAATAGAGAAACCTAGAGCCAAGCATTAGGGTTTGTATGAGCACATAGGATTGTTCTTATGCACAAAATCCACCACATATATCAAATTACCTATAAGCTACACATATCACATAAGCCACGCATAAAACATATAAGGAAACCATTGAAACCCTCTCAGGTCTTACACCTAATGTCACGGGAACCCCCACGTGATCTTATCTGCCATGGGAACCCCCACATGGTCCTCTTGCCTTGGGAACCCCAACAAGGTCTTCCTGCCTTGGGAACCCCCACAAAGTCTTCCTGCCAATAAGACACAATGCAAAATATGCAAGCAAATATAATAAGATTCCATGGAAACCCTCCAAGGTCTTATACCAAATGCCACGGGAACCCCCACGTGGTCTTCCATGCAAATGTCATACTATCATATGTGACAACTCGAAATTTTCATTCGGTCAAACCCTAAAAGTCAATCACTTCGATGTATAGGTCAATTACATTATTACTTAACTTTAGCAAATTTAAAGTCCGTTCGATTATTTTAATATTATTCCATAAACGAACGGGTGAAAGAAAGTGACGTCTCGGGTTTTGAAATTTAAAAACCGCAAACACCTCGTGTCTTAGAAGTTCGTGGCCAAACTTTTATGTTTGGGTCGAAAAATCACCCAAAAACTGTGAACTCATGCATAAGCATGAGTTTGCTCCCCAAAAACTAGTCATTTTGTGTTTACTCCCCATTTACCAAAAGAGAAAACTCCAAAAATCCTCTCAAGTATCATCCTAGAATTAATTCAAGATCTTCAATCTAGTAAGTGTTTCTAGCCCTTTCAAGTTAGTATATCACTTAATCTAGTGATTGTACATCCTTTAATCCATCCATTTATGTGTTTTAACTAGTTTTTCCAAAACACCAAGAACACCAACAACACACACTAGTGTTCTTGGACTTAAAGTTCATTTCAAGCTTCCACAATGTAAGTAATTCTATCCTAGAGTCATTTAAAGGTAGCTATACATGTTTATACCAAGGAAAAGTCCCAAGAACACCAAGAACAAGGTGTTCATGGTTTTGGGAGGCTCCCAAAACCGTAAACACAAAATTTAGTGCCTTAGGGTGCTTTAGGGTGTCTAGATGCTTCACAATGCCTTAGGGACTTGTCTAGATCCATCCTTGATGTGTATATCACCTAAAAGAACAAGAAAACAACCATTTATATGTGTTTACGGTTTGGGGATCTCCCAAAACCGTAAACACCCCAAAAAGTGTTTAAATGTCGCATAAAAGTCCCATGGTTGTTCCTTATTTCTAAATCTAACCTAGACTAGTGCCATGATTGAGCTAAGGACTTGAAAACCCCAAATACCATAAACTTAGGAGTTTAAGGTAGTAAACTCATGAGTTTAAGGTAGTAATCTCATGAAGAAATGGTCCTTAGACCGTAAACACCATTTAGGAGTGTTTTGATGCCACACAACACTTCCTAAGGCTTAAACATGCAATAGGAATGTTTGGAATAGCTTAGAAGACTTCAAAACAACAAATGGTCAAAAGGTTAGGAGTTTACGAATGTAAACTCAAGTGTTTACAGCCGTAAACTCAAGGGGTGTTGGTCTTTAGGGAGTAAACTCATTTGTTGAGGACCTTAGAACCGTAAACTCCTTTAGGGAGTTTTCCTTGAACCCTACACTCACTAGCCTTTCCCTACAACACTTAGATGCACTCCTAACACTTATACAAAGTGTTTGTTATGCCCTAGAGTGTCTTTAATTGTTTATTAATTGTTTAAAGACTATTTTTTTATATACATATTTCTTTATATGTTATTAGGATCTTTGTGCGTGTCTAAGTCTTCACTTGACACCAAGCACTTATCCGACACTTCCTTCCGATCCACTCGCAACAGGCGAGTTCATACCTCTTAATCAATGTTTTAAATATTTTTAAATGCTTTATGGGGGGGGGATACAAGTAGAATCATGCTATTTATTATATCAATCACATGTGATTAATAATCAGCATTCAAATGATTTGTTACTCATTAGCCGTTTTACCAAACAGTTTCCTTCAAATGATTTTCATAAACACTTTATATGTTTAAAAGTCCTTATTAAACTGTACATTTTACTTTGTATGTTTCATTTCAAACTCATTAATAATTGTGTTTCACACAAATGTTTCTTTATACTTAAACTGTTTTATCAAACCCATGCTTTCAAATCATTTTATAGATTGATATCAAGTCGATCTTTTCTTAGATAATAAAACTTATTTTATGCTTTTATATTATCAATTGCATGCCTATATATGTATAGTTATATAATAAATGTTTAAAAGGCTTAGGAAGGCTATCCACCCTATTTCCTTTTCGCGCTTGAGATGTGGTCTGGTGGGACGTGGAGTATCCGTCCGAAGGTTGTTTAAATATTAGTTATATATCATATGTACATATATAGACATAAAGGTTTTCCCAGTTCATTCAATACCCTTGGGTAGCAAGGGTATACTTCCATTTTCATACGTGCCAGTTACATTACTAGTAAGCTACCGTATGGGTAGTTTAGGAAGATACTAGAACTATTACTAGAACACGATATCATACAATGAGTCAGTTCATTCATGAGTCAATACTTGCTAGATAGAGAGAGAACACACGTCACAGCTAGTACACACAATACATTACTATACTATTACATAGATACATTTACATGATTACATTTACATGAGTACACTTACATAGATTACATTTACATGAGTACATTTACATAGATACATCTACATGAGTACATCTACATGAGTACATTAACATGAGTACATTTACATAGATACATTTACATTATTATATCTACATGAGTACATTTACATGAGTACACTTACATGAGTACGTTTACATAGATAACATAGGGTGAATTAATAGTACATTTATATGTATAGATTCTGTTATACACTACTAGAAAAACAACCTTCTACGACGCTCATTGCATGTCGTAAAACGCTCAGACGACGTGCAAATGCGCGTCAAGGAAGGCTATGTCATAACGAGAGACGACACGCTTTTGCGCGTCCTCTATAGACGATGTGCATTTACGACGCGCATTTATGACACACATTTACGATGCGCAATTACGACACATAATGCGTATCAAGGAAGGCCCTGTCATAAAGGAAGACGACACGCAATTGCGTGTCGTAATCTCACGACGCGCATTTAGGACACGCATTGTGTATCATTAAAGCCTCTTTCATAAATGAAGATGACTCGCATTTGCGTGTCATAAACTTTAACAACCATTTACGAGATGCTCATACGACGTGCCTTTAATATACTCAATTACGCATAATACAAAAAAATATAAACAAATATATGTCAAAACAATCAATTTCATCCAATAACATCATGTCAAAAAAATTGTAATACATCGGTATTAAGGGATCTAATTGTACACTGTTATTAAGAGGTTTTCCCTAACTATATAACCTAATACTACATTTCTATTAAGGGCACCTTCTTCTATACTCATTTCATCTGTTGGTAGAGTACTAGTGCTTTCCTCAGATATCTACAAAGACAAAAGTTGAACAACAATTAATACATAATAGATGGATGAAATATATAGTATGTAAATGTGAATATGCTGACCTAGATTCTTTCTAGAATATCTATCTCCCGAATGTACTCACCTTTTTCAGTTTTGTACTTATAGGAAAGAATAATGGGTTCAAATTCATCTTCAAGCCTCCTTTCCTTCCCTTCACCACTATCATCATATCTACTGATCCGTTCTAGTCCCAACTTGCGTTGCCTCAACAGCTCATCCACATCACCAAATATATCATGAGCTTCCTGTATTGCTGATGGAACTCACAAGCACTGACAATAACAAGTTCAGAAAATATAACCTGTAAAAAATATAGCAAGATATGATTGAAACATTGGTACAACTCTCTAAACACTTTTAAGTGTCCAGATAGTTATGTTTATATCCAGAACCTTCTATGCTGTTGACACAGCAAAAAGGAGGGTAATTGTTTTTACTTTTACCTTATCAAAACCCATTGCCACAAGCTTTTGGATCTCTTCATCTGATACAACACTTACTGCTGCTATGGCATCTGTATTTATCCCTCCCTGCCTAAAATACAAACTAACTTTTAAAATGCCAACCTAATATGCCTTACTTTTTTCATTTACCCATAATACCAACTTCCTTCCATTTCTTTTCTCATAATAGCAACGTACATATAGTTCTTTACACATTAAATAAATAGCAATATCAATTTTTTGTATCACACATTGTAATAACTAATAATACGTTCTATCATTTCTTGCAATTGCTTCCTGAGTTGAAGGATAAACAGGGATATTGCCACTTTCCAAGAGTCTTGTTTGTAGGGTTGAGTTATGAGAAGCCTTGCTGGAGACTGTTTCTGTTTGGGTTGCAACTAGTGTCCAGGAAACCTACTATTTCCTTCTACTGACTGGATAATTTTAAAAATAATAAATAAATAAAATTAGGAGATTAAAAATGCAGCATTGCTACAACACTCAAATTTGACTGCTTACCTGAGGAGCCACCTCTCTCCTTGGCATCCATGAAGACAAGTTTGCCATATATTCCTAGAAAGCCTATCACTGGAAATTTTATGAATATATAAATATAAAAAATCAGATAGAAAACTAAGAATATAATAAATAAGGGGAAAACAGATAAAAGGCAAACTACTTGGATGATGTGTTACAAGTAGTATCTAGAAGGATCGCGACCTGTGCACATTATATATTTTCATATCTACCATCTTCTTCTTTGAAACATGATGTTTTTATGGCAATTCTGGAGTATATTATATGTTACTTTGACTTCTAAAAGTCAAAGTGTACCTTGAAAATGGAGTGAGTAAAAAGAAGTAGCAAGAACATACTTTTCACGCCTTGCTGCTTCTGCAATCATTGCATCAATGACAACATCTGCCATTACAGAGCCCAAATTTTGCAATAACAAAATCATGAGTTGATGTTGAGAATTTCTTGTTGATTCCTATAAGCCAAGAATCGCCTATGAAAAGAGGGAGAGAAGTGTTGCAATGAATAAATAAGGAACCCTTTTCCTTCCATTTACTGGGATACAATCTGATATAATTCTGCACCCAAGATGCGCAACCATAAATAAACAAGATTTTCAAAAAAGTACACTAACCAAATGAAAGCTTAACAATTAGATCAATACCCATATACTGGTTTTCTGCTCCATGGAAAAAATGATATGGAGGTTACGAATTGAGAAGCTGAAGGGTGATAGCTTTAATTTGTCCTTCAGGTGGACATAGGTAGCCTGATAGAATCAAGAAAGGCATGACCCTGCAGTCAACAAAAAAGTTAACAGCTAAAGCTTTTCACTTTTTATAGCCAAATCAAATGAATTTAAATACATTACATACTTGAATTGATGGATTGCATCAGAGAGAGCAGACCCAAACAACACCATTGCTTCATCCGAAATGTCAAACCGAACATTTAGTCTAGACACCAATGCTATGTCTAGAAGTGTCGTGAGAGAGAGTATAACATGAGACAACCTACAAGTATATGTATATTCCCCAAGGGTAAAATCGTCATTTACTAGCTCGCATTCAGATGGTTAAGTATACTGTTATGAACTGGAACATTTAGTCGAGAAACCAATACTATGTCTCCAAGAGTGACAGACTACAACAACATGTCCGATGGGTAAAATGGTCATTTACTTGCATTCAGATGATTCGTTATACATTATAAAATGAAACATGTAGTCGAGAAATCAATGAAGTGTCAAGAGTGACAGAATACAACTATATGTTGGAAGGGTAAAATGGACATTACTCACATTCAAACAGTTCATTCAGCCCAAAAAAGAAGAAGCAGACTTTGTGTATAAGGGGTGGTTTTTTTTTGTTTTTGCCATTGAGTCACTAAATGGGTAATGATAAAGTGTTGTGTATACATAAGGTCAGTTTTCCTTTTCTAGACAGAATGACTAAATGACCATTTTACCTTTACATTCCAAAAAACAAATTCCAAAATATTTATTAATTTTAGCATGAGAGCAGTTCTAATGCATTAAGTTAGGTTTATTGGTTAACCCATTAAGTCATTTTGTTAAGATTAAGTCATAAAGAAACATGCATCTATATGGGTGTTTTGTTTGACTTAATCTGAATCTGAACATAATAATGAGTTAATGAGTTAAGCCAATAAACCTGGCTTAATGTATTAAGAAGAGAGAAGAACTTACGTGAAAAGTTTTCGTAACTTGATCTTCTTTAGAAAGCAGTTGTAAATGAAAGTCCCAAACAGGAGGCCCATCCAGCCAATAACACGCGAAGTGCCCAAAAAAGAAGGTTCAAGATTCAGAACGTAATAGAACTTCACTGTTGATGGATTAGGAGTAGTCACCTACGATAGGAAAAACCAACCCATTGGTCTGGTTTTGGTTTGCCCAATTTTCTAAATCAGAACTAAAATTAATTAATCATACAAAATTACCATCATTATTATTTCATACCACAACGAATTAAAAAGGGAACCTAATCATCCTGTTTCTTCCTTAATTTTTGTCATTTGCACTTTCAATTTGTAAATTGTAATGCTTCTCAAAAACAAAGTACAAACGACCATTTCTTTTATTCAGCATCATTTCTAGACAAAAGGGTAAAATGGTCGCTAACACTGGTCCAAAAAGGAAACAGTCTTTGTTAATACATGAATTACAAGTTCGTTTTATAACAGTTCTCAATGGAACATTCATTTTTATTTTGCATCACATCTAGAAAGAAGGGTGAAATGGTCATTTTACTCTCTTTCTTTTAGTCCAAAAAAGAATGATTTTACTTGTTTCTTTCTTACTTTTCTTTAGTTACAAAATTCACTTTGTGAGAGTTGTCAAACAGATAGTCGTTTTTGCTCAACATCAGAAGGGTAAAATGGTCATTTTATTTGGCCCACTAAGAAACATTTTCTGTTCATACATCACTTCTACGGACAGAAACTTATTTCTCAGACATCACTTTATCCATCCAGAGTCCAGAGTCCAGACCCTAAATCTATCCCATCATATATAAGAAATATAGAGAAAAACAACAAGCAACAAATAACAACACACTTTTACTCCATCTCTAATTTGGCCACTAGACTTACAAGACAAGAGTGTTTGTTACTGAAACCATCCAAACTTCAAAAGGCATTACAAAACTTTCAATTTAAAAAAAATAATAAACACCATTCGTCCATGTCAGCATTTCACAGGTTTTTGGTCAAAATTACCCAACACAAGTCAAATTTGAAAAGTAAATGGTCTTATTGATGATTTTCCAAGTCCAGTAAGCAAAATAGAAAAAAATGATTAAAAGCATATTGCTATTTATGAGAGTTTATCAAGTTGTACCTTAAAATTATTGGCTGTCGAAAAGCTTCAAACAAAGTATAAACAACCATTTTCATAGACCAAAACCATTTTAATGGTAGAGATCCTTCTTTTTCATGCATCTGATCTTTAATTGACTCTAAATATTTTTTCTTGCTGATTTTATGGCTCCTCTTTCTCACCAAAAAACTAGGTTTAGGCGCCTCATTTGATGATCTTTCTTCATCTGGTCCACTTCCACTATATATTTCAGAGGCATTAAAGCTAGGAAACTCAGTAAAATTTAAACTACTAATTGGGCTTTTTGTCACAAAACCACATGAAAGTAGCTGTATAGTTGGCAGATGAGAAAAGTAAAAATATGTTGCCCATTTGGAGGTTAGTTAGTGCATATCCTCCAAACAGAGCATGGGATAGAATTGACATAGAGGAGAAGGCTGAAGTGTATACTTTATTCACTAAATTAGAATGAAAACAAACTGGGACAAATTCCAACGTACACTTGCCTATCTACTTAAACTAAAACTTTGTTGAAAAATAAGAACAACCTTGACTAGATGCCAAAGACCAGGAACACACTCACTAGACCTTTGAGTAATTCAAATCTTACAAAAACAACGTGCATTAAACTAAAATTCTGAATTATCCTTAACAGATGAATAATAAGTGGAATCTTATTCAAACCTCAACATAGATTGGCATATAGTAGTTAAATATCTAAAACTTTCTATAACATAAAGAAAAAAAAATCTAAAATCCAACTATAAAGTATAAACACAGGAAATAGGAAACTTATAAATTAGTATTGAAAGCGTTCATATGTGTCTAAATGCTCATCCTCAACAGAAGGGTTTCTAAGAGTTTTAACAGTTTCAAGTCAGTTCACAAATCACAATATTATAGCTATATCACCTTGAATTTACTGTTATACCTCTAGATCCCAAATTCCCTGTATGTTGAAGTGACTTAATTTTTTCAACTTTAATCATGTCTTTTGATAGACGCATGTGATATCAATAGGCTGTAATTCCCTGTATGGACACGGATTCCCATGTTTAGTTGTTGAAACAGGAACCCAACATTTTTGCTTCCCGATACAAACTAATTTCTCACGAGTGTATAACATGGGTTTCTACAAATAAGATTGAAGCAAGTTTGTCCTAACATGTCCAAACAATCATTATAAAATCACAAAATATGTAAATAAGGATACAAAGATATACAAATAGTGAGAATTATGGTACCTGTTCAACAATCGATAAAACGTCTATATGACAACTTCTTTGAGTAAATCCAACACCACAATCCCCTTCGAGATTCCCAAAGCTAGCAAAACCAACATATGAAATTTTGGAAGTTGAGGGCTTTGAGAACTGGAATCGGAATTCGCTTTCTAGAGTTCAACCAGAATCATATCATCTTCCGAGACATGGCCACACACTTCTGCCAGGTTTGTGTGAGCATAGAAATTTCAGAAGGGTCGCCACCCAACTCTTCACGAAGAACAAGCAAGTTCTCACCAGGATGCACCCATGTCCGTGGTATATGATATCTATAGACATATTATTTTTAAAAAAATATTACAAACAAAATGAAAATCTCCTATGTATATATATAAATTACTTACAATATTTGAGCCGGTTGGCCACATTTCTTCTAACATTTTTGTGCATTATAAGTTCCTCTGTAGTTACAATTTTCTGTACAACCTGTTGATGGTGAAAGGTAAGTCGACCAATATCGTCCTATACTCTCCCCATGCTCCCAAGGTTCAGTGATAGAGGACATTTTCCTTCAGGGACAACAAATGTGGACTGAAAAAATATATAATGAAAAAAAATTAGAGTCTTGGAAGTAGTGGTGTATTATTATTATTATTATTTTTAATGATTGAAGGGTTACATACCTTATACCAAATTAGACTCTGATTAGTAGGCAAATCATTGCCATGGGTTCATAAGGAACTATTAGCAACCTCTGTTTTATCAAGTCCTAGGCTTTCCCCTTTAGTTCCAACCTAACTGCAATCAAAAGTATGTAACAGCTCAAAACTATGTGTGAAATGTGAAAGAAACCCTAATAGTCAAAGTTAACAACAAACCTGGTAGGTCCATTCGTTAGATGAAATGTCTTGTTTAGCATTCTTGAGAACAAGCAAGGTGACAAAATATAAGCCTGCTCCCCAGATATCAAACCATGGACCGTAGCTCTGGAGAGCAAACACACACACACACGCACACACACACACACACACACACACATATATATATATATATATATAAGCCTTAAAATAAGGAGACCCAACAAATTATAATGTCAGTCACATCAATATTCAATGCTCTGATGCTCCTAATCCATTCATTTATTGTGTTCTTTGAAGTCAAAAGACTGTAGATATGGGAAAATAAGTAGTAGAGCAGAAAGATATGGTGTCACCTGTAGACCAATCATCATACTAATGATATCCAATGTGTTTGCTTCTTTGTTCGAGACTAGTCTTTTCATTTATGCTGAAGATTGCATCATCAATGAAAGAAGATTATTTTAATTCTTGCAAATAACTCTTACTATTATTATTATTATTGAAAATCTATTATTTTATGTTATAAAAAAAGAAGATGATTTCTTACAGCAAGAGAAGATAATCTCCCAAATGAGGGAGTACGGGTTACATATGAAGCAGTTGCAACTGCTGCTACACGTATCCTGTTGAAAGCAAATATTAGTTGGTTTTTTTATTTCATAAAAAAGAGAATAACATATGATAATTCTATAAATTTAATGTACCTTTTATGTAGATCAACATATTCATGAGTCACATTTACAATCTCCTCCTGCATTCATAGAAAATTTTACCATGTATTTAAAATTTTAAAAGCAGGTAGATACTTTAAACTACACATGGGATTTAAACGTGCAGATTATAGGCAAGGGAAACAAAAGAACCTGAAGAAGTTCCTCAAATACATCTTCTAAAGTGATTATACCAATGACTTCACCTTCTTTAATATCCTCAGTTAAAGAAGACACTCCATTTGTTCCAACATCTCCTAACTTAGCAAAAATTCGTGGTTCCACATCAATTGCTACATTATCACTCTTTTTTGGTTCTTCTTCAATTGTAAAATGAAGAAGATGAATATAAGAAAGATGGAGATAAGTTATTTAACAACAACAATATCAGCAAATTCGGGTTTAACCAAAAGCAAGAAGGTAATGTAATTAAAAAAAGTAAACAATATTAGGCCAGTGAAGTCAAATCACTAACCTAAGTAGCTAAACGTGATTTTTAAAGAAATCATACAACCTCTAAATTCATTGCAAACTTCATTTAGTTCAAAATATACCTAGACACTACAAAGTTGGAAAATATAGTTTAATCCCACTGTAAAATGATGTTTTTTTCATTTGAGCATTTCATCAAACACCTTCTCTTCATCTTTGTTTCAATGATCTCAACAAGAGACTTAACCATTTCATAATCTATAGCCATAATTCTTCCACATTAACACAACTATAAAACAACAGAACATCAAAAACTTGCGAAAGAAAAGAAGAAATCAGAACAAGAAGAAAAATGAGAAATCGGTGCCCGATGTTGATGAAATCACAACTTTAACGTTTGTCTTGAGGTCCTCTTCCGTCTTCTCCCTCGACGGTGACTCAAAAATCCGATAGCCCTACACAAAAACTCGAACAACTCCCTCTCTAGCCACTAAGACGAACGAATGGAAGATTAGGGTTATTTTGGGATGCTAAGGGTTTGGTTAGAGGGGATGTAAGAACTAAATATATGAGAAATCGACCCTAACATAAGAGCCTAAGGGGATCTCTACATTAAAATAAGGCTTTCACCTCAAGGGTACTTGACGTTAACATGTGTCTGCCAATTAGGGTTTTTTTTTCATGTAGAGGATGTAGTTGGAGGTTTTCTTGCAGATTAAAGCCCGAGTTATATTGGACGAACGAAGAAGGGTTGGAGGTGCTGGATCTAGGTGAAGATGAAGGCCCTAGGGTTTCTTTCTAGCTAATTCAAAGATTAGCATCGATGGAAGAAGGTGGAAGCATGAGTAGAGGGAACAAGGGAGACTGAGAGAGGAGCAAAAATAGACCGGGGGGGGGGGGGGGTGTTTAATTTTTGGGATGCCATTTCCCCCCGACTAAAAACACGCCTTTCGTTAAAAAAAATTATAAAACGACATGTTTAGATGACGCGCATTTTATGATAAGCGCCCTCCGTGTTTTTTTTTCTTGAGACACTAATTTTAGGGCACGCAAAAATGCGCGTCCAAAATTCTTCAGATTTCTAAAGATCTGACATTATTTTTAGGGCACGCCCTTTTGCGTATCATTAATCAGTGCGTGTCGTAAAAAGCGTGTCATTAAAGGTCTGTTTTCTAGTAGTGATATAATCCTCATTCTTATCTTCACTTTGTGATACAATCACATAATCGGCGAGATAAATTGGATTTAATATCCTAGTACCAAAGGATACTTTGTGGGATTAACGATTCCTAGAATCTCTGTTAGCTACAGAGGTAAAAGCTCATCCACGGATGTCAACGGTTGATACCATTACATGTATACCTTAAGGGACTAACTATTCCTATACCCAACTGTTAGCAACAGAGGTAAATGTACATCTACAGATGTCTTCAGTTAACACTGTTAGTTACCCTAGTACCAAAGGGTAATACTTAGGTTATTTATATTATTACCTTTATCTTGTGACCCATTCACATAAGCGATGAGGTGAATTATATTTGAGTATCTTAGTACCAAAGGATATAATTTCTTATAATAATAATAATAATAGTAGCACAGTTAAGTCTTGGTAGAAGACTACATTTAGAACAAGTTAAGTCTTGGTAGAAGACTACAGTTACAACAGTTGGGTCTTGGTAGAAGACTCCCTTTTAATATAGTAGGAATCATAGGGATTTCTAGGGTTTTTCAAACGTTTACCGTTGTTTTACAAACATTTTCATACTTACACGAACTTTCTTTCAAAACATTTTCAAGTCTTTCATTACATGTCAAACAAATACTTACATACAAATTAAGACACATTAATACTTATGATCTCACCAGCTTTAAAGTTGATACTCTCTTTCAAAATAACTTGTATCCTCAGGTGAATAGTAGACAGGTACCGATGCAAGGTTTAGAGAAGATGGAGCTCGTTCAAGACTCATCTTTCATTTTGTTTATACTTTAGTGTCTATTATAATTTGACAGAACACTTGTATTAAAATTATATTATTAATGCAATGGATGATGTTGTTGCTTGTTTACTACTTTTCATTGTTGTGATACTATACATGACGTCCTCCGCCCCAGAACGTTTCCGCCATTCTTGGTTTTGGGGTGTGACATCATATCACATATTCAATCAACAATCTGCATCTCATAAAATGGGTCGACCTTGGTGCCTTAGACCCACTAATATGGTGAGAAGACTAACCTCTGTCCGAAGAATCCGAAAGCTGCTCTCTTAACTGTCCGCAACCACCATCACTAAATAATAATATTAACCAATGTTAGGACTGCACTTGATCAAAGGGAACTCAAACGCCAAGTTCTTCCATAAAGGCCCAAATATTCTTCCCTTGTTAATGGGCCTAAATTCCACGTCTAAAAAATCATTAATGGGCCTCATGGCCCAATAAGGCCCAATCATGACATCGATGGCCCAAAACAGATGAAGTGGCCCACCATCCCAAAATACGCCCATGCCCAATAACCAATTGAGGCCCAACAACTCAAGGACCAACACAAAGTCCAAGTCCATCTATGGTGCGTACGCTTAGCGTACTGCATCTCTGGGGCTTACGCACAACGTACGATAGGTTACACCCAATGTGCTTAACACTTTAAGCAGATTTTCCATTAAGTGCTTAACACCCGATTCTCTTACGTCCAATAGTCAGATCTAAGCTTATTAAGATCCCATGAAGAACTTTATAAGGTTCTTAACCCATGCATGAGGTCAAAACACCCATAAGGACTCCATTTTAATGATGTAAAAGGACCAAAGGACCTCAAATCTGTCATTTCCATCCCCTGGAGTTTCTTAACTCACAAGAGGAGGTCCAAAATCAACCAAAGGGACAAAACGAGAAAACCCTAGCTAGATCTAGTGATTAAGATGGAAAGGTCCAAGATTTATACCTCAAAAAGCTTCTAAAGGTCGACTACATGCAGATTCTTGAAGCCAAATGACACTCCAAGCTTCCTTAACAACTTCTCCTTCTTGAATGAACTCTAAAATTGCCATAAAAACCCACTCCTTAAGCTCAAAACCCTCTTACATAATATCTCAGTTGTAGGTGGGTGAAATGAGGCTAAAGAGACCGATAAAGTTTGGTCCAAGAGGCTAAAATCTGTTTAAATAGGAGTCAAGTCCGAGATTCATTTTCAAGGCTCCTTCGTGATCCTTCTCCCATAGTACGCTAAGCGTACCCTTTGGTACGCCCATCGTACGAGTAGGAGCATTTTTCACAATTAATTCATTTTCAAGGGTTTCAAAGGTGTACCTGATTTGGAGTGTTACACTAGGGTCCATCCTAGTACGCTCAACATACACAACGTACGCCCATCGTACCTCCTCTTTGTCCAAAATCACCAAAATGCCACTATGGGCCATATTGCACTCTTTCTTGTACTCAACGACTAAAATGGAAAATTTATTCATACATAGGGTAAAAATTGAAAATACCTTGACACCAAGATGCTACAATTCTCCCCCACTTGAACTAGACTACATCCTCAAAGTTTGATGCAACAAATAACTCAGGATAATACTCTCGCATCTCTGACTCGGGTTCCTATGTCCATTCGGAACCCTGGTGATGCGTCCACTAAACCTTGACCAATGATACCACCTTGTTGGGCAAGGCTGTCGTCTTTCACTCTAAAATCACTATTGATCTCTCAATGTAATTTATGTGATCGTCAACCCGATAATCATCCAATGTAATAACCACAAAATCATCAGCCACATACTTCTGCACCTACAAAACATGGAAGGTGTTGTGCATATGACTGAGCACCTCCATTAGATCCAACCTATAAGCTACCCTGCCAACCCTGCCAATCACCTGAAATGGTTCTATATACCAGGGCCCCAATTTTTCCCTCTTCCTGAAGCGTATAACACCTTTCCAGGGTGATACCTTCAACAAAACCATGTCACTGACATAAAACTCCAACTTAGATCGACGCTTGTCGACATAAGTCTTCTACCGACTCTGAGGTGTCTGTAATCTTTGCCTAATTCGTTCGATGAGCTCTAACATCTAAAGGACTTCCTCAGTCCTTCCCATTAATCTGTGTCTAATCTCTCCCCAAAAAACTGGCATACGACACTTCCTCCCATAAAGAAGCTCAAAAGGTGGAGCACCGATACTGGAGTGATAGCTATTACTGTAATGAAAAATCAGCTGAGGGAAGGTAGGATTCCTAGCTCCCATCGAAGTCTATGAAACAGGGTCGCACATGTCCTCAAGTGTCTAGATGGTCTGCTCACTTTGACCATCAGTTAGCGAATGATAGGCAATGGTAAGATGCAACCTCATACTCGATTCCTCATGGAACTTTTGCTAAAAGCAAGATGTGACCGTACATCTCGATCTGATATAATGGATACCAATATACGGTGTCAAGCAACAATGCCGCACACATACAGATCGGCCAATTTCTCGGCAGAAGAACTCTCGCGAATGGCCAGAAAGTGAGCGCTGTTGTTCAGATGGTCCACAATAACACAAATCGCATCGAAGCCCTTAGTCGTCCGAGGCAACTTGGTGATGAATTCCATAGTGATATGTTCCCATTTCCATATGGGAACCTCCAATGGTTGCAACTTTCCATGCAGCCTTTGATGCTTAGCCTTGACCATCCGACATGTCAAGCATCTCACGACATATCAGGCTATCTCTCTCTTCATACACGGCCACAAATAACTAAGTCTCAAATCCCAATACATCTTGGTGGCTCCAGGGTGTATTGAAAACCTAGACTTTTGTGCCTCCTCCAACACACTCTACCTGACCCCACCAAAGTTTAGCACCCAGACTCGTCCATACCAGGTTAATAATCCCCGACTGTCAGTGGCGAACCTAACAACCTCACCCCTGAGTCTCTCCTTCTTCCAATTATCCTTCTTGACTCCCTCGGACTGAGCCTCCCAAATCAGATCAAGAAGCATAGAATCAAATGATATTCTCATATACAGACTCTCGATATAGGAATTAGCCGCCTTGCGGCTCAATGTGTCTGTGACCACATTCGCTTTCATGTACTTTCCCGGGGTGATATATGATCTTGCGGTTATAATCCATGACCATGTCAAGCTACCTACGCTGCCTCATATTCATATTTGGTTGATCCATGAGATATATCAATCTTTGGTGATCCATGTAGATGGTACACTGGAACCCATACAAATAATGCTGCCAAATCTTTAGAGCAAACACCACTACTCCCAACTCCAGATCATGAGTCAGATAGCAAAACTCATGAGGCTTCAGTTGTCGAGATGCATATGCGATAACCCTACCACGCTACATAAGTATTGCTCCTAGACCGGAGATTGATGCATCACAAAATACCACAAAGTCATCAACGCCCTCGGGGAGGGTCAACACTGGTGCCTCACACAACTTCTGTCTCAGCGTCTCAAATGCAACCTATTGCTTAGGTCCCCAACGAAAATCCACGCCCTTCCTCATCTGACGAGTGAGGCGTATTGCAATCTTACAGAAGTCCTGATTAAATCTCCGATAATACCCTGCTAATCCAAAGAAACTCCTGATCTCCGAGGGAGACTTCGGGATTTCCCACTGCATAACAGCCTCGATTTTGGCCGGATCGACCAAAATCCCATACTGATTAACAAGATGCCCCAAGAACTGGGCCTCTCGTTATCAAAACTCACACTTCGATAACTTGGTTTATAGGCTTTTTTGCCTCAAGACCCCAATAAGCTCTCGAAGGTTCTCCTCATGTTTCTCCCGAGTCTTGGAATACACCAAGATATCATCAATGAACACAATAACTGATCGCTCGAGCATTAGCCTACACGCTTGATTTATCTAATCCATAAATACTATGGACGTATTGTTCAACCAAAATGGAATCACCATGAACTCGTAATGCCAATACCGAGTCCTAAACATGGTTTTCTCCACGTCCTCCTCTCTACACCTCACCTGATGATACTCTAACCTCAAATCGATCTTGGAGAACCAACATGCACACCGTAACTGATCAAAGAGGTCATCAATGCGCAGAAAGGGATAATGGTTCTTCACTGTCAACTTGTTCAACTCCCGGTAATCAATGCACATCCGGTGCAAACCATCATTCTTCTTGACAAACAAAATCAGAGCTCCCCACGGAGAACTGGTTGGTCTGAGGAACTGTTTGCTTAACAGCTCCTAAAGCTAAGAGGACATGTAAACCTTGTTTTAGGCCGTTTCATAATTCAACTTTGTGACCCGAAGATCAAGTATCATAAGGCTTCGGGCTTTAGTAACGAGAGGTTTAGACCCATGTGGATGTGGGTAATGCAGATTGTGTGATCCAAAAGTTCGATTTGTGCTTTGGAGTCAAAGGGTAAAATGGGAATGTAGTGTTTCATAATTTTTTTATGAATTATGGACTTTAGTTCGATGTGTTTTAATTCAAAAGTAATTATATAGGGTTGTAGAGCTCCTTTATACCTTTCTGCGGATATATAGATCGTCGAAATCGTAGTTGAAACGAAGAAGTTATGACCATTTGAATTTTGAACGGTTTTGGGTTAAGCTGAGCATGTTGAGCGTACAAGGGGGAGTACGTTAGGCTTACTTGGGCATACTGAGTATCCCGGGCATACGCAGTCAGTGCCTAAACCCTATTTTTGTGATTTGAGCCCTATTTAAGCTCCTTAACTCCCTCAAAACCATTCCATTCACAACCTCCACCTCTTCAAACACCCTCCCATGAAACCCTAACCATAGTTTGAGCCTTGTGAGCTAAAAAAAGGTGTTTTGAGTGCTTTGGAGTGTGTGTGGTCACCTTGGAGAATAAGGAACTCTTTGGAGAAGTGTTGCTTGCATTGGAGCTTGTAGATCCAGATTTTGTTCTCCTTAATCCCTCTTCTAGATGTATAAAGATTGAATCATGATGATGTATTTGTTAGATCTAGCTAGTTTTGGATGTTATGAAATTTTGGTCATTTTAGTGCCTAAATTTTAGATCTTGAAAGTTTGTGACCTTCTTATCTAAACATCATTGTGATTCATATCTGATGATTGGAGACTTGCACTTAACGTATTAAGTTGAAAAAGATGCACGTTTTGGTCCCTTTGATGCTTAAAGTCTAGATCTTGGTGGTTTGAACAATTCTAATGGATAAAGTTGGAAACTTTATCCATTATGGAGCTATTAGGATCTATAAAAATGTGATCTTGATCCTTTTATTCCTTCCATGAAAGTTTCATTATGTCTTAATGGATTAATAAGTTAAGGTTTTGACTTTTGGAACTTTTCTAGACATGGAAAGTCATAAAGGTAGAAACTTTATGACTTAGAATGATGGTGTGGGACTAGATCTAAGTGTTGCATGAAAGGGATTAAAAGATTAAGCACTAAATGGAAAAGTGCCTTTTGGCCGAGTATGTTGGGCATACCTTTAGGTACGTTACGCGCACTTGTGAGGAGTCCATCCCTAGATGGTGAGTACACCATTAGTACCAGCTGAGTACGCTGGGCATACTCAGCATAAAGTTTGACTTGTTGACTTTGACTGTGATATCCCCATTTTCACGGCCAGAAAAGACCGATTTTGTTTATGCTTTATAAAAATCAGAGTACTTCTTTTGATAAAAATGTTGCGGAATTGGTTCCCAGTAAAACATGATAAATACGTTATAAAAGCATTTCCGAAGAAATGTATTTTTATTCATTTTACAACATTTGAGATGTCATTGTCAATACAGAAAAACATAAGCATAAACAGAACTTACATTCATTTACACTAGTGATCTACACCTCTTTAATCTCTCAGTGTAATGTAACTTCGTATCGGCACCTATGATTCAAATAAGCTTAAGTGGGTCAGGTTGGGAAACCTGGTGAGTAAGTAGGGTTTTCTACCCACATTAATGTAATTATTATGTTTAATCATCAAACAATCAACCCAATTAGCCATCCCCATTATCTTCTTTACTCTTAAGGATCTACCATAAGAATCAAATATTCCTCATTCATTTATTCCTGAGGATCATCCTAAGAAATTGGCATGAAGTCCAACGTTGCCACGGTTTACACAATAGGCACTAAGTCTACAAAGTCGCCAGGGTTTAGGCATCAAGTCTGCATGATCGCAATGGTTTAGACATCAAGTTTGCATGATCGCCAGGGTTTAGAGTACACTGGGTGAACGCATCGTTCACAACACCTACAGCTTGCGAGCCTGCTAGTGTTCCACTAGGCTATCTAGAATAGTCCGTGGTTGTCATCCATACTCTACTAGATGAACGGCCATCATTTGGGAACAAGGCTCCTCTCCCCGTCCACCTCTCACCCTTACCTCACAGTCTATATCACCTCTTAACTCCTCATCCAATTCATATTTCATCTGCTGATGTTTTACCCAACATATTATATAGATATAAATACATATATATAGTTTAAATCATACAAAGCTTGTATAAAATCGTTCATCCAGCATAGATAGCAATTATACAGATAATATGCACACATAGCACGTAGTTTATATAAAATACTTCATATCTATGTGTAAGATGAAAGGGACCATGCACTCACTTGAAAAGGTGGTGACTCGGCACTCGGACAACACTTCGTTACTCTTAACACAATTTTCCTCGGACAAAACCTAGTATCATTACCAATATAGTTTAGTCTAACAATCATCGAGACTAATTAATAATCTAGCTATTTTTACTATTACATAAGCGTTAAACGATACTTATATAACCCATAATAATTGCCCAAGTAGTTATTATAAGGTCCTAATAACATTACTATATTAAAACATAAACCATACTAAAGATAGGTTAGGTGTAGCTCTTTTACAGTAGGTTTTTTTTCTCAAAATTGGGCTTTGTTGGAGTAGTGTTCCCAAGCCGAAAGGCTCTTTTTCTCGGAGCCGTCGGGTGCTCCGGGGCTTCCGCCTCGTGCTAGGGGGTTCCCTAGGCTTTTCGGGGGGTTTTAGGGCTTAGAGAGAGGAATGAAGGGTTAAGGTGTGAGGAATGAAGAAGAGGGCCATTTCTATTTATAAGAGGTTGGAGGAAAGTTCACATCGTGAGCCAGGCTAACTACAGCCAGCCACATCCTGGTGCTGACACGTGGCATCACACACAGGGTGGAAATCAGCTGATTTTTAAAAATTCATAACTTTCGCATAAGAGCTCCGTTTTTGACATTCTTTATATCCACGCGTAGGTAAAAACTAGATATAAAACTTTCATTTAGAGTCCGTCAGTTAGTTCTCGACCGATCTTAAATTTAACAGTAAGAGGAGGTTAGATTGTCAAATGAAAGCGGAGAATTTGTAACTCCTTCATATGGACTCCGTTTTCATTTGTCTTTTTAAGGTTGAGTTCCTATTAATGAGATCTTGAATTGTCATTTAGGTCGCGTAGGCCAAAAACCACTCGATCTAAGATTCGAGTTTGGGGTCGTACACTGCTAAGCTGAAACTTCAAAAAATCATAACTTCCTCATACGAAGTCAGATTTATGCATTATTTTTAGGGACACTCTTGGTTTTAGGTATACTACAACTTTGGTTTAGATCACTAAGGCCAAAAAGTCTTATATCGTAAATTCATTATTTTATGTTTCCTGGTGTCGTGCCTGTTTTGCCGAAAAACTTCGACCGGTCATAACTTCTTCGTTATAACTCGGATTTCAGCGTTCTTTATATGTACGGAATCCTTGAGACATATTCTACAACTTGGTTAATATTATTTATTCTAAATAATATTTTGTCAAAAAGTCGTTTTTGACCCCTATTATCTCTAAATTGACTAGCGTTGGATCTACAAGCATTACAATTATCTCCCCCTTAGGATGATTATGTTCCGGAATGATCAACGAAGCAGGGCTCACATGATAAATCCGTACGTTATCTCTTCATCCTAGGTAATAATCATAACTTCCTTTTTTCTTCAAATTATTATCTAACTCTTGGACTCTTTGACTTGAGGCGTTGCTCGATCTTGCACTTGCTCCCTATCTCACGTTAGACACCAAATTATGACCTTCAAGTTACAATCTCGATCCTCACTGGATACGAACTTAAAATAATTTCTTTTATTACTACAATGGAACGATGTGTCATATTCTAATGACCTAACATGGTATGTTGCAATGCTTAGACTCAAGTCTCTTAGAGTCTCCTAAAACAGACTATACTTTCCTTCATGTTCTAATCTCATCTTAAAAGGTAGCATTTCTAGCTAAAAGCAACCATCACGATACCTCTACTGATCGCTTTGATTAATTCTTCCAGCATAAGTCAGGTGCTACATCGAACTTTGTTCTCTGAACCACGTAACATACTCATCGTAGTCGGACTTAATTTGATATGACCACTAGGTTCGGAATAACAATCATCTTCTTAGTCATTACCGAAACAAAGGTAACAACATATTTGAATAAAATGGTATCAATTACTAGCTTCTTGGTACGAGTCTTCACCAAGATGTTCTGCACACCAAAGTAGGCGTTCGGTGAATCGAGATGAGAATATAGATAGAGGAAGATTTAGATGCATATTCTTCCTTATTACTTCGAAAAATTACATGTCAGTTTTAATATCGTAATTAAACGTTTAGATACCTGAACACAAAAAGTTTCAAGATCCGGTCGGCAACAGAGCTACTGAGAGCCGACCAGTGAAGGCCAAGGCACCGAAGGCACGAGGGAGAGCCTTTCAGTTGACCGCGGAGGAGGTCCGCGCAGCGCCCGATGTCGTGGCTGGTATGTATTCTTTCGTGTATTTATTTTGATGTTGAGATACTGTGCTTATATGATGTTATGCGTAGGTACTTTTCATGTGAGTTTTATACCTGCCTTGGTGTTATTTGACTCGGGTGCGAGTCGGTCTTTTGTATCTTTGGCTTTTAGTCAGCACATTAGTGTTAACCGTGAGGCGTTGAGTCGACCTCTGAGAGTTTCCATACCTGACGAGAGGGTGGTATATGCCATAGAGGTGGTCCAAGGGTGTGTACTCGAGATTTTCAGTGTTGAGTTCCCGATTGATTTAGTTCCTATTACGATGGGAGATGTGTGTGTCATCGTGGGCATGGACTGGTTGAGCATATTCGGAGCGGTTATCGACTGTGAGTGACAGCTGGTGACCATACGAGACCCTAGTGGGGGAATTCTTACGGTGTACGGCGAGGGTACACGTTCTGGGTAAGCATTTTGTTCGGCTGCTAGGGCGAGGCAGTGTCTACAGCAGGGCTGTAGGGGCTTTGTAGCGTATGTAATGGATACGCAGGTTGATTTAGAGAGACCGAGGTCAGTTGATGAGGTTCCGATAGTGCGTGAGTTCCCGGACGTATTTCCGGAGGAGTTTCCGGGCGTGCCTCCCGTGAGGCAGGTAGAGTTCAGTATCGATTTGGTTCTGGGGGCCGCGCCTATCGCCAAGGTGCCCTATCGTCTTGCACCTCCAGAGATGCAGGAGCTATCCTCGCAGCTCCAAGAGTTGCTGGGGAAGGGATTTATTCGGCCGAGCAGGTCACCGTGGGGAGCGCCTATCCTTGTTGTCAAGAAAAAGGATGGTTCACACCGGATGTGCATTGATTACTGGGAGTTGAACAAGTTGACAGTTAAGAACCGTTACCCATTGCCGAGGATTGACGATTTGTTCGATCAGTTCCAAGGAGCATCTTGGTTCTCCAAGATCGATTTGAGGTATGGGTATCATCAGGTAAGGGTGCGAGATGAGGACATCCAGAAGACAGCGTTCAGGACTCGTTATGGACATTAAGAGTTTGTGGTGATGCCTTTCGGACTCACCAATCCATCGGCGGTGTTCATGGATCTCATGAACCGAGTGTGCAGGCCAATGTTGGATCGCTCAGTGATCGTATTCATCGATGACATTTTGGTGTATTCGAGATCCAGAGAGCAGCATGAGAAGCATTTGAGGGAGTTCCTCGGAGTTCTGAGATCGGAGAGGCTTTATGCAAAATTCTCCAAGTGTGATTTCTGGTTGCGAGAGGTCCAGTTCCTAGGGCACCTCGTTAACCAGAAAGGGGTATTGGTCGACCCGACCAAGGTTGAGGTAGTGATGACTTGGTAGGTGCCGAGGTCACCCACCGAGATCAGGAGTTTCTTAGGGCTGGCAGGCTATTACCGGAGATTTATCAAGGATTTCTCCAAGATCGCCGTGCCACTCACCAGGTTGATCCGGAAGAGTGTTGCTTTGTCATGGGGCCCAGAGCAGCAGGCCTCCTTCGAGACACTTCGCTAGAGACTATGCGAAGCCCCGGTGTTAGCCCTTCCGGAGGGAATAGAGGACTTTGTGGTGTATTGTGACGCGTCAATCTCGGGGTTGGGAGTGGTGCTGATGCAGAGAGGGCATGTGATAGCATACGTATCGAGGCAGTTGAAGCCTCATGAGATGAGGTATCCCACCCATGATCTAGAGTTGGGGGCAGTGGTGTTCGCCCTCAAGATCTGGCGTCACTATCTATATGGGGTTCGGTGTACCATATATACACAGACCACAAGATCTTAAAGTACTTGATGGATCAGCCAAACCTGAATATGCCCCAGAGGAGAAGGTTGGATGTGGTAAAAGATTACGACTGCGAGATCCTGTACCACCCGGGTAAGGCTAATGTTGTAGCCGATGCACTGAGCCGAAGGGCGGAGAGCGCCCCGATGCGAGATGTTTGTTTGAGATTGACCGTGATGGCTCCGGTGTTGGACACCATTCGTGGAGCCCAAGCTGAGGCCGTGAGATCAGAAAACCAGAAGAGAGAGCGAGTTGTCGGGTTGGTATCGGAGTTCATTACCGATAGCCGGGGGCTTATGACATTCCAGGGTCGAATCTGGGTACCGTTTATGGGCGGGATGCGTACCATTTTGATGGAAGATGCTCATCGGTCGAAGTTCTCGATCCATCCTGGGGCCACTAAGATGTATTTAGACCTGAGGAGGGAGTATTGGTGGCCCTGTATGAAGAGGGATGCCGCATGGTTTGTTGAGAGGTGCTTAACCTGTCGTAGGGTTAAGGCCGAGCACCAGAGACCGCATGGTAAGTTGCAGTCGTTGGAGGTTCCCAAGTGGAAGTGGGAAAAGATTACCATAGATTTTATCACCAAATTGCCAAAGACTGCTTGGGGAGTCGATGCAATTTGGGTGATTGTGGACAGGTTGACAAAGAGCGCCCACTTCTTTGCTATCAGTGAGGGCTCTTCCGCAAAGAAGTTGGCAGAGATGTACATGAGGGAAGTGGTATTGCGGCATGGAGTGTCGATCTCGATTGTTTCAGAACGAGATGTGCGTTTCACTTCCAGATTCTAGAAGAAATTTCATGAGGAATTGGGTACTAGGCTGCATTTTAGTATCGCATACCACCCCCAGACTGACGGGCAGAGCGAGCGGACGATTCAGATGCTCGAGGATATGCTTCGGGCATGTGCGTTGGAGTTTGGCGGGAGTTGAGACACGTATTTTCCCTTGGCAGAGTTTTCCTACAACAACATCCATCATTCGAGCATTGGTATGCCACCCTTTGAGCTGTTGTATGGGAGAAGGTGTCGGACCCCCATTTGATGCGGAGAAGTCGGGTAACGTGTGTTGGGTAGTACAGAGATCGTGCTTCAGACGACTGAGTAGATAAAGTAGGTCAGACAAAGGTCATTGACCGCTCAGAGTCGTCAAAAGAGTTATGCAGACTGGTGCCGGTCCGAGCTCGATTTCCAGGTTGGCGACCTTGTACTACTGAAGGTCTCTCCTTGGAAAGGAGTGATTCGATTAAGGAAGAGGGGAACGTTGGGTCCCCGATATATTGGTCCTTTTAAGGTGATCGTGAGGGTAGGCAGGGTAGCCTACCGGCTAGAGCTACCTGCAGTGCTGGTTCAGATTCATGACACTTTCCACGTGTCGTAGTTCCAAAAGTGTATAGTCGATGAGTCGGCAGTAGTGTAGTTAGAGGATATTCAGGTGGATGTGGGCCTGAACTATGTTGAGACCGGTGGCGATTCGGGATTGAAAGATCAAGGTTCTGAGGAACAAGGAGGTGCCTCTGGTGCAGGTCCAGTGGCAGCACCGGAAAGGGTCAGAGCTTACTTGGGAGCCGGAGCATGAGATGCGTGAGCAGCATCCAGATTTGTTTCCAGAGTGAGACTTCGAAGGCGAAGTCTGGTTCTAGTGGGGGAGAATTGTAACATCCGGATTCCCAAGTATATTATTTTATTTAATAATTTTGAAGTTTTTGGAGGAACTCGGCGAGTTGGAGCCAAGACTCGTCGAGTTTGGTTGCAGATGTTCATCCGGGTTCACATCCGTACTCGGCGAGTCCATGCTGTTTAATGAAACCCTAATCCCCTGGGTTTGGAGCCTATTTAAGGGCACTTATAGCCTCCCATTGCGGCCACCAGTCCCTTCAGAGAACCCTAAGTGAGCCAAATCGTTGTGAGGAAGAAGAAGTCACTTTTGATCCTGGTACCATTGGTTTAGCAGGAAGAAGGTGTCCAAGAGCAAAGAGGAGGTGCGATTCTAGCAGTTCCAGAGTTCAGATACTTCATTTTGAGGTAATAGTTCGAACCTCCTTCAGTTTTGGTATTGATCTTTAGAGATATGGTTTTCTAACCCCTTTGGAGAGTGATTATGTGGAGCAAATGGTCCCTCTTCGATTTTGTGCCTTGGATCTAGACTCAAAGTGGTCCAGAGACCTTAACCCTTGGAGCTTTATGGATCAGTTTGGGGTTACTGAACTTAGGTTGCCATTTTTGGGACTAAATCTCCTTTTGATGCCTTGTTGTTGATATATAAGCATCAAGATTCGGACTTTGTGTGACATTCATGCTTGGGGAGGCCAGATCTATGGTTTAGGGGCACAGATCTGACCTCAGGAGGTCAATAGAGTTTGTGCATGGCATGAACTCGCCGAGTTGTTCTTGAGACTCGGCGAGTAGGGTTAGGGTTTCACGTAAATTACTCAGTGAATAGACTTGCCGAGTTGGGGGATGACTCAGTGAGTCAGAAAGGGGTTAGAGGACTGGAGTTCAAGACGGTACTCACCGAGTTGTTCTTGAGACTCGGCGAGTTGAGTCAGGGTGGCCCCGCGATTCATGCCTGGTATGACTCTTCGAGCATAGGGAGGGACTCGGCGTGTTAAGCGAGACAAATAGTTAGTGGACATGTGTGAACTTGTCGAGTCACTAGAGTGCACTCGGCGAGTAGTGTCAATGTGTGACCGTTGACTTTTGTTGACTTTTAGGGTTTGGTCAACAATGGAGTCCTTGTGTCAAGAGTGGGGTAAAATAGTCTTTTACCATTCTGAGGGTGCCAATGGAAGATTGAGTCTAGTCTCGAGAGTTATATTTATGAGAGTATTTACTTTATGTGAATAGGCGGAGGCTAGGCAATATTTCTACCGAGTCAGAGATTTACCGAGACGCCTGAGGTGAGGCTTCTCACTATACATTACCTAGAGTGGCAACAGGGTTATGTGTCAGTATACTTTAGAGCTATGTTCCAGTGTATTTGCATGCTATTTATGTACGATAATTGTTGTGATATGTGATATGCATGATTCAGAGTTTACAAAGCTATGACCAGTGGGTCCATAGAGGTAGGACCTTTTGGTCCATAGAGTTAGGGCTAGAGAGCCCACAGAGAGTTGGGACTGGGGGGGTCCCACTGAGACACACTGACCAGAGGGTCAGTAGAGCTATAGCCTTGAGTGGCTAAATTATGTGTTACAGTAGTATTTTGGGGAACTCACTAAACTTATGCTTAAAGTGTTACGTGTTATGTGTTTCAGGAACCAGTGATGACCGCAGGAAGGCGCCGGCTTGATTCGTACGCACTCATGGGATTGTATGTATTTCGATCTTGGGGGATGTTTTGTGAAACAAAGAAATGATACTATGACATTTTATTAATGAATGTGTTTGGAAAATGTGTTTGAAAATGCGAAAAAAATTGTTTTAATTCTTACGGTGTTACAGTAACTACCGTTTATGAATTAATATTAAATCAGTAATGTTTTCCTTGAACAAATTTTATAAGCATTATGATTGAAACAAAAAATTTTGGCCTTGATTATTGGGAGTTACAATTGAGGGTTGTTTTTATACGTGTTCATGTCCAAAGCATCTGAGAGTCCGGATCGCGATGAACTTGCTTCGCTTGGGAGCGAAGGACTGGTGGAAGTCTGTAATGATTGATTTTATCCCTACAGATCATGTTGCAGTGACTTGGGAGAGTTTCACGAAGTCGTTCCGAGATGAGTATGTTCCCCAGGTGGAGAGGGAACGTTTGGCACAAGAGTTTCTGTCTCTTAAGCAGAAGATAGAGTCAGTGACTGAGTTTACGAGGATATTCCATGAGAGGGCAGTGTTCTGCCCTGAGCACGTGTCCACTGAGCATTCACATGTGAGTCGTAATTGAGCATCTTGAGAAGAGACATTTGGGAGTTTGTGGCGAACTCTTCTTATCGAACATTGGCTGAGTTGCAGACCAGGAGGAGAGTGATTGAGCTGGAGATTCAGACCAGGGAGGAGGGAAAGCAGCAAGGGAGAGATAGGAGACCGATACAGTCACAACTGACGGCTAAAGGGGTTAAGCCCGCTGATTCAAGTGCTGAAGGCCAGAAGGGACCCACTTGTAGCAAGGTCGGCAAGAGCCACGAGGGGTCTTGTCGTGCACGGACTTTATACAAATGTGGCAAGGAGAGGCATATGGCGAGGGACTGCCCCATGGGATTTTCTATTTGCTTTCAGTACAACCAGATGGGCCATCGGAAGGCCAAGTGTCTCCAGCTCACCTAGAGATCAGCTCAAACTGATAATCATGTTGCTTTACATGTTACCGATGGTCGGCCGGGGATGACCAAGCCTCCGAGGGCTCGTTGGAGAACATTTCAGCTGACCACGAAGGAGGTCCGCGACGCGCTTGATGTTGTTGTTCGTACATATCTCCTTATTTTATGTTGTTTTGATATTTGTTTATGCTTATATTGTGTTGTGTATAGGTACTTTTCTTGTGAGTTTTGTGCTTGCTTTGGTGTTATTTGACTCGGGTGCGAGTCGATCTTTTGTGTCCTTATCCTTTAGTCGTCACATTACTGTCAGACGCGAGGCGTTGAGTCGACTAGTGACAGTTTCTATAGCCAATGAGCATGCGGTATTTTCCAATGATGTATTTCGGGGATGTGATTAGAGATTTTTGGTGTTGAGTTTCCGATAGATCTGGTGCCGATAGCAATGGGAGATGTCTGTGTCAAAGTGAGCATGGATTTGTTGAGCCGGTTTGGAGCTATGATTGACTGTGAGCGTTAGATGGTGACCATACGACACCTTGGTGGGGGATTGCTTACTATGTATGGTGAGGGGACCAGATATGGATTAACTTTCTGTTCTGTCGCCGGGGCGAGGCAGAGTTTACAGCGGCGATGTATGGGATATTTAGCATATCTGATGGAAACGAGAGTTGCCATTGAGAGACCGAGTTCTATCTATGATGTTCCGATTGTGCGTGAGTTCTCGGATGTTTTCCCCAAGGAGTTATTGGGTGTGCCTCCAGAGAGGAAGGTGGAGTTCCAAATCGATTTGGTTCCGGATGTGGTGCCAATTGCTAAGGCACCTTATCGCCTTGCGTTGCCCGAGTTGCAGGAGTTATCCTCACAACTCCAGGAACTGATTTGACATCACTGTGTGTAAGTCCCTAATTTGCCTGTGTATCAATCAGATTCGTTTGATGGTGCGGAATCCCAATCAAACAGATGATGTCAGATCAAATAGAAGAGAAGAAAAAGAAGAATATGATGAATCTATGTATGAATTCATTAGAATGAAGATCCGGATACAAAATATTCACACACACAAAACTTCTCTTTTGTTTCTCTCTTGGCCGTACACTCCTTGTGTTTCATCAATCTCTACTCCTCACCCCAAACACCTATATATACAAGGGAATATGGGTTTGGTGAACATGGGCCGTAAATGGGTTTACGGCCTTAAACACTGACATGTTTACGGTCCTTTACATAAAAACACATTTTCCTAGAAAATTAAAGTATAAACCATAATATTGACCCAACAATCTCCCCCTTGGTTTATAGCTTTCTTTTCTTAATTGACCCAACAAGCCCCCCTAAAAAGTAGCTGGCTTTTCTTGTTAATCTACATTGAGAGCTTGGCTTCAGCTTCAACCTTCGATTTCTTCACAGCATCAGGATGAACATATCAATCTTCCATGAATCACTTCATCTTGAGCCCTTGAGCTTTTCTACAAGATTTGGAATTGAACGCACATTGGGTGAGGATGCTTGATGTACTTATTCTTGAAAGATGATGCTTTCAGCTTGAGAATCTTCAGAGAGAACAAATCTTCTGGATCACTTTAGCAGGTACAACGATAGCAGCTGACTGATTGAGGAGGCTTGAATGCAATCTGTCACAAAATCTTCAATTTCTGCTTCACCTTGCTTCTGGGGTTGAAGGATTGAATGTTGGAAGAATCATTTTCATTTTTTGCTCCTTTGAATGAGAATTCTTCGATGCTCATGGATGAAGCCTTGACTCAGAAATCTTCGACACAAACTCCATGAGTTTCATCTTCACCTGAAATCACTTTTCAAGACAAAACAAAACTAAAAGAAAACTTAGAACAAAAAGTAAAACAGAAATACCACTATTTTTTGATTTTGAATTTTTTTATTTTTGTTTGTTTTTTTTTATTTTTAATTCTCACTTTTATTTAAATTAGAAGAACAGTATGAACAAACTTAAAAAAAACAAAAATAATAGCTAACTTTAAGAGTGATTTGGGATGAAAGTTTTTAGACAGCCTTTATCCGTTTATCAGTACCTTTCCCTTCCTGAATAGATCTGGTCAATCGTCGGTATTGTGGTCCACTTAAACACGAGAGATTGTGAAAAAATTAGGACATACTATAAGTAACAAGAGAAAGTGATCCTAAGTTCCTAGATAATATTCCTTAAGCAGCGAGATCTACAGACAAAGATATTGTTGTCCACCTAAATTGAGCAGCGAGATCTACAGACAACCTGTATGTGTTCAATTTTAATTGTACTAGAACGTGTTTCCCGCTACCTGGCATGCCCCAGCCATCAAGGACTTCCAGAATACTCCTTACACCGGGTGAGCAGATAATTATTAAGAGAGAAGATAGATTTAGAATGCATATGCTGTACATCCAGGTCGGATCTCTTCTAATCACGCAAAGGAAGAAACATATGACTAACTGAAGTTCGGATTATACGGTGTACCAGTTCGGATTATGAGTCACGCAAAGGAGACAGTATATGGCTAATAGATAGAAACAATTGCATAGAGAGAAGATGCGGAGAGATAGAATTGCATATGTTATAGTCCAGGTCGGATCTTTCAATCACACAAACGAAGCAACATATGTCTAATAGATAGAAAGAAAGAAAATAACCTTCTACAGACCTAATTTATCGGAATTCCCCAGTCACCCCATCCAACCGAAATTAAGGACAAAATTCGCACATCGAGGAAAAGTGAATCCACAGTTCTAGAGACGAGTTCATTAGTGTAACCGGTAGATTCTCATGTATATCTCCCTGCTCAACCTTTCCGAGCGTCGTATTGTCAGGCTAAACGGATCTAACTAGGTCAATTTTTGTCAAGTCCTTGAATTCATTAAGTTCCATTCTCCCTAGTCAAGTCCATTTAAAATCTTTCGTGCCTACCAGCGCATCGAGCACAGAGCGTAGACAATTCAGATTCAGTCCCTTACACAGATTCAGATTGCCTGTTATCACATGATTATATCACTTCCCAAAACATCTCCTCCAAGCATATTGCATTAACACCATATTTTTTATTTTCTAATTTTCTAATGTTTTTGGATTTTTTTTAAATTTAAATTTTCTAATTTTTGTTTTGTTTTAATTTATCCCCCTAAATTTGTGCATAGGAGAGAAACAAAAGTAAATGCGCAAATTTAAACTATCCTAAAACAAAAAATAGTCTTTAAAGCAAATCAGCTAAAGAAAAACTCAGGAGTATAGAGAAGAAAATTCAAACCGTAAGTCACCAATTGAATTTGCATCTAGAAGGTCTGTGAACAACATACACAATCTCAGAACAGATTCGAAAAATCTTCATGTCATTAAGCACTAACCCCATGAGTGACCCCTTCTTTTCTTCTTTTCCCGCAAATGACACATACTCTCAAACAAAGTTCTGAGAGATGTCCCCTATCATGTGCTTGGAACACCCACTACCAATAAACCGAAGTCTGATGATATGCCTCCATAGCTGCTCCGACACAGAGCGGAATCAGTTGGTTTTTGGAACCCAGTCCATTTTGAAACTGGGTCGACCTTTGTCATCAACACACGATACTTTCTCCCATGACATGTCCTGCTTATCACAAACAGAAGATGTAGAAATATTAGAATCATTAATTGATTTGGGAGATTGAATCTTTGGTACCCATTTGTAGTCGGGTTTAACCCATTTCTTGTTGGATCGGATGGGTGCCTCGGCACTTGCTTTTAATCTTGATGTCGGCTGCCGAGATGAATTTGACCTAACCGGTCTAGGCTTCACAGGAGCATCTCTTGAGCTTCACTTCTGGGCCGACATTCCCTTCTTGTCCTTGGGATTTTGATTCTTTGCCTTGTTGGTTTGATTCTTGGCCTTTTGCACGCTCCAGTCACCATGGTCTGAACATGACCTTGAGGGGTTTCTTTTAAAGTATCTCCCTCTTGGCACGTTCTGCCAACCTTGTGAATAGTAGGGAACATATGCACGATTATGACAATTTCTGGCAATGTGTCTAGGTGTTCCACAGTGAAAACAAGTCTTTTTCTTCAGTGTGAAGTTATTTATTCCTGCCCCTGGTGGCATATCCTTGCCTCGTTTCTTGTTGATCCCAAATGCACAGTTGCAATAGGCACTCTGTTGCGCTAGAATTGGAGGCCTGTATTTCTCAATGGCAGGTTTGTTGGGAGTAATAGAATTCGAAGCAACAAATTCTGAGTTCATGGAGTCATTGGTTTGTTCAGTAGTGTTCTTCTTGTTCTCATCTTCTGCTACTTTACTTTCACATGAAGTAGAAACATTAGTATTTTCAACCTGAATACCTCCTGACACAAATCCAGCTCGTTTGCCATATTGAAGATGTGCCTCCTTGTCAATTTCTTTCTGTGTCATGGGGATGGATGTGTAGTTATGATTGAAAGGTGGAGGAACACTATCATACCCTAGACCCTTATTTTGATTATCTTTTAATTTTAATTAGGTTTCAAATAGGGACTCGACTGTCTGACGTGACACAGTATAATTTTTAAAACTAACATCTGTTTTTACACACTTAATTTTTAAAGTGTCAAGTTCTTCGGTTGCAGTAGCAAGTTGTCTCTTAATATAGTCATAATTTTCACACTTGTTGCTATAATCTTCCTAAAGCTTCCTAAAGTCCTTGGTTTTTGCTTCTAATTCAGCCTTCAGGGGTTTCTGTCCTTTCCTGAGTTGATATCCTTCGTATTTTAGGTCCTCGACTTCCCTTCTTAATAAATCAATTTGTTCCCGAAGAAATTTAATCGCAGTTTCACAAGTTGGAGTACATGTAACTTCATTGACCGAGATGTTTGTAGAACTCATTGTATATCCACACTTCAAAGCTTCAAGCTCTTCAATTACATCCTCAATACTAAGACGATTGAGATCTTTTGTCTTCTTGATGATAGCCACTTTCATATCCCATGATTTCGGAAGTGAATTCTGTAGCTTTTTGTTCATCTCAAACTTAGAGAAAAAGATCGCAGCTATATAATCGAAAATGTTGAAATTTTGTCTTAACATATCATGACGATTCTCTTTCATGTCTTCAATTCCCTCGTAGACCTTAAAAGCCAATAAAAAGCACAACTAGAAGCCAAAATCAAACTTAAAAGTCAAACCCTTTGATTATAAACCTCAAAAGTCAAACTTAAAAGTCAAATTTAAAAAGTTAAACTCAAAAGTCAAACTTGAAAAGTCAAACCGAAAAGCTAAATTTGAAAATTTAAAAGTAAACGAAAAAGTCAAAGTTTAAAGTCAAATGTCACACTTGAAAGTCAAAGTCAAAATTTAAGGTCAAAAGTTAAAAAAATAAAAGTCAAAAATTAAAATTTATTAATTTTAATTTAATTTATTATTTATTTATTTATTATTACTTTATTTTTTTTTTATTTTTTTTTTGTTTTGGATGAAAAAGGAATTTAAAATTTAAAAGGAATTGAATATTGGGTTAAAAGTGTCAAAATAGCAAAACTTGCTGCGAGAAAGACGGGTTATAGTTTAAATTTAGAAGGAAAGAAACATGGATTCGGCTAGTTGAGTTGGATAAGGCGCTAATATGTTGAGCTGGAGGTCACGGGTTCGATCCCCGGTACCCTCAAAATCGCGTCCCCCCTTTTTTTAATTAAACGATGCGAAGACACCAGCTGCTTGCGAGGACGAGGTGTGAGGTGTAAGGCCGTAAACCACTGAGGCCGAGGCCGCAAACCTCTAGCCGTGAAGCTCAGGCCACAAGCTTCAGACCGTGAACCTCGGGCCGTTGACTCCAAAACCCTAGCCGCCGGCCGCAAACACTGCCACACCCTCAGAGATTTCGACAAAAAACACCGATTTTTCGACTTTGAAGATCCAAAACTCGATCAAAAACCCTTTTTTATGAAAAACACGAAGAACAAACCTCCCTTAATTTTCAGAGATCCATCCAAAAACGCAAAAATATTTAAAAATAAGATCATATAATGCCCCAAATCTGACAAAATTGACTGATACAACCAGTCTCTGATGCCAATTGTAAATCCCTAATTTGCATGTGTATCAATCAGATCCGTTTGATGGTACGGAATCCCAATGAAACGGATGATGTCAGATCAAATAGAAGAGAAGAAGAAGAAGAATATGATGAATCTATGTATGAATTGATTAGATTGAAGATCCGGATTCAAAACATTCACACACACAAAACTTCTCTCTAGTTTCTCTCTTGGTTGTATACTCCTTGTGTTTGATCAATCTCTACTCCTCACCCCTAACACCTATATATATATATATATATATATATATATATATATATATATATATATATATATATATATATATATATATATATATATAAAGGAATATGGGCTTGGTGAATATGGGCCGTAAACACTGACCTGTTTACGGTCCTTTACAAAAAAACACATTTTCCTAGAAAAGTAAAGTATAACCCATAATATTGACCCAAAATTTTGGGTAGCGTCGATCCTTTTTGTCAAGAAGAACGATGGCTCACACCGGATGTGTATCGACTACCGGGAGTTGAACAAGCTGATGGTCAAGAACCGTTAGCCACTACCGAGGAGCGACGATTTGTTCGATCAGTTGAAGGGGTGTCTTGGTTTTCCAAGAATGATTTGAGATCTGGGTATCATTGGATGAGAGTTTGTGAGGAGGATATCAAGAAAATGGCCTTTATGACTCGTTATGGGCACTACGAGTTTGTGGTGATGCCTTTCGGACTCACCAACGCACCGGCAGCGTTCATGGATCTCATGAACCAGGTGTGCAGGTCCATGTTGGATCGGTCATTGATTTTCTTCATCGACGATATTCTGGTATACTCGAGGTCTAGAGAGCAGCATGTGTAAAATCTTCAGGAGATTCTTGGAGTATTAAAGACGGAGAGGCTTTATGCGAAATTCATCATGTGTTATTTCTGGTTATGAGAGGTTCAGTTCTTAGGGAACCTCGTTTATCAGAATGGGATTTTGGTCGACTTGGCTAAGACTAACGCAGTTATGCAATGGGAAACATCGTGGTCCCCATCCGAGATCAGGAGTTTTCTTGGAGTGGCAGGCTACTACCGGAAATTTATTACACATTTCTCCAAGATTGTTGTTCCTCTTACCAGATTGACCAAGAAAGGTGTTACTTTTCCCTGGGTGCCCGAGCATCAGACTTCATTCGAGACTCTTCGCCAAAGATTGTGCGAAGCTCCATTGTTAGCCCTTCCCGAGGGAGTGGAGGACTTCGTAGTTTACTGTGATGCATCTATATCAGGGATGGGTGTGGTGTTGTTGCAAAGGGGACATGTGATAACATATTCATCGAGGCCGTTGAAGCCTCATGAGACAAGGTATCCCACCCACGATTTGGAGTTAGGGGCGGTGGTGTTCCCCCTCAAGATCTGGCTCCACTATCTTTATGGTGTCTCGGTGTACCATATATACAGACCATAAGAGCTTGAAGTACCTTATGGATCAGCCCAACCTAAATATGAGACAGAGGAGGTGGTTAGATGTAGTGAAATACTATGACTGTGAGATCTTGTATAACCCTAGAAAGGCTAATGTGGTAGCCGATGCGGTGAGTCATAGAGCGGTGAGTGCTTCGACCCGAGACGTATGCATGAGGATGACGGTGATGACTCCAGTCTTATATACCATCCGAGAGGCCCAGTTGGTGGTAGTGTGTAAGGCCCGTGTTTCGGGTCTAAGCATTAATAGATGATGTGATAGTCTAGGTCAACTATTGTAACTCTTTTTGAAGTAATAAAGATGAATTATTTGAGCATTATGTGAATTGTGTGAATTTATGTGCATTATACTTAATTATAAAGATATAAGTAATAAAGAATGAAAATAAGCATCAAAATTAAAGTTTGAAATAAGCCCGATATCTTAAGATAAAGTTGTAGTGTTCGAATAAAGGATTCCAGAGATATAAAAAACGTCGAAACCCGAGTTATTACGAAGAAGTTATGACCCGTTGAAGTTTTGTGATGGAACCGGCACAACACCGGAAAACGTAAATAGTGAATTTACAATAGAGCGACTTTTGGCCTTAGTTATCTAAACAAAATTTGTAGTATAGTTTAAACCGAGAACATACATAAAAAAGAACACCCAAATCTAACTTTGTATGAGGAAGTTATGATTTTTCTAAAATTTGGCTTAGCAGTGCACGGCCATAAACTCGAATTGTAGTTCGAGCGGTTCTTGGCTTACGCGACCTAAATGAGAGTTGAATATCTCATTAGTAGGAACTCAAAGGTAAAAAGACAAATGAAAATGCAGTCCATATGAAGGAGTTACGAATTTTTCGCGGTCATTTAACAGTCTAATCTCCTACTACTGTTAAATTTAAGATCAGTCGAGAATTAGCCAATGAAGGACAAACAAAAGTTGTAGATTCTGATCCTACCTACGCGTGGATATAAAGAACGTCGAAGACGGAGCTCGTATGCGAGAGTTATGATTTTTCTAATTCGGGAGGGTGTTGTGCGAGTTTGGGTGACATGGCGCGATCACATTCGTTGTTTCCTCCCCAAGGCTAGCCACCAAATGGTGAAACGTGGCACATTACGCCCAACGTAATTTCAAGTACACTCAGCATAACCCTTAAAAACCCATTACGCTTAGCGTAATTTTTGAGTACGCTCAGCGTACTCGGCGCTGGAAGCCTATAAATAGACCCGCAAATCTACCATTTTCTTCACAACTCTCCACTTCATTCCTCACAAATACCCCCAAACCTTCAAGGTTTTTCCTTAGCAACTCCAAGGTGTTAGAAGCAACTCCTGGAGCACCGGGAAGCTCCGAGAAGAAGAGATTTCGGCTTAGAACCGCTGCTCCAAGCGAAGCCCAGTTTTCTATAAAAACCCGCTGTAAGTGAGCTATGCCTACGCTATTTTTAATATAGCTTGTATTTAATTATAGTAACATTATTAGGAACTTATAATATGTACTTGGACTATTATTATGAGTTATATAAGTGTCGTTATAATATCCATAACAACCCGAAATTCCTATCTTGTAAATTCATTTAATTCAATCAGATGTCACACTTGTTTCTGCTATCTTTTAACATTGTTAAGGTTCTATTTGAGTGTTCTAAGCCTAGTACATTGAAGGATTGGCTATTAGGAAGTATCTTCTATAGTTCATTGTGGAGCATTCAAGTTGGAAAACTCCATCATGTGGAGTATATGGCCGTAAACTAGAGCTTACAGCCGCAAGCCCTTGTTTGGCTGTCAACTAGTCCTATATGTAGGATTTTCCTTCAATTTTCTTCACTTCTCACACTTCCAAATCAAGAACACTCAATTATCTCTCAAATATCATCAAAAACACCAAGAAAACACACTAGTTTCTTGGTTCGTAAACACACTTTCTAGCTTCCAAATCATAAGTATCCTTTCCATATACTTGTTATTCATAAGAAGTACATGTTTAGCATCCAAGAAACACCCATTTAAGCATGATCATAAAGAGTTTATGACTATAAACTCTTCTTATGGCCGTAAACTCTTCATGTCATGCTCATAAACACCATCTTGTCCGTAAACACACTTTTGTGTGGCCGTAAACACCTTTTGTGCAATCATTTGTGATTGTAACACTTAATTCAAAGTCTTTCCTACTCCCTAAGGTTGTTCCCTATCATGATTAGTTGTTATATACACTAATTGTATACATATATGTGTCATTATATGCTGAATAGGATCCATTTGTGCTCAAGACATCACTTGGCACACTTGGCAACCTATATCGATCTGACATTCGAATCACTCACTACAGGTGAGTTCATACCCCTAAACTTATCTTTAAATGATTTTAAATGCTTTTATGGGGGGAAACAAGTAGAAAACACTATACTTATTGTATCAATCGTATGTGATGAATAACTATCAAACAAGTGGATTTATTATACTTCAAAACTGTGTTATCAAACAAGCTATTTCAAAACATTTTATAAAATCACATCAAGTCATATATAACCATTCAAATGGTTAAAACATCTTTTATATGCTAAAACTCTTTTATATACGCTAAACTCTTTTAAACTTATATACTGTCAAAATAATGTCTATATAGATATAGTTATATAAATAAGGTTAAAAGGGCTTATGACTGATAACTCACTTTATTTCCTGTTCGTGGTTTGGTTGTGGACTTAGGGTATCGGTTGTTTGTCCGAGTGTCATTTGAATCTTAGTTATATTATGTATATGTGTATAGATATAAAAGTTCTTACGTCATTTCAACACCTTTAGGTAGCAAAGGTGTAAAACCATGCTCAGTTATTCAAACAACATTAATAGTGAACTATAACAGGTATAGTTTAGAGGATTACTACTCACTATTTCTTGAACAATGAAACATACAAGAATCAGTTCATACATGAGCCATTTCAATAATACTATAACGAGAAACAGAAAAACATACTATAATGAGAAACCGGAAGGAACATACTATACACTAGAACAAAGAGAGCATACTATACACTAGAACAGAGAGATCATACTATACACTAGAACAGAGAGAGCATACTATACACTAGAACAGAGAGAGCATACTACACACTAGAACAGAGAGAACATACTATACAAATACAAGAATACTATAACATTAATGTGAGCCACTACTTCATAGCATGACAATATACTGTTGTGTCACGGTTTATAACCAAAGTCTCCTAGAAGGACAGCGTGAGTTTGTGTATAGATCTATATGCGATTGACCATCCTACACTTTGTTGCTAGCTACAGTGGGACCTGCAAGTCTGTGGGTGACAAATGTCATATCATTTCGACGTCTTTTATCGTCGTGTTTTACTAGTCAATCAAATATGGTTATAATCTCATCACATTTTACCTTAATTAAGTAATTGCTTTAAGGTACATAATAAAATGGTAGTTAGTATATACAATACTAGAATACATCTTTATTTTCCCATTACATTCACATTGTGATCTTCTCACATAAACGGTAATGTAAACTATATTCTAATAATGATAGTCATACTTGGGAAAAGCACTCACTTTTACAAAAGAACAAACATGCAAAACAGTCGGGTCTTGGTAGAAGACTACATTTCATAATAAAGTAGAAAATATAAGATTTTCTAAGAGATACAACATTTACATCAAACATTTACACAAACATTTACATTAGCACAAGTAGGCATGGGTACATATAATCAAATCTAGGAGTAATATAGCCTGATTAACTATATCTTTCCGAGAAGTGATTAGCATGTGCCTAGGAATGGTTGTGGTGTTGCAACAAGTCTAAAAACTTAACAACACTACTACAATGAAAATTTTAGATCAGAGCATAAACTTAAAATACTATATGAGTATTTTGTGTTACTATAATTACTTATTTGAGAACTAAAAGGTCTTTATTAGTAGGTCAATAGTTGATGAGTGGATACGCTAAGGTTATATGTGACTAGGGTGTCATAGACTTAGTGTGACATCCCCAAAATCACGGCCAGAAAAGACCGATTTAATTTATGCTTTTTAAAATAATTTCAGAGTAAATCCTTTTTATTTAAAAGAGTTGCGGAAATTGTTCCCAAAACAAAATATGATAAAATAATATTTATCAAAGCATTTCATCAAGAGATGCATTTTCATTATATAATCAAAACTCGGGATGTCATGTTCCGATACAGACCATAAAGCATAAATGATAACATTACAAGTCATTCAACAAATATATACATATATACAGACTTGTAAACAAAACAACTCGATGATTCATCCATCTTATGCCCTTGTGCCACTTCCTGTAATACAAATAAAACTGAGTGGGTCAGGCTTGGGAGCCTGGTGAGCATGTAGGGTTTTCAACCCACAATAAATAATTATATTTAATTTCACCAACCAACAATAACCTGATTACCCATTCCTGTTATCCTCACTTTATGTCCAGAAAACAACATCTATCTCAAGGGACCTAATCTAGGATTTTCATTGGAACGGACATTACTGCGAAGGGGTTTCCTCAACAATAGATATCCTAAAGGCAACCATGAGGGGGATAGAGTACACCGGTGAACACATCGTTCACAACACCTACAGGTTATGAACCTGCTAGCGTTCTACGGGACTGTCTAGAAAGAGTCTGTGGTCGTTATCCATACTCCGCTGAATAACTAAATCAACAACAACAACATCGAGGCCTCTCATTTGTTTATCACACATCAACTATCTACCCATGTTCTACTTAACATTTTAGTAGATAAAAATATATATTTTGATACATAGTTTAAAACCTGTATAGCATTCTCATTCAATACATATTCCACAAAAAAGATGAGGCACAACCACATAACACGTATTTCATAGAGAATAAATCGGATCTATGAGATAGAAGAAAGTGAATATACATTCACATACATAACAACAAAATTATACACATAACACGTATTTCGTATAAAATACTTCATAATTATGTGTTAGAAGAAAGTAAGTACACACTCACTTGATCAGAATATGATCGGACAGCACTACGACTTGTAGAAGTAGTATTCTTTGGTAGATCTGGAAGATCTTCACAAAAATTGGCTTCTCGCGGACAGAGCTTCGGCTCGGGAATCTTACTTCTCGGGATCTTCGAGGCTTCGAGACTTGCTTCGGGACTCAGGAATAATATCGCGGCTTCGGGGTATAAATGGCACACAAATCGAGGCAAAAACTAGCGAGAAAGGAAGAATTTGGCAAAAGAATAAGGCTGCCCTCGCACGCCCTTTTATAGGAGGCTGAGGCCTCGCATTACGATGGGCGTAATGCTCTACGCGGGGTGTACTCCTCCGAAATCGTCATTGCTTACGTATCCGAAGAACTCGAGTGTGAGGCGTGTCGTGCGTCGCTGTATGCTGGGCGTACAGCCCTACACTGGGCATAACCCGGATAAGTCCGGTGACTCCCCTTCGGATAATATCGGATTAAAGATTAAATAAATAAATATTAATCATTTAAAAACTTCTGAAATTCATATCTTCTTCATACCAACTCCGTTTTCAACGTTCTTTATATCCACGCGTAGGTGAGACTACGCTCCACAACTTTCGTTTAGACTCCGTCGGCTAATTTTGAATTTATTTTTATTATTTATTTTTAGTAGGCCGGGACAAGAAAACTCTGTTATAAAATCATAACTTCTTCATCCGACGTCCGTTTTCGCCTATCTTTTCACCAATGCATTACTATTAACGAGATCTTCGATTCTCTTTTAGATTGTTTAGACCAACAATCACTCGATCTCGAATCGAGTATTCGGGTTGCATACCGCTAAGTCGAAAC
This sequence comes from Lactuca sativa, assembly GCF_002870075.4. NCBI lineage: Eukaryota > Viridiplantae > Streptophyta > Magnoliopsida > Asterales > Asteraceae > Lactuca > Lactuca sativa. The sequence continues at coordinate 17,184,237 of NC_056627.2, forward strand.
TTAGAAAAATCATAACTTCCTCATACAAAGTCAGATTTTAGCGTTCTCGTTATGCACGCTCTTGGTTTAACGAACTCTACGACATTCGTTTAGATCACTAGGGCTAAATATCGCTCTAACGTAAATTTCACTTTTTATGTCATTCAGCGTTGCCGGTTCTGTCTCGAAACTTCGACAGGTCATAACTTCTTCGTTATAACTCGGATTTTGGCATTCTTTATATATTCGGAAACCTCGTTTCAGCTACTACAACATTATACATAGATATCAGCTTTATCTAACATTTTATTTTGATGCTTATTTTTTTTTCTTAATAACATTAAGACACACAATTAAGCACAAAGCACATAATACACTTCTATTATCTCAAAACGGGTTACAAAGGTTAACCTAGACTATTACATCAACATTAATGACAAGCCTAGAAACACAGGCGTTACACTAAGAATATGTGATCTTTGCTTTACTTCATGTTCCTTGTTTGGTTGTGGACTTAGAGATAGGGTCACTTATTCGAAGGTCTATCCTATTTTGGTTACATATGACTGTTATGCACTACGTGAGTATTGAAGTAACTAGTAAGGATCACCCTATAATTATCTTAAGTAGTATGTGTATTAACTATCTCTTTCATCCCTTTTCTCGCGTAGATAACATGGTTGGATTCCATCTCCCTAGCGACCTGTACCTTCCAAACCAAGGAAATGATGGATGGCTCGATGTAGAGCCAGAAGAGAATCATGAAATTCCATTAGACGATGACTTCGTAGAGGAATTCCCTTAAGAGGCTGACTCAGATCCTAAAGTCGAAAATCTACCTCAAGTGGCCCCAATACCAAATCCTAACCATCGGATTGAATTCCATGGTCCAACACCTATGTGGGTTGGGAGATTGAATAGGTGCAGACACGAGCAACGCCAACCCCTCCCATGCAATGGAGACTGCAACTTCAACAATTTGAATGAAGGATGCCCCGCAGATAGGGCCCTTCAAATCTTGATTCTCCGAGTGGCTTGCAATGTTGAGCTAAGTGTGGCAGCCATTCAGAGAACTATGGAACTTGAGGCGGACTCAAGCGCCAGTTCGAATCACATTCGTCGTCTTGAAGTTGCTCATGGGAGAGCTATGAGGGACAATAAGGCTTTGCAGCAAGAGCTAGCTATAACCCAAACCGATTTCATAGAGCTACGAGCATGCCTGGTAGTGTATGAATGACACCTCCTTGATGTGGAGTGTCAGCTAGCAGGTTTGAGGGTTCACCCAAGGGGTACCCATCGCCGATAGAAGAGTCTCTACTCGTCCTTTCTTTTGGTTTAAGAAATAACCTTCTTATCTATGCTCTATATAGCACTTTTCCCTGTAAAAATTCCTATCTTGCAAGTATTGTTGCTAGGTATCTATGCTGTCAAAATTTCTCTTTATGGTTTCATGTAAGACCTACTTCTAGGTCATTTTCCCGAACTAGTTACATCTTTAATGCCAATATTATTGACAGACATCTAAACTCATGAGAAATATTTTTCCAAGTGCTTTCATCCTTCTATTGTTATGTCTCTATTTCAATCATACTCTCATTTATTTGTTGAACTATGGCGAGTTAGTTCATGGATCACTCTCATTATTCTTACTATCAAATTCTCACTATCATCTTCATCTGTGTAAAATTTAAGTTGAAAGATTCCTCCATGTCGTCCTCCGAGAAATAACCCTCCGATAACTCCAACTCAACCACCTCCTCCACAATACGATCCTGCAGCTCTCCAAGTTGTAGTGGTTGTGGCTGTTACGACAACCTTAGCTCAATTCAGTGCTAGCAGTACTAGCGGGAGTAGAACAGCTGTACATTCGACTCGAGGTGATGCTTCAGTGCGCTCTTGAGAGTGCTCGTATAAGGACTTCACCAGCTACAAGCCCAAGTCCTTTAACAGGATTGGAGGAATCATTGTGCTCTCGTAATGGTTCGAGAAAATAGAGTCGATCTTTGAGATCTGTTCTTGTCCTGAAGGAAGCAAATTAAAATTTGTTGTTTGCACCTTCTCGGACAGAGCCCTGACGTTGTGGAATAGCCATGTTAAATCACTTACTCTGGTAGTGGCTAATGCGATGGGCTGAGAAGCTTTAAAAGAGATCATGACTGAGGAGTACTGCCCGAAGGCAAGGTTCAGAAACTTGAACAAGAATGTTGGAACCTGATAGTGAACCTCTAGCAATCCTAATTCTGAATTTCGAAGTACTTATGTTCTGAAATAAATGGTCTAGAGTCAATTGTGAAGAGTGGCTCGGAATCTATCCGGACCAAAAGAGAAGAAGATGAGAAGTTGAAGGCATTCCGGAATGACTCTCATGTCCATAATGGATACTGATCCAGAGTCTTGATATTTTGTCTTTGTGCATTTATTAATTTTGTCTTTGTATTGATATAACGTTCCATAGGATTTAGTCTTTTGTAATACTAGACAATCAGAATGTCAGAAACATTTCTATTTTCCAGTCCTATGTAAGTTTTCTAGTTAATTCGTTGTAACCTTCACTCCTATTTAAAGGAGCTTTCAATGCACAGTCAAACACGAATCATTCACTCAACTTTTGCAATTTACTAAGTTATTTCAAACTTCTTTCAAACATTCTTGTTCTTCATTTATTAGCTTTACCTTGATCACTTACTATCATACTTCATTTATGACTTGATCATTTGTTAAATACATTATGTAAGACTTTACAGGTATTTCTAGGCTTGACTTGAACATTTATTAGCAAGCAGACATTGATCTTAACCATTCACTCAAGGTTTGAGTTCTCAAACCTTGTCCCTGCACATCAGATCTATTTTGTTCTCTCAATTGGTATCAAAGCTTGAGTGGTTGTCCTTTGAATCTATAAGACCATATTATAGTTGGCTTGAAATTACCTTGGTGTTTCAACCATTTCTATGATAAGGATAAAAGTTCTTCTATATACCACTTTAGCTTGAAGATATCTTAACTTCAATGGCTGCTTCTAATCCTCAACAAATGATTTAAATGCAAATTGTAAATAGTGTGGGAAGCCCTACACGTTCCCCATTACTATTTGTGGAAGAATATGATCACTGGAATGTTAGAATGGAAAGATTTTCAATAGCCAAAGATAGAGGTGAAGAAATCTGGAGATCAGTCAAAGAAGGTCCTCATGTTCCTGTTAGAATAGTTGTGAGAGATGCTGCTGCTCAGGTTATGGCTCAATACGAAACTCTTCTAACTGCAGATGATATTGAGAAGTTGCATGTTGATCAAGTGACTTTCTCAGAAATGGTGTTTGGTGTTCCTCCCTCACTCTTCGAGAACATTAAGTTGTGCAAATTAGCCAAAGAGATTTGGGACACTCTTCAGGACCTGATTGATGCTTCAAAAAATAAGAAAGAGAAGCACCTCACTTCAGTTGTCAACGACTTCGATACCTTCACTACCACTCCTGGTGAATCAGTGGCCTTAGCCTCCAACCCTTACCAAATCGTGGTCAACAACATGGCTGCTCATGTGATTGTCCGAACTCCTTTGAAGTATAATCTCAAATTCATAAACAGTCTCGGCAAAGGATCGGGAAACATGAAATCTTGTCTCCAAAGCAATGACTCCTTGAAAACGTTGAAGCTCTATCAACTTTGTGATGAACTTCAAGGACACGAGTCTATTGTTGCTTAAACCATAAAGGAGCTCTTCGGAGGCCCTCTTTTCCTTGTCAGCTCTTTCGAACCAACCATTCTGAACTTATCTACTTCGGATCCTTTTTAACCCATTGTTCCATCTATTCAATCATCGGCACCCATCTTACCCACACAAATCTACATGTTGATGATTCCAAAGACATGGACTCTGAACTCCGTTTCTAACAGGAATTTTCTATTCTCTCAATGAAATACAAACATCCGTTCGATCCCTCCTATAAACCATACCAAAATCAATTCCATGCTCCTCACCATAACAATCCTCAATCATACTCAGCTCCCGAACCTAACCCAACTTCGGAAAATCCCCCCACATATAAACCGAACATCACTAAGCCAAACTCTGCTCCGGAACCTTCTTAGAGTTCCAAATCGGAGAAACCAAAAACTGTGTATCATAAGTGTCGACATGCAAGCCATTTTGCTAAAGATTGCCTGGCTGATGCTCCACAGAAACCAAAAATCAAGGATTCTGCCTACTACATCCGAAAAGCCCAAGACATGGTTGAAAGCGAAAAAGCATTTGTTACAACGTTTTCAAGTGATGTTAAAGGATATTGGTGATCCGGGGATGATGATGACATGGTAACTGGAAGGAATATGTGTCTGATGGCAAGACAAACTGTTAAATGTGATGAAGGGTATTGGTGATTTGGGTCAGAAGATGAAGATGATGTTGTTGAACCTCACTATTGCTACATGGCCACCAGTGATCCACCTGGTCGAAGCATCGTTCAATAGGTAAAATATATGATCTCTGATAATAATTTTGATATGTCTCTCTGTAAACCTTATCTAACCCAGATTCAAACAGATATGAACACCATCTATAAAGCCTATGAGTCTGCCAAAGAAGCGAGTGAGAAGGAGTGTGAATTAAATCGTCTTATGTTACGTTTTGAGGAAAAAAATTGAAAATCGAGTCTTTAGAGTGTGAACTTGTAATGTCAAACGATGAATGTATCATTTTAAAAGAAAAATGTGAAATCACATATTTTGAACGAAATGTTTTGATTTCTGATAACAAACGTCTCAATGCTAAGATATATGATTTGCATAATTCCATAGACATACTTGAAGTAGACATTCGGATGACTTATAATTTTCGTCATCCATGGTCTAAAGCACCTGGTATCGGTAGCGAGTTTCCGAAACCAATCGCTAGTCCCTTGAAGGAATTGCAAAATTTGACATTCATGGGAGACGTTTCGAACATCAAACATTCGGACATTCCTGTTTCTCCCTTGTCACCACTTTCTGAAACCACATACCATTTTGAGTCCCTAATTCCTGAGTTCCAGCCAATAGTTGTCAAGTGTCCTGATTCCACGCCACTTCCGCCTCTGATAAACCTGGACCTAAATCGGACCACGGTTATTTCATCATAGTCTTTCAAATTGTGTAGATTATGTTCCTAGGAGTAATCATACAAACAACTGTGTGGTTGAAGAAATCATTTCGGTGACAATTGAAACTGATACCTCTGAGTTTGTATGGGCATCCTTACATGATAAAGTTGAAAAATCAAGTTGTGTCTCCTCTGATTCTTGCGAATCTGTTTCCTTAGTAGTCTCAAAAACGAAATTGGTTCCCATTACTCTCGAGTTTAGTAATCCATCCGTAGGACAAACTTCAAAATCCGTGTCTCAGCCTAAGAGAAAACCAATGTTGAATAGAAAGGATATTGTAGATCCCAAAGTAGAAGCTGGAAGTGCACATAAGAAGGAAGTTAAGACTACACAAAATTCCAAATTCACTGAAAACTCCAAACCGAGTGTATCCCGAAATTCTCATGCATCAACCCATAGTCAACACTCCTTTGCTCCCAGTAAGATACTAAAAAGACCTTCTGAATCTCTCAGTCGTGGAGAACACAAGAATTTAGTCAGTTCTACTCAGCCTAAATCTCGTCTGAATGCCATGACAGTCCAAAACACTTCTCCGCGGACTGTTTCATCTGTTTTTATTGCTAAATCTTATAGCACAATTCTTAAACCCAATATTTCAAAAAGCAATGTATCATCAAAAAAATACACAAATGTAAAGAAAACGAATTTTTTAAAATCTTCAAAGAAAAATCTTGTGTGGAAAGTCAAATCTCTTATTGATGAAACAACAATTCTAGAGGATACAACTGATTCCAACACTCCAGAAGTCAAAGGTCCGAAGAAGACTGTTCGGAACCCCCAAGTCATTGAATATGACTACTGGATAGATGAAAAGACATTAGCTTTCTGTCTATTTCCAAAGAGTTCGAAAAATACCACCTAGAAACAAAAAGTTGTTCCTAAGTCACAATCAAAGTCCAAACCCCGTACCTATGTCCCAAAGTCTAACTCGGAGCCTAAAAACTCCATCACTCATTAATTTTGCAAGCACTCTGTGTTTCGGAGCAAGAAACAATATGGTATATTGATAGTGCTTGGTCCATGCACATAAGCTCACTAATTTAAATCGACATGTGGAATTTTGCAAGAACTACAACTATGTAACGACTGAAGACCAGAAAGAATGTTTAATCAAGTCGCTTCGCAACAATAACATGTACCTCCTCGACATCAACATGATTATTGGTAAACCACAACTCTGCCTTCTCTCCAAAGTTGTTCCTAATGTCAATTGGTTATGGAATCCAAGGCTCTCTCATCTGAACTTTTGGTACAAGAATAATCTCATATTCGGTGAAATGGTGAGAGGTTTACCTCTTCTCAAATTTGAAAATGATCATTTGTGTGCTGCTTGTGACTTTGGAAAGCAATCAAAGAACGGTCATCCTGTTATCATCAACAAATCCATCTACGAACCATTGGAGCTTCTACACATCGATCTTTGTGGACCATCCACTGTAGAAAGTCTTCATCATAAGTAATACATTCTTGTGATTGTTGATGACTTTACCAGGTTCACTTGGGTCTTCTTCCTCAGGCTGAAATCTAAAATAGCCTCAGAGCTCATCAATTTTATCAAAGGAATAGAAGTTCTTTTCAAACTCCCAGTTAGGAGAATCCGATGTGACAATGGATCGGAAATCACTAATTCCACCATTGAGAAAATTCTCACTGAGAAAGGAATCGACCACAACTTCTTAGCTCCTTATACTCCACAACAAAACGGTGTAGTCGAAAGACGCAATAGAAATCTCGTAGAAGCTGCTCGATCCATTCTGAACTTCACAAATCTACCACTCTACCTTTGGGCTGAAGCCGTATCTACTACTTGCTTCACTCAAAATCGGAGTATCATCAATCAACGCCTCAACATGACTCAATAAAAAGCAATGAATTGTCGGAAGCCAACAACCTCATTTTTACATGTTTTGGATCCAGATGTTTCATCAAGAACAACCGTGATCAGCTTACCAATTTCCAACGAAAAGCTGATGAATCCATCTTCCTTGGGTACTCCTTGAAATCAAAAGCTTACAGAGTTCTTAACTGGAGAACTCGTGTTCTGGAAGAAAGGTTTGATGTTACTTTTGATGACAACTTCGTTCGGAATTCTGGCGAAACCCGTATTACAGCTCACATTATGGAGTCCTATGGTCCTCCTCCAGGATGTCCGAACCCCCAAACAATTCTTGAAGTTGATTTTGAAACCCTCTTTGGTCCTTCCGAAACCACCCTTGATTCATAATCTCGAACAAGGCCAACTCCCAATCCAATCTTTCCTTCGGAAGCCCCTATCTCGCAAAACCTCTCTGGTCCGATCCCAAGCCTCCTCCCATTTGATTCCGAACCATTTCAACCTTCTCAAGTTGAGGGTGAGAATTCTCATCCTTCTCTTGAATCAAATATGGATGGATTCCAAGATGCAGCTGCTGATTTCGATGACTCCAATCCTCTCAACACTGATGAAAATGAAATTTTCTTTGAGTTCCCTTCTGATGATGATGTCAATCTCTTTGGTTCAGAAGTTCAGGGAAAGCATCATCCTCACATTCAAACCATTCAGGGGGAGCAAATCAATTCCACTATTGATATCGGATCGACGGCTGCACAAGAACTCACAAGGTTGCACATCTGGACAAAGATCATCCTCCGAACCAAGTAATCGGAAACCCCAATGCTGGTGTACAGACTCGTTCTGGTACATGTATCAAAAATGAGTGTCATTTCTCAGCATTCATATCTATTGTTGAACCTAAATCCATCAAGGAAGAATTAGAGCACGCTTACAACCATGCAAAAGGAACTGGTAGAATTTGAACGAAATGAAGTTTCGACTCTCGTGCATCCTCCTCTGAATCATCCCATTGTCGGTACAAGATTATTATTTCGCTACAAGCAAGATGACGCAGGAGTTATTATTCGAAATAAAGAAAGATTGGTGGCAAAAGGATTTACACATATTGAAGGGCTCGACTACGATGAGACATTTGCTCATGTTACACGTCATGAAGCCATCATAATCTTTCTTGCTTAGGTTGCTCACAAAGGTTTCAAAGTTTACCAAATGGATGTTAAGAGTGCTTTTCTTAATGGTGAACTTGACATTGAAGTATACCTTAAACAACCCCCCCCCCCCCGGTTTTGTTAATCTCTCCTTTCTGAACTACTGTTACAAACTCCGGAAGGCAGTCTACGGACTCAAGTAGGCTCCTCAGGCATGGTACGAGACCCTCACTGATTTTCTCAAGCGCTCTGGTTTCCAAAGAGGAATTCTACATCCTACCCTATTCCGAAGATCAAATGGAAAACATCTCGTGCTAGTACAAATTTATGTGGACGACATCATTTTTGGATCTACGGATGCATCTATGTTTGCTGACTTTGCTAAACTAACGATCAATCGATTCCAAATGAGCATGAATCCGGATTTAAGCTTCTTTCTTGACCTCCAAGTCAAACAGACTAACAGAGGAATCTTCATTCACCAAGAGAACTACATTTCGGAACTCCTCAAGAAATACTCAATGGACACCTGTGCCTCAGCCAAGGTACCAATGGGCATCAGTCAAAAGATCTTTTCCGACCCTTCAGGTGTTTCAGTTCATGAAAAGAAGTACTGCATAATTATTGGATCCGTGCTCTATCTCACAGCAAGTCGTCCAGATATCATTTTTCCACATCTTTATGTGGCAGATTTCAAGTCAACCCAAAGATGTCTCATCTTTTGGCTATGAAACAAATTTTCCGGTACCTCAAAGGTACAAAGAGTCTCGGAATCTGGTTCCCAGCAAATGAGACCTTCCTACTGTTGGATAAGGTGTCTAAGTTCATAACTATTTCTAGTCAGCACTTGACCCGACCTGGCATGGTCCATTTGCGTTGCATGGCACCATGCAATTGGATAGACTAAATGAGAGAAATAACACTTGGAGATTATTAATATATTATAAGTTCTAATATATTAATAATACAATTTGATTAGTTTGATCAAGAATTAATTTAGAATTAATTAAGTGATCAAAAGATAACTAATTAAATATATGGGTTGATTATGTAAATCATCCATATCTTGTATAGTGGGCTAAGAGGATCCATGGATTATCAAGTTGGGTTCCACCCATACGATGCTCCATGGGAGTTACTGTAACAGCCCGGAATCTCAGGTATTATTAAATTACGTTTTTGGGGTGATTTAAGAGGGGACTCGGCGAGTTGGAGCCTAGACTCGCCGAGTAGGATCGCAGACTTGGTCGCGGGATCGCGACTGGACTCGACGAGTCCAGATATGGACTCGGCGAGTCTACGCTGTTTAGCGAAAACCCTAACCGTTCAGTTTTGGGACGTATAAAAAGGACTCATTGGCCGTCATTGTTCATTTTAGCCTTCTGAGAAGAACCCTAGATCGATTGTGTGCATCTGGAGCAAGGATTATAGGCCATTGTTGATTATAGAAGAATTGTTGTGCAAGGAAGAGAAGGGATTGGCTAAAGGAGCAGAAAGGGAGTCACATTCTGAGGATTGGGGACACAGAGGATACATCACCCAAGTAAGAATTCGAGTATACTCTGCTATGTTGATGTGATTATGGAATTAGAGTTTATGGAACCCTTTTTGTGAATAGATTGAATGTTACCCTAGTCCCCTAAACGATTGTAACCCTGTATTGGGACCTATGGAGGTCCAGAATGTCCCATGTCTGTGCATTTCGGGAATTGATGAAGGTTTTGGATTGGAATCCTTATGCCTTAGGTCAAAATGCAAATGATGAATCATATGGTGTATCATGAGCACTGAAATGAGGACTTTACGTGATGGATCAGCCTAGGAAGGCCAGACCTAGGAATGGTCGAAGCAGTCCTGACCTTAGGATGCAGTTTGAGCGGTTGCATGGCATGGACTCGCCGAGTCCGATGAACAGACTCGGCGAGTAGCTTGAAGATTAACTAGGACTCGTCGAGTTGTTCTTCAGACTCGGCGAGTTGAGTCGGGGTGGCCCCGCGATTCTTCCAGGAGTAACTCGTCGGGTCAAGGAGGATACTCGACGAGTAGATAGGGAATCTCAGAGAGTTGGAGGACGTCTAGACTCGCCGAGTCGCCGTGGCACTCGCCGAGTCCGGTCGAGTTGACCGTTGACCGTTGACTAGAGTTGACCTAAGTCTGACTTCTTAGGGATAGTCACACATAGAAGATATAAGTGTTAATGAGAAATGTGTGATGTTATAGGGAGGTTGTAGCTCGTCGGACCGTGCACGAGTGATTTCAGGATTTGCTAGCTTTCAGCATTCACGAGGTGAGTCTTCTCACTATACTGTACCCGGAAGGGTTTGACTGTGTGACCGGAAGGTCGGATATGATATGTGATATGTATGCTATATGTGGTAAGTTAATTGTTATATGTGCTATGTATATCATGGGCCGGAAGCCGAATATGTTATGGGCCGGAAGGCGATATGTTATGGGCCGGAAGGCAATATGTTGTGTGATGGACCGGAAGGTCGGCGTGGGTAGGACCGGAAGGTTTACCCAGCAGGGACGGAAGTCCCCTGAGACACATGGACCGATAGGTCAGGGCCTGGAAAGGCGTATGTGCGTAAGTTGTATATTGGGGAACTCACTAAGCATTAATACTTACAGTTGACGTGTATGTGTTTCAGGTACTAGCGAGGACCGTGGGAAGGCGCCGGCGTGATCGATACACACTGAAGGATGTTTTTTATGATCTTGGGATTTAGACAATTTGTATTTGACATGACACTTAAATTATTTATGCCTTGTTTTGAATGGAAATATTTTTTTAAAATGAAAAATTTGTTTGAAAATTTGAGTTGTTACAGTTACAAACCCATGGGTCATGGAAACGAAGAGTCATGACACATTAGGGTTTACATGGTGTAACCTTAGATGTGTCAACACTATATAAGAGTCTCATACTCCACCAAAATCAGCTACACATATGAAACAAGAGGGCTAGGCCGATTTTAAAAAGTGTGTATTCTCTCAAAAGTCTTTCCAAGAGTATTTGGTGTTGTGTGAAGCATTTGAGGCATCACACTTGGGGTGCTAGACTCACAAGATTTCAAGGAACATAAGCAACAACAAGGTAAGTCACTCTATCTTTCATTCAAGTTAAAAAATTTTCCCCGTGTATGCTAGATAGGAATATAACCTTGGAATTCAACTTTGCATGATAATTAGACAAACATAGATCCATGGTTATTAGGATTTCATGTTCACTTAAGAAGTGTTACAATGCTCAAAACACATCAGTGGTATTAGAGCCTAGGCTTGTTTGTTCGTTATTTGTGCTAAATAGTTGAAAAAAGTCGATTTTGTGCAATCTGCCTGATGAACTCGCCGAGTCCATTGGGGGACTCGCCGAGTTCATGTGTATCTTCATCCTACTCACCGAGTAGGTTCGTGCACTCGGCGAGTAGGAGCCTCAGAATGCAGATTTTCGACTTTAGTTGCTGGAAATGGACTAGAAACATTACCCTAAACTATTTTGGTACTTGAAAATTTGTTTTAGATGGTCTAATGTCCTTGCTAATCCATTTACAACAACAAGTTATCAAAATTACAAAGTTTAAGTGTAATTTTGATTCATGAAAGTGTTCATGTTCGTGTTCTTGATCTTATAATGTTTAGATGATCATAGGAATTGTTTGTAACCAATGTGGTAGATTAATTCTTGATCATTATGTGTTTTAATGGAGTCCATAACTTGTCCTCAAGTTATGGAAAACCAAAAGTCACTTTGCTTTAAAACCATTAAAAGAACACATGGGTTATAAAAATGAAGAGTCTTCATTCTTAATACCCTAATAAACTCATAAGTTACAAGAAGTGAAGAGTTTTGAAAGTTTACAACACTTGCCCTCAAGTTTTCGAACAAGTAAAGTCATGTTAAAACTTTATTTCCAACCCTTAGAATTTTAAAAGTTAAAATCCTAACCTTATACTTATAATATTATAAGTTAATAATAATATATATATATATATATATATATATATATATATATATATATATATATATATATGTGTGTAAGATCAAAGTTGTCTTACCGCTAGTACGCCTCATTCACGAAGCCAGTCTATAAGGTGGGTATAAGGTTGTTGCCTATAAAATGGCAACTTAATGGGTGTCCACTCTCACCCACCGCTTGCTTGACTTGTGGAGGGTCATTAGCCAAACGGGTAGGACAAGAACTTATAAATTCTCATTAAAAGTATGATGAATATTATAAAGTAACTAAATGTTTTTATTAAATTCCCAAGCTTAGTTGCTTTAGGAAAAATGTGAATAAGGTGCTAATCCATGAAATTACACTTTACATTTAGTTTAAGTCGTTGGTGGAGCGTGTGTGGTTAACCGGCACACTAACTTGGACTTAACAAGGTAAGTAAAGGGTGACTAAAGGTTTATCATAGTATCGGTGGAGCGTGTGTGGTTTACCAGCACATCGATTGAGAGATAAACTTTAAGGGTACCAAGTGATTTGCATGGTTACTTCATACCTCGTTTTGTGATCCTCGGTATCCCAGTCACAAAACTTGGAGGGCACACTCGAGATTGAAACATGCCTTCGAAAAGTTCATTGAATCCCAAAAGAATCTAGGAATTTCTAAGAAGCCAATCAAAAAACCTAATATTTAATATTTCGGTTTTTCATGGTGGAAATTGGTGAATCGTCATTCACCTACCTTTCAAATATGTTATAGCTTGGATTACGGCATACCTCTTCTAAGTTATAATATATTGTGATTGGATCCTAGCCTTAATATTACATTTGGGTGTTTTACTAAGGAATCTCTTAATATCTAAACTAATCTTGTCCTCTTCCTTTAGATGTCTTCAAACGATGCCGCTTTTGGTTCTAATCCTAATGGCTCCTTTACCCTTACGAACTTGTGTGGGAAATTCACTTTTGATGGATCCAATTTCAATGAATGGATCAGAAACATCAGGATGATTACCCGCTACGAGGACAAAGAATATGTCCTCGGCAAGGAGCTTAAGGAGATTGATGAGAGCACTGCAACTCCCCAGGAGATCGCTGACTTTCAGGCACATGAAAGGGATGCTACCAAAGTGGCATGTATCATGATGGCCACGATGACAGCGGAACTCCAAAAGTCCTATAAAGACTTCTACCATTTTGAAATGCACCAAGATTTGATGGAAAATACCATCAAAGTGCACGACAAGAGAGGTATGAAATCATCTGCTCCATGATAACAACCATGATGAAGGACGGGGAATCCGTCATGACCCACATGCAAAGGTATGTGGATCGGTTGTTGAAGCTTAATGTGAACTTCCCTGAGGAGCTTGCAATAGATATCATTTTGCACTCCTTGCCATCGTGCTATGATCAATTCCGCATGACATATCACATGAATAAGGAAGAGGTCACACTCAGCAAACTTCATGGACTTCTCATGACCGCAGAAACAGGTCTTAAGGGGAAGTCGGTTGTTAACACTCCTACTCGAAACTCCGCTCCGGTTTTGGCAATCAGGAAAAGTCGAGGGAAGAAGAGAAAGAGCTCTTCGAAAGGTACCAAGGCTAGGACCCTTGATGGCTCTTCTTCAAGTGGAACCAAGAAAGGTTTCATCACTCCTTCTTCTGACTCAAATGAGGCTGAATGCTTCTATAGCCATGAAAAATCACATTGGAAGCGAAACTGCCCAAAATACCAGCAAGATGTGAAGGATGGGAAAGTTAAACCCAGCCATGTAGGTATTTACACTATCTTATCTAATAACTCACCGCATTCTAACTCTTAGGTCCTTGATACCGGTTGTGGTATTCATATATGTTCTAATTTGCAGGGACTAAGAAGAAGTGAGAATGTGGAGCAAGGAAGAATAAACTTAATCATGGGGAATAGGAAAGCTTTACCTGTCACCAAGATTGGAGTTTATACTTTATCGCTAAGTAGTGGGTTTAGTTTAGATTTAAATAAGTGTTGTTATTCGCCAGAAATGGCAAGAAATATTATTTCCTTTCATGCATTGTATAAACAAGGTTTCACCTTTTCATTTGATAATGAAGTTGGTTCGATTAATGCTCTCTTTAATAATGTTCTTTATTTTAAAGCAATACCATGTGATGGCATGTATGAAACAGTATCTGTGGTTGATAACCAAGGAAATAATGTATTGTGTATTGATTCTATTAATAATAACTTGGATAAAGCATCATTATGGAATTGTCGTCTTGGACATATAAGCAAGAAATGCATACGCCAACTCCAAAAGGATGGAGTCTTGGAGTCACTTGACCTAAAGTCAGATGATAGTTGCAAATCATGCTTACTTGGAAAAATAACAAAGTCACCTTTCACAGGTTCTTGTGATAGGGGTGATGGTTTGTTGGATCTTGTACACACGGATGTGTGTGGGACCTTCAAACATGCCACAACGAATCCTAATCGTTATTATTTGACTTTTACTGATGATTATAGTAGATATGGATATGTCTACTTAATCAACCATAAGTCAGAGACTTTCGAAAAGTTTAAGGAATTTAAACAGGAAGTCGAGAATCAATTGGGCATGAACATTAAGATGCTTCGATCCGATTGAGGTGGTGAGTATCTTAGTTCAGAGTTTCTTGACTATCTTAGGGAATGTGGGATTGTCTCACAATTGACACCTCCCAGGACACCGCAGTTGAATGGTATGGCTGAGAGGCATAATCAAACCTTGTTGATATGGTTCGTTCCATGATGAGTCGAGCTTTGCTACTAATCTCATTTTGGGGGTATGCCTTAGAGACTGCCACCCATCTCCTCAATCTAGTCCCTACAAAGAAAGTTGCCAAAATTCCTCATGAGATGTGGACTGGTAAAGTACCCAAACTAGACCACATCAATATTTTGGGTTGCGAGGCTTTCGTGAGATGCGAGACTCATGATAAGCTCGAACCTCGAAGCGAGAGGTGTATTTTCATCGGCTACCCACAGCAATCCTTTAGTTACCTCTTCTACAGACCTAGTGAAAATGTGGTCTTTGTAGCTAGGAGGGCTTTCTTTAGAGAGAGAGAGAGTTCATAACCCAAGGAAACAGTGGGAGGCAAGTAGATCTTGAAGAAATTCAATAGTCAAGTGGTGAAGGAACTTCAAATCCTAGCACTTAACTTGAGGAGTAAACTCCTATTGAGCCAATTGAGAAGTCTGTACCTCTGAGGCGTTCCACAAGGGTTAGGAATGCACCTGAGCATTACTATGGATTCCATATTACTGTGGAAGGTGATACACTTATCAGTTATGAGACACTGATAGGCCTGGATGAACCTAGCAGTTACACAGAAGCCATGGCAGGCCCTGAGTCAGCCAAGTGGAAAGAGGCAATGGACAGCGAGATACAATCCATGTACGACAATCAAGTTTGGAACTTGGTTGAGAATGTACCAGGTCGTAAGACAATAGGGTGCAAATGGATCTTCAAGACGAAGACCGACATGGATGGTAAAGTACACACTTATAAGGCACGACTGGTTGCAAAGGGTTTCTCACAAACTCTAGGAGTTGATTATGATGAGACTTTTTCTCCAGTGGCCAAGATTAAGTCTATTAGGGTTTTGTTAGCCATAGTTGCATTTCATGACTATGAAATATGGCAAATGGATGTCAAAACCGCTTTCCTTAATGGAAAGTTGGCTGAAGATGTTTACATGAGTCAGCCAGAAGGTTTTGTCAGCAACGAGTACCCTAATAGAGTGTGTAAGCTTTGAGAAATCCATTTATGGATTAAAGCAAGCACCTCGCAGGTGGAATGTTTGCTTTGATGAGAAAGTCAAGGAATTTGGCTTTTCTAGGAGTGAAGATGAATCTTGTGTATATGTCAAGGCTAGTGGGAGTATAGTTAGCTTTTTGGTATTTGGATGACATACTACTCATAGGAATGACATCCCAACACTGCTGGAAGTTAAGTCCTGGCTTGGGAAGTGTTTCTCTATGAAGGACCTAGGACAAGCTGCCTATATTCTAGGGATAAGGATCTTGAGAGACCGGAATAAAAGACTAATTGGACTTAGTCAGAGTACCTACTTGGATAAGGTGCTAAAGAGATTCAGCATGCAGGACTCCAAGAAAGGAGAGTTACCCATCCAGAGTAACGCCATATTGAGTAAGACACAAAGCCCTAGCACTGAGGCTGAGATAGCAGAAATGAGTCGAATACCTTATGCTTCGGTTGTAGGATCGATCATGTATGCTATGACGTGTACTCGACCTAATGTAGCCTTTGCCCTGAGCATGTTTAGTAGGTATCATGGGAACCCTGGCAAGGCACACTGGACTACGGTAAAGAATATCCTCAAGTACCTATGGAGGACTAAGGACTGGGTCCTTACCCTAAGTGGGAGTGATGACTTGAGAGTTATAGGGTATAGTGATGCTAGCTTTCAGACTGATAGGGATAATTTCCGCTCTCAGTCAGGCTGAGTCTTTACGCTAAATGGAGGAGCAATTTCTTGGAAGAGTTCCAAACAAGAGATAGTGGCTGATTAAACTTGTGAATCAGAGTATATTGCAGCTAGCGAGGTGGCAAAGGAGGCAATATGGCTTAAGAACTTCATTGGAGACGTTGGAATTGTACCAGCTATTAAAGAGCCAATGGAAATTTTCTGTGATAGTGAAAGCGTTGTTGCCTTAGCCAAGGAACCAAGGGATCACGGGAGATCCAGACACATCTACAGAAAATAACATTTTATCAGACATCGAATAGAAGAAGGACTCCTCGTGGCAAAGAGGGTATCGTCGGATGAGAACCCAGCAGATCCGCTCACGAAAGGACTGACTCGGGTTAAGCATCTCCAGCATGCTCGGAGCATAGGGCTGAAGGATGATATTAGATTTAGTAGTTAGATAACCTC
The DNA here is from genome assembly GCF_002870075.4 of Lactuca sativa. Lineage (NCBI taxonomy): Eukaryota > Viridiplantae > Streptophyta > Magnoliopsida > Asterales > Asteraceae > Lactuca > Lactuca sativa. Next base: position 17,201,210 of record NC_056627.2, read on the forward strand.
GAAATTTGTAAAGTGTAATTGACATTAGATGATGAATAAAAGGTGTTTTATTTATGAGTAAAGTGTTGCTATCTTTTGTCAATCATTTACTATATTTCTTTTGCATGTTTTGACTTCCAGAATAATTATGTTTGGTATATCATATTATTCAAACCTCCACAGTCCGTCATATGTCGGAAGTAGGTATGAATCAAGACTTTCATGATTGGTTGCAGAGGTCTAAGGTGTTGGACATGGCTAAAACAATCATGACGGCTCATAAGTTTTGAGCATTGGACTCAACCCACGCTCACTGGAATCACTTCATGGAATTTATCTCGAGTGATCGTGAGACAGTAATATCATCTAAGTCTTCAAACCTAGAGATATGATTTGTTACTTGCGAGTTGGTTATGCATTGATTGTACAAAAACGCATTGGTAGCTCGATGTTATAAAACGTGCTTTTGTGTATAATTCAATGAGTGGTAGAACAAACATATGAGTTGAAGTTTATCTATTCCTTCTTGGATTAGAAGCTGATATCTGGGCCCCTCGATGATTGTGTTTTGACCTATGTACCGGGCCCGGTCAGAACTAAGTTGATGTGTTCAATTAAGTTCTTTTTCAAACAAATCGGAAATCGGGAAACAAACTGCTGGACAATAAGTAAGACATTGTTCCATGTATTTTTCCAGCTGATATCTAGAACAGAGGATTATATGATCACTTATCTTAAATGGCGTATCATCATCTTCTCAGTTCCGAGAGAACTTGAAAGAGCTACGATTGCGGATCGGTTCCTGAAGTACTGGAGTTATAGTTATTAGACTTATCCAAGTGGGAGACTGTTGGATAAGGTGTCTAAGTCCATAACTACTTCTAGTCAGTACTTGACCCGACCTGGCATGGTCCATTTGGGTTGCATGGCACCATGCAATTGGATAGACTAAATGAGAGAAATAACACTTGGAGATTATTAATATATTATAAGTTCTAATATATTAATAATATTATTTGATTAGTTTGATCAAGAATTAATTTAGAATTAATTAAGTGATCAAAAGATAACTAATTAAATATATGGGTTGATTATGTAAATCATCCATATCTTGTATAGTAGGCTAAGAGGCTCCATGGATTTTCAAGTTGGGTTCCACCCATAGGATGCTCCATGGATGCTCCATGGGAGTTACAAACCCATGGGTCATGGAAATGAAGAGTCATGAAACATTAGGGTTTACATGGTGTAATCCTAGATGTGTCAACACTATATAAGAGTCTCATACTCCACCAAAATCGGCTACACATATGAAACAAGAGGGCTAGGCCGATTTTAAGAAGTGTGTATTCTTTAAAAAGTCTTTCCAAGAGCATTTGGTGTTGTGTGAAGCATTTGAGGCATCACACTTGGGGTGCTAGGCTCACAAGGTTTCAAGGAACATAAGCAACAACAAGGTAAGTTATTTTATCTTTCATTCAAGTTAAAAATTGTTCCCCATGTATGCTAGATAGGAATATAACCTTGGAATTCAACTTTGCATGATAATTAGACAAACATAGATCCAAGGTTATTAGGGTTGCATGTACACTTAGGAAGTGTTAGAATGCTCAATACCCATCACCTACTTCAAGCCTATTCAGATTCAAACTATGGTGGTCTTCAACTTGATAGAAAAAGCACGTCTGATGGCTGCCAATTTGTAGGTGGTCGTTTGGTCAGTTGGTCATCCAAGAAACAGAACTGCATTGCACTCTCTATAGCCAAAGTCGAATACATCGCTGCTGCCAGCTGTACATCTCAGGTCCTGTGGATGAAATATAAACTCTTGGATTATGGTTACCGCTTTCAACACATTCCTATCTATTGTGACTCTCAAAGTGCAATTGTGATTTCCCACAATCCAATTCAGCACTCAATGACTAAGCACATTGATATAAGGTACCATTTCACAAAAGATCATGTTCTAAATGGTAACATTGAACTCATTTATGTTCCATCTGATGATGAGATTGCTGATGTGCTTACTAAGGCATTAGACGAAACCAAATTCAATGGTTTTCTGAACAAAATAGGTATCATGATACCAGATCCTCGGTTCTTTCAAGTGACTTGTTCTCTTTGATAGACGTAATCAAAAGAAAATTAGTTTCGATATCAATTTTTATCTCAGAACTACTTTCTCTCGGAATACATAGGATCATTTTAATTGTCTTTATTTCTGACCATCACATGAGTTTTTTTTTAAGCTGTACAGTTAATCCTGATTAGTTGTTCTTCAAAGTCCACATTGTCATAGTGCTCAAATCTTTATCTCGGAATTTACTTCATAATGGCATCCCGGAATTCCACTCTAGAAAGGTATTGCGTTCTGCACTTCGGAATTTCAAAATCTACTCCGGAACTTTTCTCAAATTTGAATCCGGAAGTTTTCTCAACTCTCACTCCAGAATGCTTTCCAAATCATGTTATGGAAACTTTTTGAAAACCATTCCGGAAATTTTTGAAAATCATTATTCTGGAATTTTTGCTCCGGAATCATAAACCTTTTCCGAAATCGCACTAAGCTTTTGACTCCGGAATCGGAACTCTCTCCGAATTATTTCTCATTCCGGACCACTTTTCAAAACAACCATGTTTCGTAGCACAACTCTTTATCCTCCGGATCATACTCTGTCCGGAACCGCTCATTCGGAATTCCAAAGGTTAATAAGGTGAAACGTTTTTGCAACGGTTAATTTTTAAGAAGATCCTTATCCTATCTTCCTTGAATTTCGTGACCTGATTGCACGCCCCCATAAAGCAACCATTAATTCACCGTTTAGGGTTTTCCATTTCAAACTACAAACAACCCAACCTTTCCCCTCCCAGGTCAACTCAACCCCCAAAATCAGTTACTCATTTAATGCAACCGGTATCAAACTCGGATCCTCATTATTAGCACCACTGACTCGACCCACTTCCATTACCTATAAATACCAATTAAAACCCCCTTTTACCTCTTTACGCTCCCAATACTTTCAAAACCCTTAAATTCTCTCTGAATTCTTCGTGTTCATCAAGCATTCATAACTCTGCAACAATGGCTTCCCATTCTTCACCCCCAAAAACCGCTCCAACCGCCTCAACTCCCAAGAAGTCCATTGCCAAGAAGAAATGATCAAAAGGTTCTTCATCCTCAACATCCCCTTAACAGTTTGTAAGGGACACGTCGCAACTGATTTCCCTAAATCCTTAAGATTATGATGAATCTATTCGTGTTACGATCGAGTTCATCGCGAATCATCCAATCTCTGTTCCTCTCACTAAAGTTCCCGAACCACCTCTTCCACTTCATCATCTCCACAGACCATTCACAAGCATCAATCTTGACGAAGGTGTGTTGCAGACGAAGATCTTTGATGACAGGATTGTGCCTGTTTTCAAGTCTACTTTTCTCAAGGCAATCGGTGTGAAAGAAAACCTCCAAGGTTTCAGAGTTCAAGAGTCTACCACTAAAGAGTTTCTGACCTTTATGAATCACATTGCCTATAATCAAGATTACAGGGCAAAATACTTCAAGAAATCAGTCGTGTCTGTACTATGGACGGTGCTAATGCACTTCATCATTCGTGGGATGTCCAGCAAGCATGGTGGTATGGACACCCTCAGCAAGGACTGGCTACATATGGTTTATATCATCTTCTCCAGACACGCTAATGTAGTTGATATTCCAGAGGTCCTATTGCAAGACTTCTACAAGTTTTCCATCAAGAGGAAGGATAACGAAATTTCTAGCCCTAGGTTCTGGGCACTGACAATTCAAAATCTCTTCAAGGAGATTTTCGAATCACTAATTGTTTCCATGATACCTCCAGAGGTATGTGTCTCATTTAAAGTTGTGAAGGCTTATAGAATTCAGGACCAATCCTCATTTGGTCCGGTTAGACGACTTCCAGACCATATATTGGCCTCAATACCTTGTGATTCTATTTATATGAAATATCATTTGGAGATTCCGGTTGTGTTTGACCCAACACAACCTGCCCCAGTCTCCGTTGAGCCTATTTTGGAAAAGGCTAAACCTTCCGTGTCCGGATTCAAGATTAAGAAATCTACCAAATGGAAGAATTCTCCCACAAATCCAAAGCCTCAATAGAGACCCAAAGTTGGCTCTTCCTCTCCAAAGGAAGATGCTCATGACACTCAGGCTAACTCTGGCCGTCCGAACACCCCACCAGCCCACTCTTTTAGGTATCCCTCAATGTTTCAACATCACATGCACGCACTCATGGGTGATGCCAGTGTTGATGATAGTTCCTTGCAGCCACCTGGAACACACCCACAAGTATCATTTGATATCCCTCTCGTTTCTCATACAAGCACACACTCCGGAACCCCTGTTCCGTACACTAAGCATTCCGGAGTTGGAGCAATCTCTCTGACTCTGGATGCCACAAATGGGATGATTATGTAAACAGGGCTGTTTCCAGACGTTCGGATCTGACAAGAGCTCAGGTGGGGGCCACTCTCACTTCAATGTATAATAGAGCTCATCAAACCAATCTTCAGTATGTTCCTGCTACAGATGATGATGCTGATAGAGAGCTGGCTTCGAAACAACCACCAATCACCACTCACACCGACATCTTCCAAACTGATCCGGATGAAGAACTCTCCAAAGAAATAATGTTCACTGATGAAGGGAAATCTGTTCCGGACCCCCACTTCATGGCATCCATCCATTTTCAATCCAAGCCCTCGACCTCCAAGTCTGCTTTTGACTTCAGATCATCTTCTTTGTCCACTCCGCATGGTGGATTCAACTCCAACCTACATGAAGATGATTTTGCAACTAAGCCTGGTCCATCCACAATACTTCATCATGTCAAGCTAAGCCGCAACACTCAGATTCTGACTCTGAATCCTCTTCTGGTGATTACATTGATACTTTTGCCCTCCTCGAAATTTCAACTAATGTGTCAGACACTATGAAGAAGGTCTCCTCCATCGAAACATCCGTAACAGTGCTCAACTCAAAAATGGACCAAAAGGATTCCGGGCTTGATTCCAAACTTGATGCCATCCTTCAGTCTCTCTCATAATAGTACGGGCCTTCAGTTACGGTAGGAGAAGCCCAACTTCATAAACTGATATCTAGACAGCTCTAGCATTCACTAGAAGAAGTTGAAGCTAAATACGATGCTTCGGCTGAACACTATCTTGACACCATCACCTCTATGCTCAAAGTCAATGACGACTTGGTGTCTACTACCAACGATATCATTAAGCAGACCCATGTGCGTCATGAAAAACAACTGGAGAAGGAGATAAAGAAAAAGGACGAGATGAATCTCATCATTCAACATGTCCTCATCAAACCGATTCGATCCACTTGGAACATTGTCGATGTTCCGAATCGAAAGTTTGATGAGATGTTAGTCGTCTTGGGGCATCAATTTGATCACCTTGATGCTCAAGCACCCAATTCCAAGGGTTATGATGCTCTATCCAAACAGCTCAACACTGGTCTCCAAAAAGTATTTGAAAAGTTCGATGGAGTGAAGGAGTCATTGATGCTTGCACCGGTCCAAAGGTTTTCCAATCCAAAAGGGGGAGAAGGCCCAAGCCAACCATGGAAACCTACCTTGGAGTTCACACTCCGAGATGAAGACTTGAATTCCGATGAAGTCCAAGTTGTCTCCGGAATTCTAGGAAATTCCTCAGATGAAGAAGAAGACAGTGAAGAAGAAAAATACATTACCAAAGGATTTCCAGGTCTTGAGGCTCCGAAGAAGCTGTTCCCAAAGGCATTGACTGAGGAAGAGAAGAGGATATGGTCTACAACCTCTTGACCATCCTCTTTACCAGACGTTCTTCAAAGGGCTATTCAAATGGCCAAAGCCAAATCCTTCCTCATAGCTCAAGCCTTCCGAGCCACTCCTTCTATGCTCCCACCAATTTCCGATCCAAAAATTGTTACAATAGACCAGGGCTCTCCACTCCGGATCCATGATGACATTTCGGAAGATCCTCTTCCAAAACTCACTCTGGAATTTGCGGTGGATGAAAACATGCAGGTCATCATGGCCGCACAGAAAAGAGACAAAGGGAAAATGCCAATGACTGTTGAAGAACAAACCTGCCATTCCGGACATCCTCTCAAGCAAAAACAAGGATGGTCTCAGGAGGAAATCCACAAGACACTGGAGGACAGCATCCGGATCCAAGCTATTAAGGATAATCCTGATCCAATGCGTGGGATATCTCTTCCTTGCAGTGAAGGCATACTCCGTGATCACAAAATCGTATTGTGTATGTACTATGATGTTCCCACCAACGATTCCGAATAGCTTGATCTTCCTCTCTCTCCTTACAACAAGTTTTACATCAGATTTTCTCCTCTTCACCCCAATGATGATCCGGAAATGATTCTCCGGACGGAACGAGAAAGGCTTGAAACATTCTACTCCAAGAATGCTCAACCTTTTAAGGAAGTATGGACTAGAAAAATAATCACCAAATTCCATGGATTTGCAAGAAAAATCCTAGTGAAGTTCGAACTCAACTGCCCACTATTTTGATTTCACGTCTTCCGGAATAAGCCTACTTACCGAACCATTACTGATGTGGACTTCCCTTCCTTGAATCCAAACAACATTCTGACTCTGGCTGCTCACCTTCGAGGAATGCAAAACAATGATATCGGCATGGGTGCTTTTCATGCTGCACTAAGCTCCCTCAAAGATTAGGACGCAGAATTTTGCAGATGGGACTATGAGCTAGCTCATCTCTACGGAGCTGAAGACTTCATTACAAAGATCACCTATGTTCTTCCGGAAGTTGAACTGCTTGAAAATGGTCCAATAGATGATCTGGTTCTAGGGTTTGTCTACACAACCAGGAAGACAAATAAGAAGGACTTTTTTCGTGTCCTTGACAAACACCTAGTCCCAAAAAAAGCACTTTGGAAGTTCATCTCTCGTGCATCAAAGTCTAAATCTCCAACAAAGGTCAAAGAAAAGTTTGTGAGTCAACTAGCCTAGTATATTGAAGTCAGAGAATGGTTGTTCCGAGCTTACACCTTCATCAAGGAAGATGCAGTATAATTAGATGGATTGCTAAGTTCATTAGGGGGAGATTGTTGGAACCAGAAAGTGAACCTCCAGCAATCCTAAGTCTAACTTACAAAGGACTTGTGTTCTGAAATAAATGGTCCGAAGTCAATTGTGAAGATTGGTCTGGAATCTGTCCGGAATGGATATTGGTCCAGAGTCACGATATTTTGTCTTTATGCATTTATTATGTTTGTCTTTGTATTGATGTAACGTTTCATGGGACTTAATCTTTTGTAATATTAGACAATCAGAATGTCAGAAACATATTTATTCTCCTGTCCTTTATAAGTTTTCTATTTAATTCGTTGTAACCTTCACTCCTATTTATAGGAGCTTTCAATGCAAAGTCAAACACAGATCATTCACTCAACTTTTGGCATTTACTAAGTTCTTTCAAACTTCTTTCAAACATTCTTCTTGTTCTTCATTTATTAGCTTTACCTTGATCATTTATTCTCATACTTCATTTATGACTTGATCATTTGTTGAATACATTATCTAAGACTTGACTGATCTTTCCAGGATTGACTTGAACATTTATTAGCAAGCAGACATTGATCTTAAGCATTCACTCAAAGTTTGAGTTCTCAAACATTGTCCCTGCGCTTCACACTACAAGAAAAAAGGCCTTTTACGACGCTCATTGCGCGTCGTAAAAGGCTCAGACGACGCGCAAATGCGCGTCAAGGAAGGCCCTGTCATAAAGAAAGACGACGCGCTTTTGCGCGTCGTCTATAGACGACGCGCATTTACGACGCTCATTTACGACGCGCGTTTACGACACGCAATGCGTATCAAGGAAGGCCCTGTCATAAAGGAAGATGATACGCATTCACGTGTCGTAACCTTACGACGCGCGTGTTAATGACACGCAATGCGTATCAAGAAAGCCACTGTCAAGAAAGGCCATGTCATAAATGAAGATGACACACATTTTTGCGTATCATAATTTTAAATGTTTAAAAAAAATATTATTTATAGATTTTTCTAATTTTCAAATTAAATAATCCATTAAAAATCTCATAATACAAAATAAAATACCATAAATAACAAAGATAATTCATTTCACTAATATGCCAAATACAAATAACTATTCCAGTAGTGAGTAAATGTTATAAAAAAAATGAACTCATTTATATACAATTGCATTATCTAGCTTCCTATGTGCCAAGAACTCTCTGTACAAAATGTTATCTTTGGTATGCATGTCTAAATACCTACTAACTCCTCCTATTCAAAAGATAGCCACCAATTTTCTCAGCAAAGTGTTGAAAAGGTACCTGCAATACAAAATCATTAATAAACATAATATATTATTTTAATTTTTTATTGAAGTATATGAAAATTGAAGTAGTTAGTTTAGTTAGCTACCTCATTTTCCTGTTTGATATTATGTGTAAAGAATTGTTACATATACATCCTATACAGAGTAATAAAGTAGGAGGTTATTTCCTGTAGTTTACCCATAAAAGAAAGGAAAAAAAAAACTTACAGGTTTTGTAATATAGACACGTGCCAGGTCCTTCAAAAGGTGAATTGAGAGAAACAAATACGTTTGCAGCATTCATGAGATTAATACTTAACCTCCTTCCCATAATTATTCTTTGCATTTCATTGTACAATCTGTTAATCAAATTTATATGTAAAAGGGTCATCATTTTGAACTCACGTTCCAACACCTTCTTTGAATAGATGACTAGAATTTCTAGCCACAATTCAACTTATAAAAAGGAAAAAAAACAACAATCTAGCTTATAAAAGATTAATAAATAGAGGGCCTGAAATTGCTTAAAGCTCAACACCAGTAATCGCTAATCAATAAGATAATACTTTGTTTTTTTAACTTCTCCAACCATTGGTGGTTGTTGAGTTGACCCGACATCTTGTTGGAAAAATCAGGGCTTCCTTCAACTTCTCTCACTTTGTCCATAAGAAGGGATGATGGGCTTACTTCCTTCAAATCAACATTCAGATTCTTAAACAAAACCTGAAAGGCCACAATAACAATAGTGAATATAGTATATTATCGGAATTGATGTTATAAACTTTTTGATTATGATGTGTGTAATATGATGTGTGTGCAGAAGAGTAGGGATCTTGCTGGGTACCATAGTTTTCAGCATAAGTAACCTGAACAGGAAGGGTTTGTCCGCTTGCAGCCCCACCGTATGCATAGTACACATCCACCACACCATGTGTGGCTGCAACTGCAACTGGTTGTGCATACGAATCTTGACTGTTCACCATTGTCCTGCAACCTATATATATATATATATATATATATATATATATATATATATATATATTACAACTGCAACTGGTAACACTGTAACTCCTAGGCACCAAGAAGGGTATTTTTGGAAATTGTAAAAGATCAAAAAGGGTATTTCAGGAAAGTGAAAAACCCAAAAGGGTATGTCTGGAAATTGAGATACCTGAACAAGCTCTTCATTTTCAGTAGCACAATTGGGTTTATCTTCATTTTCAATAGCACACTTGCAAAAAATTTAAACTTTTAAAACCCATCTTAGAAGGACTAGAGGTTAGAAAGGAGAAGTAATGAAGCTATGAGTTGAGAAAAGAGTAATCACAGCAAGGTCTCTAAAACAGACCTGCTGTTCAAAACGGATTTACTCCAAAATCTAAAACAGAAACATAGCTTTAACTAAATTTTATAGAAAACTATGATTGTTCAGGATTCCAGAACTATAAAGAACTCCTTCTAACTCCAAAGGATGAATTAAATATGAATTTTACAAAAAGGTGTATCACTTCTATCTCCAACAAGACAGTCAAGTGAGGTTGGCCAATTCTACCCAACTTGTGAGTAGAATTCGTCCATACCAAAATTCAGAGAAGTAAATGACATACAAATGAAAGTCTCAGAGTTGGAATTGAATGAAAAGCATTTCCCAAGCTCCGGATATAAAATTCACATTGTGGACAATCACAACACTAGTAAAAGCTGGTGACTGCCCACTGATCTGGAGTCTGGATCAATTCTAACCAATTTATAATTGGAAATAACACCCCATCTGCTCCAGATCTTAAATTCATAATATCAGGAACATATAGAAACTTGGAATCACTCTGGATCCTTTTCCAAGCCTTATAAATGATGAAAACAAAATGACATATCAGAACAGACCCGGATCAGACCTAACAGCAAAGATTCCATTCTTGCACATAGATAAAGTCCTTACCAGTGAAGTTGGGCTGCTTAAGAAAGTTAGCCAACTCAATTTGTGAACTTTTGGAACTGGTTTGGGGTCCGTTTGAGTTCTATAGCTCAAGGTATGATTTTTACAATATGACTATAGATCTGATGGAAAACAGAATCATAGCCACCCGTGATTCCTTTTTGGCTTATCCATCCTTCTCCATTGTTAAAAAAAAGTTCTACTAAGAACTGATACAGATACAAGACATGAAATCTAAGTAAACCATTGAGATGAACATGTAATCAACATTTCATAGATGTAAACATGATATCCCATGCCTCTAACATGGAACATGATATACATATATCAAAACTTTTAATTGAATTTACAAATACATACACTAGCCAAATTCAAGGGATATCAAGTACCTTAGTTGATGACTTGAGTAGTGAACTACAGTCATTTTCTGTGCAATCCATCATGTAGATCATTGGAACTGGGTAAAAGAAGAATAAAAACCAATGAGTGGACAGAAGAAAAAGTAAACAGGTAAAAGGAGCTAAACAGAAAGTTATACAAATGAAAATACAAATGCCATCTACGCCTTACCATTCCTTGAATGTCTGATATACCTCGCGAACCACAAGTTCTTCCAGCTTATGATCATCAGGTTGAACACTTGTTACTAGCATTGTGATATCAATATCATCAGAGAGTAGTTGGAAGCCTAAAT